>NC_084659.1:2756976-3082601 GCF_019802595.1 Syngnathoides biaculeatus | reverse complement strand
TCACTTCAATGTCTATACGAAAAAAAAAGTGAGCGGAGTGCGTCATCCATACACAAAGTTGCGCAATTGAGTGTCCCACGACATCCAAGTGGTCGCCATATTAGTCGCGTCATCTGTCCTTGACGTCATCATCACTTCCGCCGTTGAAAACACGCAGTCCCTGCTACTATCGAAGCTGAACAACAGAGATATTAGGATTTTTCCGACGCCCCTTCTGACACCGAAGCTCTTTTCGAAAAGGACAACACCACACAACCAAGTGAAGTTACCGGGGTAATATTACACTATTGTTTCGAGCCCTCAGGGTAATATTACACTCGTGTTTCGAGCCATATTCACATGATATCCGATCACGGCCAAACCCCATCCCGTCCGATCCACTCCCATGGCGGAGATGAGCCATCACGACTCATCGCAGCCGGCCGGTGTGGCTTATGACAGAGCCGAGCGGTGCTGCTTTAGGGGGGTGCTCGCGGTTGAGCCGGGGCGCTTTATGCGCACACGCAACTGAGTAACGCATTCTCGGCTGGGTTCTTCAGAGCCGCCCCCGTCGCAAAGCCCAACGCGCAGCCTTCGCAAAAGCTGTGACCGCCGAACGCGGCGCCTCAGCAGGCGTGGCTGAGTTTCAGCGACATGGCATATACATATGGTGGCATATAAGGAGGAGGTGGAGCCGAGCTATGTTGCTTTTAGGGGTATGTTCAAAGTCGCCACAGTACACGATGAACACTATCGAGACATTGTTGGCTTGGCGACACGCACATCGACACGTTTTATACGCGGATCTTTTGTTACGTTATGAGAGAGACCGATTACGTGGTCCGCCCCAAACTATTTTTTTTTTATTAGCTGTATGCGTACATCAACACATTTCATACGCGGATCTTTTGCTACGTTATGAGAGAGACCGATTACGTGGTCCACCCCAAACTATTTTTTTTTCAGCTGTATACACACCTGCCTGTTATTTGGAACCCACGAAGCTCTCGTCCTCTACACCCGTGCAATCAATTTTCACAACGAACAGGGTCTCTTTCAAACTTATGAAGGGTAATTCCATTCTCCCGAGTGTTCAAGCAATGTCCAGCAATGCAATGAGCCGGCATTTTGGCTAACACGAAGGAACAACGAGCTACCTTCCCGGAGGTAAAACTAATGGAAATAAACGAGTCCACAAGGGGGCGCCGCTGTCCTTTATGTCACTTCCTGCTTCTTCTCGAAAACAAATCCCTGAGAGGATTTTCATGGCGGGAGTTACAAAAAGCTGTATACGTCAAAATCATGTTTTGTGGTGAAAAAACACATGGGACCATATTGGCTGTGGGTTTTTCATTAATAATATACAGAAAATTATCCGTTTGATGACACTTGACCTTTAACTACCTCTTGCCACCTACTAATAGAGAAGCATATGACATGCTTAATCTGCCCATCATTGGATAGGACGCAGAGTCGGCGTCTGCACATTTGCTGCAGATTCATTTTCACCAATGACGTGAAATTGGATGATATGCCATACACCAAACATGATGGACAGTATGGGCAAAACACTGCAGTAGACCACCAGTTATTAATCTCTATAGTCCCTAAATGGGTCAGTCCTGTGATTGTAGAGTGGTTTGTACTTTGCATCGTTGCCGTTGCAAAATTGGTGCAAGTCTGGGCCACGGCAGGAATAAAGCCTTGTAATTACATTTTTGGAAGATCACTGCCATTTAAAAAAATGCTAAATGCCACTGGGAGGGAAATACCTTCTAGAAAAAAAAACAAAACAAAATGGCTAACTAGTGGAAAGAGGCTTTCTGCCCTTATCATAAGACGAAAACAATGTCTAACATTTTTGTTCGATAATATTGATTGTTGTGTATACACAATTTGTATTACTGTCTAGAGGTGAGCAATTGGAATGTAAAGGAAAATGAGTTTCTTCCTTTGGTAATGTTGGAATGGTTGCAAATCAAGTTATCATACATTTGCTGTGCATGATTTGCTGCAAAAAAAAGAAATACTTTGCTATAAAACTTAGCTATTCAACAGGAAACAGATCTGCACTCAAAAGAGAAAGCAGCCGGCTGTGGAAGACCACATGGAGCCAGTCTGATGGAAGGCATCTGAAGCTGACCCGAAAAAACTTATGCCACACTGAACATTCCAAAAGGCCTTGCTCAGCATTTTCCACCTACTTGCATAACACGTAGTAAATCAAGGAAACAATGCTTCTGCCCTCCCTCCCCGGGGATGTAATTGTGAATGCAAATAAAAAGAAAGGAGTCGGGGAGAACTGCTTCAGAACGTAGTTGAGAATTGTTGGGTGCAGTCCTTCTCCGTTCTCCTTACATGCAAGCAAACTGGTAATGAGTGTCTTCCTCCTTATGTCATGGTTTTCATAAAATATCCACCTGGTGAACCTAACGGTAACAAGAAGCACAATTAATCAACTTTAACAAAACTAAGTATGTCAAGCATGTTACAAATGGTCAATGGACTGCAGTTACTGCACGCTTTATCTTCACCAACACAATAGCCAAAGCACTTTAGAAGGATTCACTTTCAACCAAGCTCACACACACACACACACAACACACACACACACACACACACCACACACACACACACACACACACACACACACACACTAATGAACAATATTTGTTTAAGTTTTTGAGTTTTATTGTCACGCATCACGGATCTGCCGTAAACAGGAGGCCAGCTTGCTAGAACGCGCCTTTATGTGAATGTGCTCGACGTATTGGCCCCACCTGAAACAAGTGACGAGGTAGATGAGTTTTGTTTGTTTTTTTTGGGGGGGGGGGCGCGCAGTCACACCGCCTCGTGATCGATGCAATGAGAACTACTCGTGGAATTGAATTTCCTTTGACATGGCTCATGATGTTTACTTTTGACGTAAATGCACATGCAGTACGTGTAGCAGCTCTGAACATGCGCTTTCGGCCTAACTTCCGTACGTTAGAGATGAAAGGGGACTTTTGTGAAAATTCCTGAAAATACAAATGCGAGCACAAGGGGGGTCCGGGGGCATGCCACAAGGATTTTTTTTTTTTATAAAAATGGATGGCTGCGGTACATTCTGGCTATATCTGTTAACAAAATTCAGACAAAAATTGAAAGTAAAATTTCCAAGTCCTGACCCAAAAAAATTGGACAGAAGTACCCCAAGGGCCAAGCCCAGGTTTTTTTGCCCCTCATCCACCTATCACTGGATGGCACAAAATCACATTTGTCATTAAAATAAGCTATCTTATCTCAAGACAAATGAATTGAGTGAACTATTCAGTAAAAACACAACTAAAATTGTCCTTTTCCCCCACATTTTATATATATATATATATATATATATATATACACACACACACACACACACACACACTCCGTCACTCTCATATGAATTGAGTGAACTATTCAGTAAAAACAACTAAAATTGTCCTTTTCCCCCACATTATATATATACACACACACAGTCACTCACATTTGAAATATGTACGGGTGTGGTCAGTCATGCTCGCAGATAAAGTTGCGGGTGTGATTAAGGATGGCCTTAAAATAACTTACTGGATTAATATAACATAACTGTAAATTAAAAACAAAACAAAAAAAAACTAAAATAGAAAACAAACTTCAAACGCAGAAATGATCATTTCCAATTTCAACTGATATTAGTAGAACATAATGTAAAATGGTATTTAAAAATTTTCATCAATAAAAATTCTTGATCTGACAAACTTTATCTGAAGAAAAGTTAAATTGATTGGCCTGTCAAGGAATAAACATAAACGACCGGTCTAAACTCGCAATGTTTTGAAAATGGTGAAAGTTTACTTCAACATAATTGGCGTTAGTGGCAACAAGCTAGCGATACGTTGTAACAAACAGTCCTGTAGGTAATCATTATGTATTGTTGTGGCAGGGAGGGGGGGGCACGCACCACGGGGACTGCCGTAAATAGGAGGTCGGTTTGCTCTACGTATTTGTCACACATGAATCACGCGACAAGATAGATGATAGTCTAATTTTATTTATTTATTTTTTTTACGCCATCACACAGCCTCGCTACTGACGCAAAGAGCCCCCTGCCTTGTGTAACTGAATTTCCTTAAACATGGCTCATGATGTTGATGACTTTCGACGTAAATGCGCTCGCTTAACGTGAAGCAGTTCTGAACATGCGCTTTCGTTCATGGTCCGTACGGTTAACTTGCATTTCCTGTTTCCGAGTGAATACCGGTTGTTTTGGAGCAGGGTTGTTTAGTTAACAACGTTTATGGAAATAAACACGTGAATTAATGTCAAGACCACACAAAATAAGCGACGTCTTGAGAGAATGCGAGGGGAGGGGCGTTACTGTTACTAGTGTTAGTGCCTCAACATGGCTACGCTCGTGAAAGCAGAACAACGAAATGAAACGCATGTTCGTTCATTGTTGTCAAGTAATAAACGGAATGTAAAACAATTAAAAGATGAAGACTGAAACATTATATACATTTTTTTAAGTATTCAGAATCTAGATGAAAGTCATAACCATTTTATGAGCCACGTATCCACACAAGGGGTACACCACGAACTGGTTGCCAGCCAATCGCAGGGCACATGGAAACGAAGCATTCGCACTCACATACATAGCGATTCAGTTCAATTGTTACATGATGTTATTTCAGAATTAGAGACAAATTACGCTGATTGAATAGCAGGTTGGTGTTTTGTGTTTTATTCGTTTCCCCCCCCGAAACATATTTCATTACTTTTTTAGACATCATTTCTAATTTGGTGGCGGAAAGAATAACACTTTACCTCAATCAAGCGAAGTGTTGATCACAAACGTCTACCTTTGTTAGCAACATAAACTAAGCTATAAGCTAGACCGCTAGAATGCAACGTGGACGAGAGGACTCTAACCGGACACGAAGACAGCACGAATGAGGTTTTAGTCCACTAAAGCACTTCAAGGGGTCTCCGATGTCGATGATTCACATTTGGTCCAAATTCAGGAACATTTTCTGAAGGATGAGGGTCTCTCCTCCCCCAAAGAGAGAAGTGAAAGGAGCTGCATTACCCATGATCCTTTATCGCAGCACTATTTAAAGTGACAAACTCCCCACTCGGGCTGCATAAAGAACAAAACTGAGTCAACTCACAGGATTAATAATGTTGAACAGCACTGACCAGACAGGCTCAAGCCTGGCCGGGACAGGAACCCTAACCACGAGACCACCACTTCGGACTAATCCAGACTGTCCTTCAACGGGTCGGTCGTGGCTCAGCATCCTTTCTAGCTGCAGTTGCGAGCTTTCGACATTCTGTGACGTTTTGGAATATTAAGATCGAGTTTTTTTTTTTTTTTTTGCTTTGGGAACAATAACATCCATCCTCCAATCCGGAGAACACGTACCTGTCTTCCCTTTTAATGGCAGACATTGGTAGTTCTACATTTATATCATTTTTCTATATTATTTTTGTGACGGGTAAAACGTTGGCTTCACAGTTCAATCCTGGCACCACCTGTGAGGATTTTGCATGCTCTCCCTGTGCCCGCATGGGTTTTTTTGTTTGCCCTTCGGGTAGTCCTGTTTCTTCCCGCATTCTAAAAACATGCACCATTATTTGGACATGAGATTTCCCTTAGGTCTGATTGTGAGTGCGACTGTTTTTAGGGCGTACCTTGCCTCCTGACAGTTTCAGGACAAAAAAAATGGATGGATGGATTTATGTAACATGTTGGTATGATTAAAATGATTTTGGTCATTGTAGAGCTAGATCCTAAAGTGTGTCTTATGCCCATATGATTGTAGAAATTGAGCAGAAATATGAGCCAAAACCTGAAGTGGCGTGATAAATCACCCTTTAGAAAGAAGATAAATGTTATTTGCAAATGGCTCATCTAAGAAAATGCATGATAAGACAGCCAATATGCATTTGTAACAGTACAAGTTTTTGCGCAGTACTCCAAAAAAAAAAAAAATAGGGAGATGATTTCATCCGCAGCCAAAGTAACACATGCAAAATTTTTTGTTGATTTACTAAATACAATACCACTGCCAAAAAACTGTTACTGTATGCAAATGCCTCGCACATACATCAAACAAATATATGATTTCATTGGCAAATGCTTTCACTGATAGAATACTAAAGGAAGCCGCATAGAAAAAAAACCTCAAATTGCTATAATTGACAGCCACAAAATTATATAAAAGATACATTAACAAGATATCTGCAACATAACAACAAGACATATATGTATGACTAAACAAAAAGCTTTTCCTAAAAATATGTGGTCATTTTGAGCTATGATTTTGTCACATATCTCAATAGGAGGGATATGTGTCATGATCCTGGCATCCTGCCCAGGCTAGGCGTGGCCAGCCAATTAGTACACACCTGCACCCTGTTCCGGCTGATTACATCCGGTACTTATAGGACACGGGGGACAACTAGTCCTCTGCCAGATCGTTGATTCTCATGCCTCGTTCATACACTCCCTGACCTTCCATGTACTGACCCTCGCCTGTTCCCTGACCATCCTAGTAAGCCTGCCTCTTCTGATACTGCTGCTTTTCCTGACTGACTCGCTGATCATTGACCACGGACAGTATAAAGGTTTTCTGTACACTACCTGCTTGCCTCTGGAGTCGTGCATTTGGGTCTACCCTCGAGCCTCGTTCGTGACAATGAGTCTATATATCGACATTATACAGTTTATGGCTTCAATTTTTATTCTAAAAAAAAATTGTAGGACAAGTTTGACATGTCCAAGATATAATCCACAAAGTAATTTGAGCCAATGTAGAGGATAGTTCTCTGCACCACAATATCCTGCACCACAATATCCGTTTTAAAAACTATCCAAATGAGTCTGGTTTGGTCATTATAGATGCCTTTTAAAAATGGATAGAACTCTTTCCAAATATACCAACAGCATTAAAA
Source organism: Syngnathoides biaculeatus (assembly GCF_019802595.1). NCBI lineage: Eukaryota > Metazoa > Chordata > Actinopteri > Syngnathiformes > Syngnathidae > Syngnathoides > Syngnathoides biaculeatus. The sequence goes on along the minus strand of NC_084659.1, from coordinate 3,075,665 downwards.
ATAGCAGCGAGGAATACTTTAATTTGTCTCATTGTAAGAAGGTTATTAATGCAGCCCTATGGGGCCACAAACCAGTGCAATCTGTAGGCTGGTCCCAAGCCCGGATAAATGCAGAGGGTTTTGTCAGGAAGGGCATCCGGCGTAAAAACTGTGCCAAACAAATAAGAGCGTTCATCGAAAGAATCCCATACCGGATCGGTCGTGGCCCAGGTTAACAATGCCCACCCCCGGCACTGCTAACCTGCAGGGCATCAGTGGAAATTCAGCTACTGTGGGTTGAAGACAAAGAAGAGGAGGAAACCGGATCAGTCGTCAGAAGAAAAAGAGGAATGCACAGAGCCTACAACTGAGTGTAGGGAGTTTGAATGTTGGGACTGTGACAGGAAAAGCTCAGGAGTTGGTTGACATGATGATTAGGAGAAAGGTTGATATTCTGTGCATCCAAGAGAGCAGGTGGAAAGTTAGTAAGGCTAGAAGTTTAGGAGTGGGGTTTAAATTATTCTACCACGGAGTAGATGGGAAGAGAAATGGAGTACGGGTTATTTTAAAGGAAGAGCTGGCTCAGAATGTCTTGGAGGTGAAAAGAGTATCAGATCAAGTGATGAGACTAAAATTTGAAATTGAGGGTGTTATGTATAATGTGGTCAGCGGCTATGCCCCACAAGTAGGATGTGACCTAGAGTTGAAAGAGAAATTCTGGAAGGAACTAGATGAAGTAATTCTGAGCATCCCAGACAGCGAGAGAGTTGTGATTGGTGCAGATTGTAATGGACATATTGGAAAAGGAAACAGGGGCGATGAAGAAGTGATGGGTAAGTATGGCATCCAGGAAAGGAACTTTGAGGGACAGATGGTGGTGGACTTTGCAAAAAGGATGGAGATGGCTGTAGTGAACACTTATTTCCAGAAGAGGGAGGAACATATAGTGACCTATAAGAGCGGAGGTAGAAGCACGCAGGTGGATTATATTTTGTGCAGACGATGTAATCTCAAGGAGATTACTGACTGTAAAGTAGTGGTAGGAGAGAGTGTACCTCGACAGCATAGGATGGTGCTGTGTAGGATGACTCTGGTGGTGGGTAGGAAGATTAAGAAGACAAAGGTAGAGCAGAGAACCATGTGGTAGAAGCTGAGAAAGGAGGAATGTTGTGCGGCCTTTCGGAAAGAGGTGAGACAGGCTCTCGATGGACAGCAGAAGCTCCCAGAAGACTGGAGTACGAAAGCCAAGGTAATCAGAGAGACAGGCAGGAGAGTACTTGGTGTGTCTTCTGGTAGGAAAGGGGAGAAGGAGAGTTGGTGGTGGAACCCCAAAATACAGGGAGTCATACAAGGAAAGAGATTAGCGAAGAGGAAGTGGGACACTGAGAGGATTGAGGAGAGGCGAAAGGAGTAGATCGAGATGCGACGGAGGGCAAAGGTAGAGGTGGCAAAGGCTAAACAAGAGGCATATGAAGACATGTATACCAGGTTGGACACGAAAGAAGGAGAAAAGGATCTCTACAGGTCGGCCAGACAGAGGGATAGAGATGGGAAGGATGTGCAGCAGGTAAGGGTGATTCAGGATAGAGATGGAAATGTGTTGACTGGTGCCAGTAGTGTGCTAAATAAATGGAAAGAATACTTTGAGAAGTTGATGAATGAAGAAAATGAGAGAGAAGGAAGAGTTGAAGAGTCAAGTGTGAAGGACCAGGAAGTGGCAATGATTAGTAAGGGGGAAGTCAGAAAGGCACTACAAAGGATGAAAAATGGAAAAGCAGTTGGTCCTGATGACATACCGGTAGAGGTATGGAAGCAATTTGGAGAGATGGCTGTGGAGTTTTTGGCCAACTTATTCAATAGAATTCTAAAGGGCGAGAAGATGCCTGAAGAATGGAGGAAAAGTGTTCTAGTTCCCATTTTTAAGAACAAAGGGGATGTTCAGAGCTGTCAGAATTATAGAGGAATAAAGTTGATGAGCCATACATTGAAGTTATGGGAAAGCGTAGTGAAGGCTAGTCTCAGAACAGAAGTAAGTATCTGCGAGCAATAGTATGGTTTCATGCCTAGAAAGAGTACCACAGATGCATTATTTGCCTTGAGGATGCTCGTTGAAAAGTACAGAGAAAGACAGAAGGAGCTACATTGTGTCTTTGTGGATCTAGAGAAAGACTATGACAGAGTACCAAGAGATGAACTGTGGTACTGCATGCGTAAGTCTGGTGTGGCAGAGAAGTATGTTAAAATAGTACAGGACGTATGATGGCAGCACAACAATGGTGAGGTGTGCCTTAGGTGTGACAGAAGAATTTAAGGTGGAGGTGGGAGTGCATCAGGGATCAGCTCTGAGCCCGTTCCTGTTTGCAGTAGTAGTGGATAGGCTGACAGATGAGGTTAGACTGGAATCCCCTTGGACCATGATGTTCGCAAATGATATTGTGATATGCAGTGAAAGCAGAGAGCATGCAGAGGAACAATTAGAAAGATGGAGACATGCACTGGAAAGGAGAGAAATGAAGATTAGCCGAAGTAAAACAGAATATATGTGCGTGAATGAGAAAGGTGGAGCAGGAAGAGTGAGTCTCCAGGGAGAAGACATAGCGAGGGTGGAGGACTTCAAATATTTAGGCTCAACAATCCAGAGCAATGGTGAGTGTGGTAAGGAAGTGAAGAATCGGGTCCAAGCAGGTTGGAACAGCTGGCGAAAGGTGTCTGTGTGTTATGTGACAGAAGAGTCTCTGCTAGGATGCAGGGCAAAGTTTACAAAACAGTGGTGAGGCCGGCTATGATGTACGGATTACAGACGGTGGCACTGAAGAAACAACAGGAAACAGAACTGGAGGTAGCAGAAATGAAGATGTTGAGGTTCTCGCTCGGAGTGAACAGTTTGGATAGGATTAGAAATGAGCTCATTAGAGGGACAGCCAAAGTTGGATGTTTTGGAGACAAGATTCGAGAGAGCAGACTTCGATGGTTTGGACATGTTCAGAGGCGAGAGAGTGAGTGTATTGGTGGAAGGGTGGTGAAAATGGAGGTGCAGAGCAAAAGAGCGAGAGGAAGACCTAAGAGAAGGTTTATGGATGTGGTGAGGGAAGATATGAGGGCAGTTGGGGTAAGAGAGGAAGATGCAGAAGATAGGCTGAGATGGCAAAAGATGACACGCTGTGGCGACCCCTAACGGGACAAGCTGAAAGGAAAAGAAAAAGAAGTAAAAAGGTTATTGATTTTGAAACCATTGTTAATACTAATGTGTTTTATTGACTATTTGTAAGATAGCTGTAGTCCGGTTCCACAGCGGTATTTAGAACCCTTCTGTCTCAAGAAAGCACCCCGACCAAGGCATTTAGGAGAGTGAGCCTGCTATCATAATATCAACTAAACAGTAAAATTTTAGGTGTTGGATCATATGGATTTCTTTTTTTTTTTTTCTGCTCGAGTGGTACCTGTGGGGAAACACCCAAGGTCCCATAAAACAAATTGGAAAAAGACAAGTGAAAAAAAATGTAACAGGTTACTGTGCTTCATTAACTTGATTATTGCCATTTGCCTGTTCATCCTGTCTGTTTGTGAGTTCACATCTACTGTGCATGCAGTTTTACCTGAGGACTGGCATAGGCGAAAGAGAAGCGGTATGGGAACGACAAGTGTTTTAACATACATCGAGGCCACTGCTGTTCCAAGTGAGTATAAATTGGCTGATCAATTTGGCAACAGGATTTGAGTCCTCAGGTTGTTGGCGTACATCCAACAAAAACGTACAATCAACTACATTCATTACAACGTACAAGAATTGGGCACAGACAGGGTTTGAAATTGTGCGTGAACAGTTATCTGCTCATTTATGTCATTCCGAAGCGGAGTCGCTGTTGACAGGTTGGCTGAGAGAGGTGAAATCTGTGGTATGTTCGGAGAGCAATGCTGCGCAGTGAAGGCCAACACACAGCTACGGAGTCATGCCACCGAGGGGCTTCGAACCCTGAACGGCTCATTCTGGTATTAACACCTCCGTGTGAGAGACCTGGAGGAATGCCTTTGGAAGATGCAAAGCCCTATTGTCCTCAAATTTGGTATCAATCGCTGTTTTTCAACAATTTTGACCTTGTGTGGATGTTGTTGGATTCCTTGTCTGCGTGCTCTCATTGTGCTACTTATTAACATTGTTATATTTCATTGTGAAACTTATTAACATTGTCATATCACCAACGAATGAACAGGTGGGTGAGATGTATCCTTTAATGATGAAGAATGACAGTGATGACTTGTTTCCTGATTATTAGTTAAAAAAATGAAAATTCTCTGAAAGTGCGTGTATTTTTTTCGTTAGAAGTTGCTAGTTGATATAAGAATTTGTGCAAACACATAATAAACAGAAGGGAAATGTTATAATTATCGTTAATATATTAACTATGGACTTGCAACAAAGCCAAAGTATCATCCTTGTTTTGAAGATTTCTTGCACACTGGGATGCAGCCACACAAAATGTCATCCTTGCTTGAAGAGTCTTATTCACAGGACGAGCACCCACACACAGGTCACGGAGCGGACGGCCACAGCAGTAGGTCTTGCAGGAAAGGGCGACACGTGGTTCCACCATGTCGTCTACAGATCCGCCTCAGGCTCAGCAATCCCTCCACCTGACGACAACCGGAAAACCACGTCTTCTCCAGTGCCGGGTGGCACCCATTGATGACATCATTCGACGAGGAAGCTGACTGCGTCCCAGTTCGACTAATCCCAGAGGAAAAGGCCCCATTCCCGATGCTCTACCCACTCCGGACGATGACGCCGCTGGCACATTTCTTGAACTTTGTTCATTTCGGGTGTCGAACCCCCGCGACTCGACCCGGAAAAGCGGTTGATAATGCATGGATGGATGGAACTCTAAAGAGTCTGAAAGGGGGGGTTGAAATGTGTTTTACGCCCATATTTAGTCATGACTGCATAATTTCCTCATGTCACGCCACTGATGTTTTATTTGTTAAGACGATCGACTTCAGTAGGCTGGAATGGGTGGACTGTCGCTTTAAATATTACTGGCGCAGGGGATCCTGGGTAATATCTATTTCCTTTTCTTTATCTTCTCGCTTTACGGTAGGAGATTCGATCGGCTTGAGTAAATCTGGGACCGAAGGTTGTAAATCCTCGACGCGGTACGCCGTTAATCACTACTTTAATGGACTAAAACAGTTGAAGTCGTTTCGTGCACGTTGGAGCTTCTTGGCCAACCTTGTCTTAGCTTAGCTTGTCAACAACGAGAAGCGTTTGTAATCACCACTTCCCTCAGCAGAAATCAAGCCTGAAATAAAGTCTACTTTCCTCCACCAACTCGTTCTTACTAGCCAGTAAGAATGGACAAAAATGGGACTTAAGTGTGCTTAGGAAAACACACCAACTACATCCTATCGGCTTTATCCGGGAGTAAAATAATATCAATTTTCTGAGTCGTTGATATTATTATTATTATCGTAACCTGCATTCCGACTACGGCGGCGCATTGGACGACTGGTTAGGACACAATTCTGAGGACAGGGGTTCAAATCCCTTCCACGCCAGTGCAGAGTTGGCATGTTTTCTTCGTGCCTGTGTTTGCTTTCTCCGAAAAACTAGGTTGAACACGATAAGAATTTCTGGTGGCATTTAGCAAATTAAAAAAAAAAAATCCGATAACAAGATGAAACGATGAATTACATGTTCACTTACTTCATACACTTGTGTGTGTAATTGCGTAAAATACTTATACACACTAAATAGTCTTTTAATCTATTTATTCGATCTAATTATCAATATCACAAACTGTCTCTGAGTAAAAGAAAAAGAGAGCTGTTCTCTTATCTTTTACAATGCACACTTACGGTTTACTGTTCCCTTTTGTTGCCTTTGATGCTTTGCCATTTTCACTAAGACGTAAAAAAAGTTTGTGGTTCCGATTCTCTCCTGACCCTAAAAATTCCCCCTCACACTAACATTTTTACACCAGGTAATATGTCAGTGGCGTGGTTCTCCATGGCCACATGTGTCCTTGGTCTAGGAACAAGATCCATTGCAACACAAGTGAAATAACAAATTTTGGCATAAATCAGATTTCACCGTTAAAGTCAAAATTTACAATAACAGCTGGGATCGGCTCCAGCACTCCTGCGACCCTCATGAGGACAAGCAACTCAGAAAATGGATGAGTGTTTGTACTTCATATACAAAACTAAAATACTCCAAAATTCCATTCCAGAGTCGCTTATCCTCACAAGGGTTGCGGGAATGCTGGAGCCTATCCCAGCTCTCAACGGGTAGGAGGCAGGGTACACCATGAACTGGTTGCCAGCCAATCGCAGGGCACATAGAAACAAACAGCTGCACTCACAATGACACCTCGGGGAAATTTAAGAGTGTCCAATTAAGGTTGCATGTTTTTGGGATGGGGAGGAAACCGGAGTGCCTGGAGAAAACCCACACAGGCACAGGGAGAACAAGCAAACTCCACACAGGAAGGGCCGGGATTGAACCCGGGTTCTCAGAACTGTGAGGCCAACACTTTCCAGCTGTACCACCGTGGTGCCACTGAAATACATTAAAATAATAAATATAAGATGCTGCAAGAGGTGGATGATGAAGAAGAAGGGGAGGCTGTGCTTAGCAACTGCAAAGGAAACAAGTGCAGGTAGCCCTTGCTAGTGGTAAAATCCTCCTCAGTCTGGTTGCCTTTCTGCTCTTTCAAAGTAAGGAAAATACAGCTTACCTTTTACCTGAATGAATATCAGGCTCATCTTAAGTCTATGTTGATTCGGTTCCGGGCGGCACGGTGGCTCAGCTGGTAACGCATTGGCCTCACGGTACTGAGGTCCAGGGTTTGATCCCAGCCTCATCTGTGTGGAGTTTGCATGTTCTCCCCATGCCTGCGTGGGTTTTCCCCGGGCACTTTGGTTTCCTCCCACATCCCCAAAACTTGCAACATTAATTGGACACTCTAAATTGCCCCTAGTTGTGATTGTGAGTTTGTCTCCATGTTCCTGCGATCGACTGGCAACCAGTTCAGGGTGTACCCTACCTCCTGCCCGTTGACAGCTGGGATAGGCTCCAGCACTCCCTGTGACCCTCGTAAGGATAAGGATGGATGGATGGATGGATGGATGGATGGATGGATGATTTGGTTCCTTGATCCATAATGTAAGTAATCTTTCCATCTCGGCTTCATTTTTTTTCTTCACGAAAAAAGTTGCTTCGTGATCAATGTATCTGTCATGGTGGCGAAACCCTTCACGTGCGCTAAAATACGAGCTTTGTCCTAAACAATCACCATGGTCGGCTGACTGAAGCCCAATTCTGTATTTCAGTATTACTCCTTTCTACGATTTTTTAAAAGGTATTTAGCTTCGTTTCCATGGTAATTGTCTTTGTTCCAGCTTGACCTGCATTGCTAAAAAAAAACTTTTCTGTGATGAAAGTCCTCCAGATTTTCACGGAATTCCAGATTTTGAAATTTTCATGAAAATTGCTCCGGAAAATTGAGGAAAAATTGCCTGAAATAAATCAGGATATTACTTGACAACATTGAACGAACATGCGTTTGAGTTGGTCGTTTTGATTTGACGAGTGAACTCATTTTGAGGCACGAACACTAGTAACAGTAACGCCCCTCCCCTCGGATTCTCTCAAGACGTCACTTATTTTGTGTGGTCTTGACATTAATGTACATATTTATTTCATAAACGTTGTTAACTAATCAAGTCTGCTCCAAAACAACCGGTATTCACCCGGAAACAGGAAATGCAAGTTAACCGTACTGAGCATGTACGAAATCGCATGTTCAGAACTGCTTCACATAATGCGAGTGCATATACGTCAAGAGTCATCAACATCATGAGGCATATCAAAGGAAATTCAGTTACACCAGGGGTGCTCATTGCGTCCATCAGGCAGTGGCAGTGAGACGGTGTAAAAAACAAAAAAACAGACTATCATCCACCTTGTGGCTTGATGCAGGTGTGGCCAATACGTCGAGCACATGCACATAAAGGCGCATTCTGGCAAGCCGGCCTCCTATTTTCGTCAGTCACGTGGTGCGTGCCCCCACCCCGACAACAATACGTCACGATTGCCGACAGGAATGTTTGTTCCAATATATCGCAAGCTTGTTGCCACGAACGCCGATTTATGTTGAACTAAACTTTCAGCATTTTCAAATTATTGCGAGTATAGACCGTTCGTGTTTAGTCCCTGACAGGCCAGTGCATTTAATTTTTCTTCAGATAGGTTGCCAGATCAAGAATTTTTATTGCTGAAAAATTTTAAATACCATTTTATATCATGTTCTACTAATATCAGTTGAAATCGGAAATTATCATTTCTGAGTTTACTATTTTAGTTTTCTATTTTAGTTATCCATTTGTTTATTTTGTTTTTAATTTACAGTTAGGTTATATTAATCCAGTAAGTTATTTTAAGGCCATCCCTAATCACACCTGGAACTTTAACTGTGGGCATGATTGACCACACCCGTTCATTTTTCAAATGTGAGTGACTGTGTATGTGTGTGTGTGTGTGTGTGTGTGTGTGTGTGTGTGTATATATATATATATATATATATATATATATATGTGTGTGTGTGTAATGGAGCCCTATGGGGGCACAAACCAGTGCAATCTGTAGGCCGGTCCCAAGCCCGGATAAATGCAGAGGGTTGCGTCAGGAAGGGCATCCGGCGTAAAAACTGTGCCAAACAAATATGAGCGTTCATCTAAAGAATCCCATACCGGATCGGTCGTGGCCCGGGTTAACAACGCCCGCCCCCGGCACTGCTAACCTGCAGGGCGTCGGTGGAAATTCAGCGACTGTGGGTCGAAGACAAAGAAGAGAGGAGGAAACCGGATCCAGCGTCAGAAGAAAAAGAGGAATGCACAGAGCCTACAACTGAGTGTAGGGACTTTGAATGTTGGGACTATGACAGGAAAAGCACAGGAGTTGGTTGACATGATGATTAGGAGAAAGGTTGATATTCTGTGCATCCAAGAGAGCAGGTGGAAAGGTAGTAAGGCTAGAAGTTTGGGAGCAGGGTTTAAATTATTCTACCACGGAGTAGATGGGAAGAGAAATGGAGTAGGGGTTATTTTAAAGGAAGAGCTGGCTAAGAATGTCTTGGAGGTGAAAAGAGTATCAGATCGAGTGATGAGACTAAAATTTGAAATTGAGGGTGTTATGTATAATGTGGTTAGCGGCTATGCACCACAGGTAGGATGTGACCAAGAGTTGAAAGAGAAATTCTGGAAGGAACTAGATGAAGTAATTCTGAGCATCCCAGACAGTGAAAGAGTTGTGATTGGTGCAGATTGTAATGGACATATTGGTAAAGGAAACCGGGGCGATGAAGAAGTGATGGGTAAGTATGGCATCCAGGAAAGGAACTTTGAGGGACAGATGGTGGTGGACTTTGCAAAAAGGATGGAGATGGCTGTAGTGAACACTTATTTCCAGAAGACGGAGGAACATATAGTGACCTATAAAAGCGGAGGTAGAACCACGCAGGTAGATTATATTTTGTGCAGACGATGTAATCTGAAGGAGGTTACTGACTGTAAAGTAGTGGTAGGGGAGAGTGTAGCTCGACAGCATAGGATGGTAGTATGTAGGATGATTCTGGTGGTGGGTAGGAAGATTAAGAAGACAAAGGTAGAGCAGAGAACCATGTGGTGGAAGCTGAGAAAGGAAGAATGTTGTGCGGCCTTCCGGAAAGAGGTGAGACAGGCTCTCGATGGACAACCGAAGCTCCCGGAAGACTGGACGACGACAGCCAAGGTGATCAGAGAGACAGGCAGGAGAGTACTTGGTGTGTCATCTGGTAGGAAAGGGGAGAAGGAGACTTGGTGGTGGAACCTCATAATACAGGGAGTCATACAAGGAAAGAGATTAGCGAAGAAGAAGTGGGATACTGAGAGGACTGAGGAGAGGCGAAAGGAGTACATCGAGATGCGACGTAGGGCAAAGGTAGAGGTGGCAAAGGCTAAACAAGAGGCATATGAAGACATGTACACCAGGTTGGACACGAAAGAAGGAAAAAAGGATCTCTACAGGTTGGCCAGACAGAGGGATAGAGATGGGAAGGATGTGCAGAAGGTTAGGGTGATTAAGGATAGAGATGGAAATGTGTTGACTGGTGCCGGTAGTGTGCTAAATAGATGGAAAGAATACTTTGAGAAGTTGATGAATGAAGAAAATGAGAGAGAAGGAAGAGTTGAAGAGGCAAGAGTGAAGGACCAGGAAGTGGAAATGATTACTTAGGGGGAAGTCAGAAAGGCACTACAAAGGATGAAAAATGGAAAGGCAGTTGGTCCTGATGACATACCTGTGGAGGTATGGAAGCAATTGACCCCTCCGTACAGGGCACTTAACCACGCCCCCTGAAGTGACGTCACACGAAAGAATACTTTGAGAAGTTGATGAATGAAGAAAATGAGAGAGAAGGAAGAGTTGAAGAGTCAAGTGTAAAGGACCAGGAAGTGGCAATGATTAGTAATGGGGAAGTCAGAAAGGCACTACAAAGGATGAAAAATGGAAAAGCAGTTGGTCCTGATGACATACCGGTAGAGGTATGGAAGCAATTTGGAGAGATGGCTGTGGAGTTTTTGGCCAACTTATTCAATAGAATTCTCAAGGGCGAGAAGATGCCTGAAGAATGGAGGAAAAGTGTTCTAGTTCCCATTTTTAAGAACAAAGGGGATGTTCAGAGCTGTCAGAATTATAGAGGAATAAAGTTGATGAGCCATACATTGAAGTTATGGGAAAGCGTAGTGAAGGCTAGACTCAGAACAGAAGTAAGTATCTGCGAGCAATAGTATGGTTTCATGCCTAGAAAGAGTACCACAGATGCATTATTTGCCTTGAGGATGCTCGTGGAAAAGTACAGAGAAGGTCAGAAGGAGCTACATTGTGTCTTTGTGGATCTAGAGAAAGCCTATGACAGAGTACCAAGAGAGGAACTGTGGTACTGCATGCGTAAGTCTGGTGTGGCAGAGAAGTATGTTAAAATAGTACAGGACATGTATGATGGCAGCAGAACAATGGTGAGGTGTGCCTTAGGTGTGACAGAGGAATTTAAGGTGGAGGTGGGACTGCATCAGGGATCAGCTCTGAGCCCCTTCCTGTTTGCAGTGGTAATGGATAGGCTGACAGATGAGGTTAGACTGGAATCCCCTTGGACCATGATGTTCGCAGATGATATTGTCATATGCAGTGAAAGCAGGGAGCACGCAGAGGAAGAATTGGAAAGATGGAGACATGCACAGGAAAGGAGAGGAATGAAGATTAGCCGAAGTAAAACAATATATGTGCGTGAATGAGAAAAGTAGAGGGGGAAGAGTGAGGCTACAGGGAGAAGAGATAGCGAGGGTGGACGACTTCAAATACTTGGGGTCAACAATACAGAGCAATGGAGAGTGTGGTCAGGAAGTGAAGAAACGGGTCCAAGCAGGTTGGAACAGCTGGCGAAAGGTGTCTGGTGTTCTATGTGACAGAAGAGTGTCTGCTAGGATGAAGGGCAAAGTTTACAAAACAGTGGTGAGGCCGGCCATGATGTACGATTAGGACGGTGGCACTGAAGAAACAACAGGAAGCTGAACTGGAGGTGGGGCAGAAATGAAGATGTTGAGGTTCTCGCTCGGAGTGACCAGGTTGGATAGGATTACAAATGAGCTCATTCGAGGGACAGCCAAAGTTGGATGTTTTGGAGACAAGATTCGAGAGAGCAGACTTCGATGGTTTGGACATGTTCAGAGGCGAGAGAGTGAGTATATTGGTAGAAGGATGCTGAGGATGGAGCTCCTAGGCAAAAGAGCGAGAGGAAGACCAAAGAGAAGGTTTATGGATGTGGTGAGGGAAGACATGAGGGCAGTTAGGGTTAGAGAGGAAGATGCAGGAGATAGGCTAAGATGGCAAAAGATGACACGCTGTGGCGACCCCTAACGGGACAAGCCGAAGGGAATAGAAGAAGAAGAAGATATATGTGTGTGTGTGTGTGTGTGGGTGTGTGTGTGTGTGTGTGTGTATATCTATGTGTATATATGTATATGTATATCTATGTGTATATATGTGTGTATATGTAAATGTGTATATATGTATGTATATATGTAGATAGTATATATACATATCTACATATATACATACATATATACATGCATATATACACATTTACATATACACACATATTACATATATACATATATATATACGTATATATGTATATATATATTATATGTATGTGTATGTATATAAATGTGTATATATGTATGTGTATGTATATATAAATATATGTATGTATGTATGTGTATATGTATATATGGATGTGTATATATATGTATGTTGTATATATGTATGTGATATGTATGTATGTATGATCTATGTCTGTATGTGATATCTATGTGTATATATGTATCTATATGTATGTGTATCTCTATGTCTATCTTATATCTCTATATCTCTATATCTCTCTATCTATCTATATATATCTGTTTATGTAGGATATGTATGGATATGTATCTGTATGGATATGTGTATATATATGTATATGTATGGCTATGTATATGTGTATATGTATATATATGTATGTATGATTGTATATATATATATATATATATAAATGTGTCTGTATATTAATATGTAGTGTATGTATATTTATATAGGTATTTGTATTATATATAAATATATGTAATATGTATATATGTATGTGTATATATATATGTGTATATAAGTTTATATATATGTATATATTATGTACGTGTATGTCTGTGTATATATGTATATATCTGTATATATGTATGTGTATATATATGTATATATATATATATATAAAGTTTATTATATGTATACATATGGATATGTATATATATGTATATATATATATAGATAGATATGTATGTATACATATATATGTAAAAAGTAAGTTTCTTTCAGCGTCGCCACAGCGTGTCATCTCAGATGAACGCACATATTTGTCTGGCACAAGTTTTACGCCGGATGCCCTTCCTGACACAACCCTTCTCAGGGAGTGGAGACCCCGGTGGGATACGAACCACAACCCCTAGTTTACCAAACCAATGCTCTAACCGCTGAGCTACAGGGCCTATATATATATATATATATATATATATATATATATATATATATGTATGTATGGTGTGTGTGTGTATATATATATATATATATATATATATATATATATATATATATGTATATGTATTTATATGTGTATATATATATGTATATATGTATGTATATATATGTGTAATATGTATGTATATATATATGTATATATATGTGTATATATGTATGTATATATATGTGTATAATGTATATGTATATATGTGTATATATATATATATATATTGTGTATATACACATATATATATATGTATGTATATATATATATATGTATGTATATATATATATGTATATGTATATATATATATATATATATATATGTATATATATATTATTTATGTATATGTATATATAGAATGTGTATATTTATGTTTATGTATATATATGTATATATATATGTTTATGTGTACATATAGTAATATATATATGTTTATGTGTATATCTATTGTATGATATATATGTGTATATCTATATTATATATATATATGTATGTGTATATATATATATATGTATGTGTATATATATGTATATATATATATATATATATGCATATTTTATATATATATGTGTGTGTATATCTATATATATATATGTAGTGAAGAGTTTGTTTTCAAAACGAGACATAGGCCATTTTTCAGATTTACGAAACTCGCGCCAAAATTATCCAGCTCCGAATGGATAATTTTGGTGCGAGTTTTGTAAATCTGAAAAAAATGCCTGTCTCGTTTTGAAAACAAACTCTTTATGTGTATATATATGTCTATGTATATATGTATATGTATATATGTAGCACCTTCTGACCTCTGTACATTTCCACTCACATCCCCAAGGCAAATAATGCATCTGTAGTACTTTTACTAGGGATGAAACAATACTGTTCTCTGAGACACTTACTTCTGTCCTGAGTCTCGCCTCCACTACTCTTTCCCATAACTTCATTGTGTGGCTCATCATCTTTAACACAGTCAACACACAGTCAACACATTTCCATCGCTATCCTTAAAGCCCAAGTGACATGCTTATAAACATTCTAAAATAGATATTATAATGAAAACTACATATAACATAATTCACTTCCATCTCTATATGAAAAAATTTATATGAGCGGAGAGCGTGTCATCCATGCGCAAAGTTGCGGAAGTCTCATTCGACATTGAAGTGGTAGCCATATTGCCTGCAACGTCATCAGCAGATGTCACACTGGGACCTTCACCATTGAAAAAACATAGTGGCACCTGCTATGAGAGAGGAAGAACAGAGATTTTTGGATTTTTCCGTCGCCCCTTCTGACACGGAAACTCTTTTTGAAGAAGAGAACATCTCACAATCAAGTGAAGGGACCGGGGAATATTAGCCTATCATTTTGAGGCATATTTTGATGATACGAGGATCATTTCTAACTAACAACAGCCTCCCCAACACTATGTATGACAGTACGTGGCGTACTCAGCCGCGAGCAACAACAACTGCGTAAAGCGGCCCGGTTCGGTGCCACGATGAGCCACCTTCACCTTCGCACAAATGACTTACGTACGCGGATCTTTTGTGACGTTCTGAGAGGATTACGTCCCCCTTCAACTATTTTTTGTTTTTAGTCGCTCTATACACAACTACCTGTCATATGGATCCCACAAAGCTCTCGTCCTTTGCAGTTGTGCAATCCATTTTCACGACGAACCGGCTCTTTTGGAAACATATGAAGAGTAAATCTTTCCTCCCGAGTGTTCGAACAATGTCCAGCAATACAACGACCAGGGATTTTGGCCAACACAAAGGAACAAAGCGCCACCTTCCCGCAGGTAAAACCGGTATAAACACACAAGACCGCCTGACTGGCCTCCTGCTGATAACATCACTTCCTGGTTCTCCCAAACAAATTCCACGAGAGGATTTTCATGGCGGGAGTTACAAAAGGCCATGTACGTCAAAATCATGTTTTGTATTGAAAAAACGGATTGGTCCATTTCGACTGCCTTTTAAAAAAAAATTAAAATGTACTAAAAATCATGCTTTTCATGTCACTGGACCTTTAATCACCCTGTCCTGGTGCACATCCTTTCCATCTCTATCTCTCTCTCTGGCCAACCTTTAGTGGTCCTTTTCTCCTTTTGTGTCTGACCTGGTGTACATGTCATCATATGCCTCTTGTTTACAGGGTTCGCACGAGGCCCTTAAAGTCCCTAAAAACCCCTACATTTTCGAAGGTGCATTTCGGGGCTCCTGAAAGTCCTTAAAAATCCGCGAAAACCAGTCAAGCCCCTAAAAAGGCCTTAAATTTAAAAAAAAAAAAAAAATCAAAGGGAGGACCTCTACCGCCAAAATTCTTTTAAAATTATTTTAGAAAAATAGCGATCCGTCTGGCATCCAAAACAGCCGGAAATTGTCAACGGAAGTCACCGTGTTGACAACTTGTTTCTTTCCGTGAGTAGGCATTTCACTTAGTCTTTGTTACAACGTAGCGTAGTTCTTTCATCGATCCAACTTGTATCATGGGGAAGTGCATTTTTCAATATGCTTGGGTTGAAAGTAAGGAGTTCGGGAGCTGGGTTCGTCGAGATCCAAAAGATCGGCACATGTTTTACTGCTATCTGTGCAAGCAGAGTTACCAGCTTGAAAAGATGGGCGTCAAAGCGCTGGAGTCGCACCGGAAAAACAGGAGACACGCTGATTTGGCGAAGACTCTCTCATCTTCCGTTGGTATGAATCTGTTTCTAAAATATCAAGATAGTGAAGCATCAACTTCAGGCAGTGGTACAAGCAGTGCATGCCCACCTACAGTTGTCCAGTCATCGACTTCAACCAGCCGGAAGACAGGCTTTATGAACGTAGTTCAATACACGGACTCATTAAAGGCAGAAATCGTGTGGACTTTAAAAGTGATCTGCAGCCATTACAGTTACAAATCTTGTGAAAATAATTCGAAAGTGTCTGCAGTCATGTTCCCAGACAGTGACATTGCTAAAAACTACCACTGTGGGGAAAGGAAGACTTCGTACTTGGCTGCATTTGGCATCGCTGCCCACGTTTCATCTCTACTGCCTCAAAGCCAGAAAAGAGACTGACATATCTACGCTTATTAAGAAGGCTGACAGGCTGTGTGAGGAGGCAGAAGAAAAGAGGAATCTGAGGTGTATCACAGAGGCCAATGCACTCAGAGGCAGAGCAAAGGACAAGAGAGCCACTTTGGTACCTCTGCAGCAACAAATAGAGGAGGCACTGGCTAGGCTCAAGGAGCTAGAGTAGGGGTGCTGAGACAGACATCAGTAGAAGACATTTGTGTATATAGTTGCAATTGTAGTTAGAATCTGTAGACTGTTATGTGAAGACATTGACAATGGTCATATCAATGAGAACTACCACAAGGGGTGACAGGTGATCACTGTCACAGGTACTGAGGTACTGGAACATTTGATGAACCAAGAACGGTTGATGGCATCATTGGGTGAGTCTTTTTTCCTTACTCTTGATTTCCCACGATGGCGCTAAATTTTTCCTGTGTCGGCCCTAAATTTTTCGTGTCAGCCCCTAAGAATGCCCCTAAAAAGCCCTTAAATTTTTTGGGTCAGACTGAGTATGAACCCTGGTTTAGCCGGCTCTACATTTCCCCTATGTTGCATCTCAATATATTCCTTTCGCCTCTCCTCAGTCCTCTCAGTGTCCCACTTCTTCTTTGCTAACCTCTTTCCTTCTATGACTTACTGTATTTTGGGGGTCCACCAACAAGTCTCCTTCTCCCCTTTCCTACCGGAAGACACCCCAAGTACTTTCATGCCTGTCTCTCTGATCACCTTGGCTGTCGTACTCCAGTCTTCCGGGAGCTCTTCCTGTCAATATAGAGCCTGTCTCACCGCTTTCCGAAAAGCCACACAACATTCTTCCTTTCTCAGCTTCCATCACATGGTTCTCGGGTCTACCTTTGTCTTCTTAATCTTCCTACCCACCACCTGAGTCATCCTACACACCACCATCCTATGCTGTCGAGCTACACTCTCCCCTTCCATTACTTTATAGTCTGTAACCTCCTTCAGATTACATCATCTGCACAAAATCCACCTGCGTGCTTCTCCCTCCACCCTTGTAGGTCACTATATGTTCCTGCCTCTTCTGGAAAAAAGGGTTCACTCCTGCCATTTCCATTGTTTTTTCAAAGTCCACCACCATCTGTCCCTCAAAGGTCCTTTCCTGGATGCCGTACTTACCCATCACTTCTTCATCGCCCGTTTCCTTTACCAATATGTCCATTAAAATCTGCAACAATGACAACTCTCTCGCTGTCTGGGATGCTCGGAACTGCTTAATCTTGCTCCTTCCAAAATTTCTCTTTCAACTCTAGGTCTCATCCTACCTGTGGGGCATAGCCGCTATCTACATTATACATAACACACTCAATTTCAAATTTCAGCCTCATCACTCGACCTGATACTCTTTCCCCCTCAAAGACTTTCTTAGCCAGTTCTTTCTTTAAAATAACCCCAATCCATTTCTCTTCCCATTTACTTCATGGTAAAAGAATTTAAACACTGCCCCTAAACTTATAGCCTTACTACCTTTCCACCTGCTCTCATGGATGCACAGAATATCAAACTTTCTCCTAATCATCATGTCAACCAACTCCTGAGCTTTTCCTTATTCCCAAATGTTTTATTGAAAGGATCGGTGCTGGTCGGCGCTCAGGAGACAAAGACGACACTCAACAAAAGACCAACGTTCCCAAATGCTATTTAGCCTCAATAACTGGCATATTTATTTCGACCAAATGCAAGTTTCTCAAAATACAGTTGACATTGCGTGAAATCATCATGAGCCCCTTACCTATGCTGAGAAGGTGGAGAGCCAAACACCCAAGCAGAGCTCCGCTTGTCAACCAGCTGGGCGTCCGTACGCAACCCTCAGCAGACTCTACCTGTTTGTACTCTGCATCTCTCTATTATACTTTTCAGTTGCATGCGAGAGGAAGGGCGAGTGGCCTACCCGTCCCCCCTGGCGCCGCAACGTTTGTTTCCTACTATTGACACTTAAGTGTGTCCTTCAGGCTCTGAAAAACATCTTACGCAGCCATAACTGTCAAGACATCCCACAACAATGTTTTGCATGCGAACAAGATAGTGAAACTGTCAAGACGTCTTGACCAGAAAAAAAGTGAGTGAAAAACAACTTATATGCGAAAAACAAGTGAGTGAAAAACAACTTATATAACCATGGTTGCACAATACATTCGGGTATTCAACGGTTATGGGAAGCATCACTAATTGACCCCTCCGTACAGGGCACTTAACCACGCCTCCTGAACTGACATCACGCCACGTGTGCTGACGTAAGACAAACAGTAAAAATGGCAAATACAATACAATACATTCTGAACTGAGACAGACTCCATGCTTCTCATTTCATTCAAATCAACGATATAGATTCTAAATACAATACATTCTTAACTGAGAGAGACGCCATGCTTCTAATTTCATTCAATCATTTACACGTAGCAATGTTATGCTAGCGGAGAACGTCTCATTCATTTATACGAGACGTGGATTAAAAATCAAATTTAGGGCATATCTTCGTGCAAACACAGTCTGGTTAAGCTTCTGGCCGCGAGCCAGCAAGAAATCAATACGTTTGTGCAGTCCGATCATTGCTAAATATCGCTCAACAAAGAATAAGTGTGTCAATCGTTCACACGTAGCTGTGTTATGCTAGCGGAGAACGTCTCATTCATTTATTCGAGACGTGGATTAAAAATCAAATTTAGGGCATATCTTCGTGCAAACACAGTCTGGTTAAGCTTCTGGCCGCGAGCCAGCAAGAAATCAATACGTTTGTGCAGTCCGATCATCGCTAAATATCACTCAACAAAGAATAATTGTGTCAATCGTTCACACGTAGCTGTGTTATGCTAGCGGAGAATGTCTCATTCATTTATACGAGACGTGGATTAAAAATCAAATTTAGGGCATATCTTCGTGCAAACACAGTCTGGTTAAGATTCTGGCCGCGAGCCAGCAAGAAATCAATACGTTTGTGCAGTCCGATCATCGCTAAATATCGCTCAACACAGATCAAGTGTGTCAATCATTCACACGTAGCTATGCTATGCAAGCGAAGAACTGCTAATTCATTTATATGAGACATGTATTGAAAATCAAATATAGGGCTTACCTTCGTGCAAACATATGTGTTCCGGTTGATATTAGATGGATTTAGTTAATGATGCGGTCTTCCACAAAGTTTGATCCATCGGAGGCATTTTCCATACTGGGTCTTCGGTTTTGGAAAGGGTACGAATCGAACTCCACCAACTAGCCTTTCAGGATATCTGTCGTCACTATTACAAAGTCCGTGACTACACCTCTTAACCATATTTTTTGTTAAATAACCCGAATACGCGATAAAATGCTAACTAACCCTATACTGGACCATGCAATGTTGTCTGAGAAAATGGCGGGAGCAAAAACGGGCTTTGGTTTATGCAGATCTCTTTTATGCGGATTGCGCAATATCCACAGAGGGGTCAATTAACACTCCTCTCACCAACATTCAAAGTCCCTACACTCAGTAGTAGGGTCTGTGCATTCCACTTCTTCTTCTGCTGACGAATCCGCTTTTCTCCTCTTCTTTGTCTTCGACGCACAATAGCTGATTTTCCACCGATGCCCTGCAGTTTAACGGTGCCGGATCCAGTATGGTATTCTTTAGATGGACGGTCATTTGTTTGGTAAAGTTTTACGCTGGATGCCCTTCCTGACAAAACCTTCTGCATTTATCGGGACTTGGGACCGGCCTACAGATTGCAGTGGCTTGTGTCCCCATAGGGCTGCATTCTGATCCAATCAGTCCTGGTGTTAGTCATGTATTCTATAGACTATCGCACGATTCGTCACTTTAAACTGCTCCTTATGCACAATTGTCATTGTACTGTTCTATAACGGGAAGTGCGAATAAGCTTCACATAACATGGGGCATCGATGCACTCTTAACTATTCTAAATGAAGTAGACTCTGCATCTTGCATAATTGTGACTCTTATAAGGAATAGTTCCTATAGACAGTTTTCGACCACGTGACCTCATCCGGGCACTGCTTACAATCATCTGCATGTTGGATGGGTTCACTGTATCGCTTTTGAATACAGACCCGAGTTACACAAATGTTTGTACGACTGTTAAAAAATGTGCATAATGGCGAAAATGACTTTGCAAAGTTATCGGGGCACATTAGATGTTGTTTCAAGAAACCGTTACAACAAGAAGTGGGCTTTGATTGACAATATCGACCCATATACCTTGGAGAAACACAGATGGAGCAAGAATTTCAAACTGTGGACATCGGTCACCTATCCAGACATCGTCAACTATCTCCTCTTCTTGACAAGCGCTAATAGAGCTCGTGCACGTGACATCACCATTTTCACCGCGCCATATATCCGGTCAAACAGAGCTGCTCGACATTGTGGAAGACATTGGACCATAGGAGAGTATTTACAATACCTGAGACCTGTGGCGGTGTTGGTTGTCACAACAGACGACACAGATATTCAAAGAGATGATTGCTAACTGCTGAAAAGACCAGAAAATATCAATGGATTTCATCAATTAAACATGATGGATGGTGTCCAACCAAAATACACACAGGCCTGTGTAGTGATCGCTTCATTTCAGATACGAATTATTCTTCTCAATCTCAAATTACCAAGAATTATTTATAATGCCAAGTTGGCTCATTTGAGACCAATGTATATTTTAAAAAACTGTCTGTCGCAGAGGTTTATGGCGGTTAAGTGTGGCTGCAATCGCTTCCGTGTACGTTCCTCGGAGACGACTCCGTCCTCTTCTTTTTTTTTTTTTTTTCAATCATAGTTAATGAAGGCGAGTTTGTGTAAAACCAGGGGTCATTTTTAAAAAATATTGGTATTTGCATTGAATACCAGCTGAAAAGATCGATGGATTCCGGCAAAGGTTAACGTGTTGCCGAACACTTTCGCGTTCACGAGCCATCAACCTGTCGTCTTTTTTTTCCAATCATAGTTAATTAAAAGGCCACTGTCTTGAAATGCTTGATTTTAGTATGTTATTAATGAAAAACGGCAGCTGACATGGACCCATGCATTTTTTCACCACAAAACATGATTTTGACGTATACAGCTTTTTGTAACTCCCGACATGAAAATCCTCTTGAGAGATTTGTTTTCAAGAAGAAGTAGGAAGTGACGTACAGGACAGGACCGCCCTCAAGTGAACTAGCTTGTTTCTATTAGTTTTACCTCTGGGAGGGTAGCTTGTTGTTCCTTCGTGTTAGCCAAAAGATCCAGCTCGTTGCATTGCTGGACATTGCTTGAACACTTGAGAGGATGGATTTACCCTTCATAAATTTGCAAGAGAACCGGTTCGTCGTGAAAAATGGATTGCACGGGTGCAGAGGACGAGAGCTTCGTATACAGCTACCAAAAAAAAAATAATAGTTTGGGGCGGACCACGTAATCGATCTCTCATAACGTAACAAAGATGTGCGTACGTATGACAGGCGTGCTAAATGTGTCGATATGCGCGTCAGATGGCATTGGGCTGCTGCGTCGCTTCGCCAGCAAAGGCTGGCCGTCAGGCTTGCGGACGGCGACGGCTCTGAACAATGCTGCAGACAATGCCGTACTCAGCCGCGTGCGACGACAACGCTGTAAACCGCCCCAGCTTGACTTATTGTTCATCGTGTACTGCGGCAGCTATGACCAACCCCCTAAACCCCTCCGTGATAAGCCTCCTTGGCGGCGAAATGAAAATGAGGCGCCGCGTTCGCCGTTCACGGCTTCGGCGAAGGGTGTACGTCGGGCTTGCAGACGGCGGTGGCTCTGAAGAACGCAGCCGACAATGCCTCACTCAGCTGCGTGTGACGACAACGCCCCGGCTCGATGGTGTTGTTCATTGCATACTGCGGCGGCTATGAACAACCCCCTAAAGCAGCACGGCTCGGCTCTGTGATAATTCAGCTCGGCGCCAAAAATGAGCCACTCAGGCCAGCTGCGATGGGCCGTAATGGCTCATCTCCGCCGCGGAAGTGGATCAGACGGGGAGGCGGTTTGGCCGTGATCGCATATCATCTGAATATGGCTCGAAACAATAGTGTAATATTGCCCCGGTAACTTCACTCGGTTGTGTGATGTTCTCTTCTTCGTAAAGAGCTTCCGTGTCAGAAGGGGCGCGTTCGTCTTCCATTGTAGGGTCCACCGCGTGTTTTCATTGGCAAATGTCCTAGTGTGATGTCACGGACAGGGGATGGAGCCAATATGGCGACCACTTGGATGTCATAGAATGACACTTCTGCAACTTTGCGCATGGATGACGGGCTCTCCGCTTAAATTTACTTTTTCGGATAGATATTGAAGTGAATAATGTTATATGTATTTTTTATTACACTATCTATTTTTGTATGTTTATAGGGATGACACTTGACCTTTAATGCAAGTTTGTGTAAAACCAAGGGTCATTTATTTGAATATTGGTATTTGTCTTGAATACTAGCTGAAAGGTTCGATGGATTCTGGCAAAGTTCAACATGTGGCTGAACACGCTTCCGCATTCCCGTCAACCCGTCACTATGTAGGATTTATTCCTGATGAGAATAGATCCAGCAACGAAGTATTTATTTGCATCCAGAATTATTTACGCTTTCAAACTTTTCTGTGTGAATCTCAACGACTTACTCATCAGACATGTACTGTATATCCAGTTGTCCAAGACAAGCGTCAGCGAATTAACAGTCCAATTTCTTATCGGCGAAAACATCGACTTAGGCATTAAATACGGGTATGCTGAGTTTGTCTAATTTTTCCAAGTAGCTTTGTTTATTTTCACCGTCTAAATGTCTAACGATATTGGACAAGACTGTGGGCGTCGTGCTATACGACATATTTTCGTGTCGGCTCCAAACGACTTAGCATTGAACAATGATTTGTTAGACTGGCAATATGGCGAGGTAAACAAAAGTCACATGATTTTATGACGTAGATGCACAAGCTCTATACCATTGAACAACTAATGAATACAAAGGTCTGGAGGCCTACAACCAATTCATGAATAGCTGGGTTCATGATGTGGCGGTATCCATTGTAAGGAACCTGTGTCCCCACACTCCTGATTGGTGTACCGCACAATGCAATCTGAGTGAATGCTATCGAAAGTATTCATTAGCGTGATTACTGTAAGATAAGCCCACACGAAAGCCACAGATCCAGTCTCCCAAGGGAATGCTAAAGCTGACCAAGCAGCAAAACAAGCAGCGATGGGAACCAGCCACACCCATGTTCAAGAAGAAGCAGACAGCACAGATGAAGATAAGTGTGAACGAACGACACATCCTTCGCAGAAGCAAGACATCATCCCTCTCCAAGTTCTGAAGGACATGCAGGACAATGCCCCGCCGAATGAAAAGCAACAGTGGACTGCAGCAGGAGCAAAAATGGACGGCCTGGGCATTTACAGAGTTTTGGACACACCGTGCCTCCCTCGGAGTCTTTTTCAAGCAGTGGCTAAATTGAGTCATGGGCCAACCCATGTCTCAACAGGGGGGATGGTGGGGATAGTAGAAAATAACTTCTACTGTACTAAAGGCCTCATTACCTATTTTAAAAATTTTTGCAGATCGTGCCTCACATGCTGCAAACACAATGCTCAGGGAAATGTCAGACCTACAAGAGGGAAGTGCCCACAAGGGTCTTACCCATTTGAAATCATCCACATGGATTTCATAGAACTGAACAGATCCGGTCCACACAAATACTGCTTAGTAATAGTGGACTGATTCTCAAAATGGGTAGAAATCTTCCCAGCAAAAAAGCCAGATGCACTGACAGTAGCAAAAGCTATATGTAAAAACATCATCCCAGATCACGGTATTCCAAGAGTTATTTGGAGTGACAATGGGTCACATTTTGTTAACCAAATTATTGGAGAAATGGCCCAACATCTAGGGATCAGCCTAAAACATCACTGTGCTTATCATCCACAGAGTGCAGGACTAGTGGAGAGAACTAATGGCACTATCAAACTTAGACTCAAAAAGACCATGGAAGAAACAGGGAAACCATGGCCAGAGTGTTTGCCCTTCAAACATACATGAGAATAGTTCCAACAGTAACAGGCATCACACCTTTTGAAGCAGTAAAAGGAAGACCTTTTCATCTTCCATTATGGGAAGCGTCAGGAGTACAGGAGGGAAAAGGGGAACTTGACCCCATGACAGACTGGCTGCTTAGACTTTTCCAAAATGGCAATGTGAAAAGAACAAATGATCTGCCAGGTCCTTCTCTCCCTTCCACACAGGAATCGCTGACTCCAGGAGACCAGGTGCTGATAAAGGTCATCAAGAGGAAGTGCTGTTCCAGCCCGAGGTGGGAAGGCCCATTCACAGTGCTCCTGACCACACCCACAGCTGTCAAAATCGTGGAGAGAGAGACGTGGATTCACCAGTCCCACACCAAAAGGGTCCATCCTGTCACTTAAAGCAGCTACTATGGTGACGACCCGGTATAAATACTGACTGATTTCCTACTGTCTACGGGTGCGGTACTGAGAACCAAACCCCACCGGTGAGGACATGTGCTAGTAACCTCTGTCCTCCACTTTCTTTCCCTCTTTATTTAGGTTTACTGTGTTCTCTGCCATTTTTTATTTGATTCCCTTCTCAGCCAGGCCATGAGGCTGTCGCTCCAAGCGGAGGGCAGGGGAGGAATTTTTCCCTATTAAGAGGGTTTTCGCCTCCCCCTGACAGGGTACCTATGTTGTGCATTATTATGATGTTGTGCTCTAAAACCTGTTATAGGACTGAGCTGAATTGATTTTCCAAAAATCCACAACAGGGGGGAAATGTAAGATAAGCTTACACATTTCACAGAGGCCTGTGAAATGTATCACCTCATGTGTCATAAATCTCTTTTAATGACTCTGTTGCTGTGCAGGGATGCGTGTGTGTGCTGTTTGTCTATGGGAAGTTTAAGAGCTCAAGGTGACTGCAAATTTATGATAGCTGCATTCTTGTGGGTTTTTGTAACAGGACTGGCGAACTGTGTCTAATCAGAGGACACCCGGCCTTGAGAAGATTAACTGTCTCTGTATAACAACTTTACTTGTCTTGTGAAACCTGCTCTCCCCCACCCTATGTGTGAAGCTCAATAAAATGTGTGGTTTTGGGGAGAGTCGGAGAGAGTCTTACGTGCGGGTGTGGAGGATATGTTCTTCTTCCCCCGAACTTTCCCCAAACTGCAGTTTGGTAAAAAACAACTCTGCCTCTGTCTCAATCATTCTATCCCGGTGCCGTGAGCCTCTGGGTCCACATTGAGCAAGAAGTCCGTGCTTTGGACCTAACATTTCTAGTCAGCCTTATGTTAAATGTTCGATTATCCCAACAAAAGAGGTACAGATTATTTTCGTTTTTTGCAAACATGTGCACATAGCAATCACTTTGGAAGGATGAGAAAAGCAAGTGCAAACTGAAGAACAACAAGAAATAAAGATTAAGACTGATTCATTATAGAATACTGGGGGTGGGGGGGGGGATTAAGTTCAATTTTAGTTGCTTTCATGGGCTGACAGAAAATACAGATGTTGAGACATGTATTGCATTCACACACGAGTATTATGCAGGCCCTTGCCCCGAAAGAAGACTTCTCCTTCACAGAACTTAGTTATTGTTAAGTAGGTGTGAAATTCTAAAAAGGTATCCAATACTTACCAAGAACAAAATGCTCCAAGCAAACTGACATAAGGGAATGACTTGGCTGCTCGATCAGCTCTGCTGATACGAGACAGCCACAGTTGTCGCCGTTTGGTTGATAACTGCTCATTTTTCTCGCACTGATTCTTGATCACACCTGGCAGTCAAAAGAAAGACACTTGACAACGCCCACTTTCGTTTGACCAACCGATAACATAGCAGTGCACCCCCATTCATATATTTTTCTGAACTGATTTCTGCTTTACTCGAATTCACCGATTCAAAATGGCGACCGTTTTCTAAACTGGAAGTTGTGTGACGTCAAACGAAGACAGTCCATTAACAGAATGTCTATTATTCTTTCTTGTTTGTTTGTTTGTTCTTTGTTCTGAATGTCATACCAGGGCAACAGCAATCGCTTGAGAAATGTTCCTTGTGTGTTGATACACACTTGGCCAATAAAGCTAATTCTAATGATAACTACAACTACAGTAAATCAAGCAATGTTACTCCACAGCACACATTTTTTTTTTTGCATCTCAGGTTAATAATCTTCAATCATTGGCCAGAATAGGGAAAAATAACCCTATATTAATTATACAAATGTTATTTTTTTTGCTGGATGCAGGATGAATAAAAAGCTCTGTTGGCATCCAATGTCATTATCGTCTCAGAATGTAACAAATGATCCCTGTTATATCAGTAGTGTCCAAATACTTGTTCAACCCACCCCAGTCTGTTTGTTGGCCGTCCAAGCCTCCCAAAGCGAGGAGTCTGCTTGAGGTGGTCAGGAGGACGGCCAGAACTCCAAGCACCAGGGTCAACACGGAGCGACTTGGACAGACCTCCTCAAGGGATCCAAAGGCACAGCAGGAACCAGACGTGGGCAGATGACTACTTTAGACGAAGGCCTCACAAGACATGGTCAAGACCTGGCGGCTGCCGATGCTGGTACAGGGCCGCCAAGGTTGGGCGAAAGGATGCTGTGGTTCGGTCGCCGTTGAGGCGTGGTCGTCAGGCAGCAGAGGATCGGTCGCCACCAAGGCGTAGTTGCCAGGCGGACGAAGATGGGTGGTCAAGAAGGTATGGGCAACATTCGGCCGTGGCTCGGTCGCTCGAAGGGCATGGACGAGAATTGGCTGTGGCTCGGTGCCCACCAACGCGTGGATAAGATTCAGCTGTGGCACAGTTGCCAGTGAGGCAGAACCAAGATTCTGCTGAAAACAAACTGACTGGGACTGAACACCGGGAGGAAGAACCTCAAATCAGTATCCGACTCAGAATTGAGCAGCCGGTCGATGTTCTAGGTCTTCCTCATAATCCGAAAAATCTGAGTCCAGCAAAATATGTGGCAGTGATCGGGCCATGCATGGGGAATAATCATGACACAGGGGTGGTGACGATGGCAAGGTAGCAGGGGACAACAAGACAGAGGCCACACGGATGGGGGATGCTTGGTCCACAGGCTGGGGACACCGCGTTTTCACTGCTGGGTCCTGTTCTGGCCAAATCGTTCTGTAATCAGCACGAAGCAACAGACTGGACCCAAATGCAGGACTCAGAGGCAAGGACATGATGTTGAGGGTGGTTTTATTCCAGACTAAGGTCATACACAAGTAAGCAGTCCAAAAAAGGCGGAAGCAAAAAAATGCGAGGCTGCAGGCAAGATCCAAAAACATGAAATGAGGAAAACCTGGAAACTTGACTAGAATTGCACAGGAACGCTGTCACCAAGGGAAGCGCTACAAAACTTTTGCATACTCACGCACGATGATGCAGTACAATACACAGGAAATACAATGAACAGGCAAATGTAGATGACACACTCAAGGCTTAAATGCCTGGTCTAATTAGCGTTCAATGCGGCCCAGCTGTGGGACTGCAGCCAGAGGTGGCACCGCCCAGGGCAGTGACTTGGCCATGACCCAGACAGTGTCGGAACATGATCTTTTATGATTCAAAATTAAAGCCAATACAGATACAACTGAACAAGGTGAGTTCCATATTTACAAGATATGACATTCCATAAAAACACATTGAATAAAGGATTCATAAACTAAAAACATGCACCAATCATATACAGTATCACTCACAAACTTTAATTTTATTTTCAATTCAGTATTTTTTATTGAATGCAGCCCGATGGGGGCACAAACCAGTGCAATCTGTAGGCCGGTCCTAACCCCGGATAAATGCAGAAGGTTGCGTCAGGAAGTGCATCCGGCGTAAAACTGTGCCAAACAAATATGAGCGTTCATCTAAAGAATCCCATTCCGGATCGGTCGTGGCCCGGGTTAACAACGCCCGCCTACGGCACAGCAAAAAAAACTGCAGGGCGTCGGTGGCAATTCAGCTACTGTGGGTTGAAGACAAAGAAGAGGAGGAAACCGGATCCGTTGTCAGAAGAAAAAGAGGAATGCACAGAGCCTACAACTGAGGGACTTTTAATGTTGGGACTATGACAGGAAAAGCTCAGGAGTTGGTTGACATGATGATTAGGAGAAAGGTTGATATACTGTGCATCCAAAAGAGCAGGTGGAAAGGTAGTAAGTTTAGGAGCAGGGTTTAAATTATTCTACCACGGAGAAGATGGGAAGAGAAATGAAGTAGGGGTTATTTTAAAGGAAGAGCTGGCAAAGAATGTGTTGGAGGTAAAAAGAGTATCAGATCGAGTGTTGAGACTAAAATTTGAAATTGAGGGTGTTATGTATAATGTAGATAGCGGCTATGCCCCACAGGTAAGAAGTGACCTAGAGTTGAAAGAGAAATTCTGGAAGGAACTAGATGAAGTAGTTCTGAGCATCCCAGACAGCGAGAGAGTTGTCATTGGTGCAGATTGTAATGGACATATTGGTAAAGGAAACGGGGGCGATGAAGAAGTGATGGGTAAGTATGGCATCCAGGAAAGGAACTTTGAGGGACAGATGGTGGTGGACTTTGCAAAAAGGATGGAGATGGCTGTAGTGAACACTTATTTCCAGAAGACGGAGGAACATATAGTGACCTATAAGAGCGGAGGTAGAAGCACGAAGGTGGATTATATTTTGTGCAGACGATGTAATCTGAAGGAGATTACTGACTGTAAAGTAGTGGTAGGGGAGAGTGTAGCTCGACAGCATAGGATGGTGGTGTGTAGGATGACTCTGGTGGTGGGTAGGAAGATAAGAAGACAAAGGTAGAGCAGACAACCATGTGGTGAAAGCTGAGAAAGAAAGAATGTTGTGCGGCATTTCGGTGAGACAGGCTCTCGATGGACAGCAGAAGCTCCCGGAAGACTGGACAACGACAGCCAAGGTAATCAGACAGACAGGCAGGAGAGTACTTGGTGTGTCTTCTGGTAGGAAAGGGGAGAAGGATAGTTGGAGGTGGAACCCCAAAATACAGGGAGTCATACAAGGAAAGAGGTTAGCAAAGAAGAAGTGGGACACTGAGAGGACTGAGGAGAAGCGAAAGGAGTACATCGAGATGCGACGTAGGGCAAAGGTAGAAGTGGCAAAGGCTAAACAAGAGGCATATGAAGACATGTACACCAGGTTGGACACGAAAGAAGGAGAAAAGGATCTCTACAGGTTGGCCAGACAGGCATAGAGATGGGAAGGATGTGCAGCAGGTAAGGGTGATTAAGGATAGAGATGGAAATGTGTTGACTGGTGCTAGTAGTGTGCTAAATAGATGGAAAGAATACTTTGAGAAGTTGATGAATGAAGAAAATGAGAGAGAAGGAAGAGTTGAAGAGGCAAGTGTGAAGGACCAGGAAGTGGCAATAATTAGTAAGGGGGAACTCAGAAAGGCAGTACAAAGGATGAAAAATGGAAAGGCAGTTGGTCCTGATGACATACCGGTGGAGGTATGGAAGCAATTTGGAGAGATGGCTGTGGAGATTTTGACCAACTTATTCAACAGAATACTCGCAGGCAAAAAGATGCATGAAGAATGGAGGAAAAGTGTTTTAGTTCCCATTTTTAAGAACAAAGGCGATGTTCAGAGCTTTGGGAATTATAGAGGAATAAAGTTATTGAGCCACACAATGAAGTTATGGGAAAGAGTAGTGGAGGCTAGACTCAGGACAGAAGTCAGTATCTCCGAGCAACAGTATGGTTTCATGCCTAGAAAGAGTACGACAGATGCATTATTTGCCTTGAGGATGCGAGTGGAAAAGTACAGAGAAGTTCGGAAGGAGCTACATTTTGTCTTTGTGAATCTAGAGAAAGCCTATGACAGAGTACCAAGAGAGGAACTGTGGTACTGCATGCGTAAGTCTCGTGTGGCAGAGAAGTATGTTAAAATAGTACAGGACATGTATGATGGCAGGACAACAATGGTGAGGTGTGCTTTAGGTGTGACAGAAGAATTTAAGGTGGAGGTGGAACTGCATCAGGGATCAGCTCTGAGCCCCTTCCTGTTTGCAGTAGTAGTGGATAGGCTGACTGATGAGGTTAGACTGGAATCCCCTTGGACCATGATGTTCGCAGATGATATTGTGATATGCAGTGAAAGCAGGGAGCATGCAGAGGAAAAATTAGAAAGATGGAGACATGCACTGGAAAGGAGAGGAATGAATATTAGCCAAAGTAAAACAGAATATATGTGCGTGAATGAGAAAGGTGGAGGGGGGAGAGTGAGGCTACAGGGAGAAGAGATAGCGAGGGTGGAGAACTTCAAATATTTATGGTCAATAATCCAGAGCAATAGTGAGTGTGGTAAGGAAGTGAAGAAACGGGTCCAAGCAGATTAGAACAGCTGGCGGAAGGTGTCTGGTGTGTTATGTGACAGAAGAGTATCTGCTCGGATGAAGAGCAAAGTTTACAAAACAGTGGTGAGGCCGGCCATGATGTACGGATTACAGACGGTGGCACTGAAGAAACAACAGGAAGCAGAACTGGAGGTAGCAGAAATGAAGATGTTGAGGTTCTCACTCGGAGTGAGCAGGTTGGATAAGGATTAGAAATTAGCTCATCAGGGACAGCCAAAGTTGCATGTTTTGGAGACAAGATTGGAGAAACCAGACTTCGATGGTTTGGACATGTTCAAAGGCGACAAAGTGAGTATATTGGTGGAAGGGTGGTGAACATGGAGGTGCCAGGCAAAAGAGCGAGAGGAAGACCAAAGAGAAGGTTTATGGATGTGGTGAGGGAAGACATGAGGGCAGTTGGGGTTAGAGAGGAAGATGCAGGAGATAGGCTAAGATGGAAAAAGATGACACGCTGCGGCGACCCCTAACGGGACAAGCCGAAAGGAAAAGAAGTATTTTTCATGTACTGCTGCTGAAATTATTTTTTAAAAAGGCCACTGTTACCTATATATATATATATATATATATATATATATATATATATATATTTATATATTACAAACAAAACTTTGTAAATGTCACACTGGGAGTATTCAGGCTCGCTGTATCATCCTTAAAAGCTTTTATGAATGTTATTTTACATTTTCGCATTTTATTTTTGATGTTGGCCTGCCCAATTTTATTTAATTCCATATATCAAATTCCTCTGATTTTCATGTTAACACAACATCAAAGTCACACGAGAAAAGATTTACCAAACCGTTTCTGTCTTGCAGACATTGCTGAAGGTTTTCATACTATGTGGCAGGAGCCTGAGCCCCTTCACCTTAAAGAGGAAATGGAGGACAAGCAGGTGCACCACATCAAAGAAGAGGAAGAGGGGCCGATTTCCATTAAAAAAGAGGAGGAAGAAGAGCGACCCTGCATCAAACAGGAAGAGGAGGAGGATATCAGCAAGTTTCCATTGACTTGTGTCCCTTTGAAGAGTGAAAAAGAAGGTCAAATAAAGGAGAGCGGAGGAGCGGAGGCTCCAAGCAGCATCTTAAGTCAACACATGAGAACAGAAGGTGATGGAGACCACAATGGTGGATCACACCTAGGTGGAATCTTAGCACCATTCTCAGATCGTGATGACGTGACATCAGACTCTCCTGACTCTGATGATGATGGACAATGTGCAGGTGATGTGACATGTCACACTGAATACAAATTGATTGTCCACGTGCGTATGTGCGCACGGTTGTGCGCATTTTTGAAATACTGGCCCTTTTATGTGCACAAAATACTGGCCCTTTTATGTGCACAAAGCTCAGTATATAAGTAAGTATATAAGTGGCTCTGAAAATGGATGGGTGTGGGTACTTATAAAAAAAAAAACAAGATACAGTGCCTTGTGAAAGTATTCGGCCCCCTGGAACTTTTCAACCTTCTGGCATATAACGGGCTTCAAACACAAAGATATAAGATTAACATTTTTTCTCAAGAATCAACAACATGTGAGACACAATCCTGAAGTGGAATGAAATTTATTGGTTATTTTAAACTTTTTTAACAAATGAAAACCTGAAAAGTGGGGTGTGCAATATTATTCGGCCCCATTGCATTAATTCTTTGTAGGGCCTTGTTTGAGGTCTAAGTTTAGAGGGACCGGGTCTTGGTAGATTTGCAGTGGTCTGATACTACTTCCATCACAATATGATTATTTCTCACAGTGCTCCTTGAGATGGTTAAAGCTTGGGAAACCTTTTTGTATCCAAATCTGTCTTTAAACGTCTCCACAACAGTATCTCGAACCTACCTGGTGTGTTCCTTGGTTTTCACTTTGACTTCACTTCAGTCTGCACTTTAAACAGAACCCTGAGACGATCACAGAGCAGGTGCATTTATACGGAGACTTGATTACACACAGGTGGATTCTATTTATCATCATCAGTCAACACTGGATCATTCATAGATCCTCACTGAACTTTTGGAGTGAGTTTGCCACACTGAATGTTGTCACGTCCCATCGGAACGAGAGGTAGGACCCAAATGCAGGAACTCGGAAGACGCAAGGTAGTTCAAGAAGAGACACGTTTATTGTATGCAGGGGTCGGGGATCGAGCAGGCAGTCCGGTGCAGCAGCGGTAGTTGGGACGTCGAGCGACGAGAACGGATGAGTGGGCAGGCAGTAGTCGGTACACGGGGAAACAATCAACGGAGGCAGAAGTGTCAAGGAGTCAGGCTTACAAGGTTGGTCAGACAACGGACGGAGGTCGGTACACACAGGTTCAGTCAGGAATACGAGAGTGCTGGAACGGGACATAAAGCTCAACGAACTGGCCGAGGACCAGTCGTCACCGGGTCCTATATATACGGGGGATGATCAGGCCGCATGAGGCACAGGTGTGTGCCTCCCAATTAGCGCAGCCGCACGGGCACCCGCACAGCTCGTGCTGAAGGGGCAGGATCATGACAAATGTAAAGGGGCCAAATAATATTGCACGCCCCACTTTTCAGGGTTTTGTTTGTTAAAAAAGTATAACATATCCAATAAATTTCGTTCCACTTGTTGATTCTTGCCCCCCCCCAAAAAAAAAATTATATCTTAATGTTTGAAGCCTGAAATCTGGCGAAAGGTTGAAAAGTTCAAAAGGGCCGAATACTTTCACAAGGCACTGTATACGGAGACTTGTTTACAGTGAAGAAAATAAGTATTTGAACACCCTGCTATATTGCAAGTTCTCCCAATTAGAAATCATGGAGTGGTCTGAAATTATCATCGTGGGTGCATGTCCACTGTGCAAGAGAAGAAGAAAAAGAACAATCCAGAAATCACAACGTATGATTATTATTATTTTAACAATGTGTGATAAAGCTGCAAACAAGTATTTGAACACCTGTCTATCAGCTAGAATTCTGACCCTCAAAGACCTGTTAGTCCGCCTTTAAAAGTCCACTTCCGCTCCATGTACAATGAAGAAAATAAGTATTTGAATACCCTGCTATAATGCAAGTTCTCCCACTTAGAAATCATGGAGGGGTCTGAAATTTTCATCGTAGGTCCATGTCCATGGTGAGAGAGGTAATATAAAAAGAAAAATCCAGAAATCACAATGTATGACATTTTTTAATGATTTATTTGTGTGATACAGCTGCAAATAAGCATTTGAACACGTGTCTATCAGCTAGAAATCTGACTGTCAAAGACCTGTTAGTCCGCCTTTAAAAGTCCACCTCCACTGCATGTATTATTCTGAATCAGATGCACCTGTGTGAGGTCGTTCGCTCCATAAAGACACTTTTCTACCCCATACAATCAGTAAGACTCAAACTTGTAACATGGCCAAGACCAATGAGCTCTTCCAAAGACACCAGAGACAAAATTGTAGAACTCCACAAGGCTGGAAAGGGCTACAGAGAAATTGCCAAGAAGCTTGGTGAAAAAAAGTCCACTCTTGGAGCAATCATTACAAAATACAGTAAGACGTCATAGTTTGAAATAATGAATGGCACGGAAGATTCCCCTGCTTAAACCAGCATATCTTGACTGTATTAAGGAGAAGATGACCGTGGCCATGTATTGTGAGATTTTGAGGAACAACCTCTTTCTATCAGTCAGAGCATTGAAGATGGGTCATGGCTGCGTCTTTCAACATGACAATGACCCGAAGCACACAGCCAGGAAAACCAGGTTTTTGGATTTTTCTTTTTACATTATCTCTCTCACAGTGGACATGAAAATTTCAGACCCCTCCATGATTTCTAAGTGGGAGAACTTGTAATATACCAGGATGTTCAAATACTTATTTTCTTCACTTTATACACAGGGGGATTGTATTTATCATCATCAGTCAAGATTGGATCATTTCGATCCTCACTGAACTTCTGGAGTGAATTTGCGCCAACTAAAGGGGCCGGATAATATTACATTTTGTCAAAAAAAAAAAGGATAAAATATCCAATGAATTTCATTCCACTTCAACTTGTTGACTCTTGACAAAAAAAAAAATTCAATTATATGTATATATTTGTGTATATATGTATTTGAATATATATATATATATATATATATATATATATGTTTGAAGCCTGAAATGTGGCGAAAGCTTGTAAGGTACAAGGGGGCGGAATACTTACACAAAGCACTGTACTGCACTGTCCATCCATCCATTTTCCAAGCTGCTTATCCTCACAATGGTTGCGTAAGTGCTGGAAGCTATCCCAGCTGTCAACGGGTAGGAGGCTGTGTACATGCTGAACTTGGTGCCAGCCAATCACAGGGCACATAGAGACAAACAGCCGCACTCACAATCACACTTAGGGGCAATTTAGAGTGTCCAATCAATGTTACATGTTTTATGGGTTTTTAGGAGGAAACCGGAGTCCCTGGAGAAATCACGCACAGGCATGGGGAGAACACGCAAACGCCACAAAGAGAGGGATGGGATTGATCCTGAGTCCTCAGAACTGTGAGCCCAACGCTTTCCAGCTGCGGCAGTGTGCAAATACATTAAAGGAAAAAAAGAAAGCAATGCTGTGAGAGGTGAATAACGAAGAATGAGGGGAGGCTGTGCTTAGCTATTGCTAAGGAAGGAAGTGCAGTCCTTGCTAGCAGTTAATTCCTCCTCAGCGTACTTGACTTTCTCCTCTTTCAAAATTAGGAAAATACGGTGGGCCTTTTTTCCTGAATGAACATTAGGTTGATATTCAGCCTTCGTTGATTCTGATCCTCGATCAATAATGTAAGTAATCTTGCCATCGCTGCAACGATCGAAGAACGAAGCTGTTTTTTTTTTCCTTAACAAAAAAAGTTGCTTCTTGATTGCAGTATCCATCATAGGGGTGAAACCCTTCATGTGGTCTAAAATACGGGGTTTGTCCTTAATAATAATCGCCACACTCGACTGACTGTGCCAAAGAATTTACCAATGTTGGTCAGTGTTATTCATTTTCTCCAATCTTTTTATGATGTTAAGCTTCGTTTCCATGGTCATTGCTTTTATTTCGGCTGGACCAGCATTGCTAAAAACCCCAGCTTTCTTCTTTTGGGCCATAATGTGTAAAAAGGTGGGCGAAAAAGCTAAAGATACTCCGAGCGCACAAAGCAATATACGTAAGTGAAGCAGAAATATTATGGTAATGATGCCAAAATGGCGGACGAGACACTGGCGTCGTAAAGTCAAAATCTTTTAGTTCAAGTATGTTTTAACCCGAGGACTCCCTGTACGCGCAGTTATGTATATAGATTTCAAATAAACTTCCAATTTTAATGCATATCAAGATTAAAATGAACCTTGCTGGTTTACCAATCCTGACATAATTTCATTACTCTCAGCAGTGAACTGGTTTGGTTAGCAGAGGTCTTATTATATGATTTACAGTATTTTAAATCCGAACCAGTGACATCCCTGTAAGCCGAATATTTGCTTTTATTTTGAAGGGACAGCTGGGTTGAGTTCAGTTGGCTTGGTGGTCTGTCGCTTCAATAGTTTTGGTGTAAATGATCCTGGGCAATCTTTTTCCTTCTCGCCATCCTGGAAGGGGCTCGATCGGATTCAGTAAATCGTCCCGAACTTGGACTGAATGCTCTGAATCCTCGACATGGGATACCCCTGATCACTACTTCAGTGGACTAAAACATCATCCGTGGAATCTTCGTGTCCGGTTGTATTTGTCTTTTCCACATTGAAACTTTTCGGCCCAGTGTAGCTGAGCTTCCTAACAAAGAGAGAGACATTCAACATTTTGCAAAGCAGAGATCAAGTGTGAGGTAAAGTCTTCCTCTTTGCACTACCAACTAGTAAGATTTGACAAAAGAGACACTTGGGTGCAATTTAAAAAAACAACTAAGTCTATAAATTAAAAAAGTATTCAAATTCAAATTCATAAACCAGAATTTTTTTAAGTTATTGTTATAATTAGTGTCATCTAGATTCTGAATCCGGTGGAACGGTGGACGACTGATTAGCTTCAAATTCCGGCCCCGCCAGTGTAGAGATTGCATGTTCTCCCCTTGGATGTGTGGGTTTTATGCGGGCACTCCGGTTTCCTCTTCAAAACATTTGTGGCCAATCACCAAGTTTAAAAAAAAAAAAA
This sequence comes from Syngnathoides biaculeatus, assembly GCF_019802595.1. NCBI lineage: Eukaryota > Metazoa > Chordata > Actinopteri > Syngnathiformes > Syngnathidae > Syngnathoides > Syngnathoides biaculeatus. The sequence goes on along the minus strand of NC_084659.1, from coordinate 3,038,980 downwards.
AAGTTAAAAAAAGAAATCTCTGCTTGGATGAAGGGCAAAGTTTACAAAACAGTGGTGAGGCCGGCCATGATGTACGGATTAGAGACGGTGGCACTGAAGAAACAACACGAAGCAGAACTCGAGGTAGCAGAAATGAAATGCTGAGGTTCTCACTCGGAGTGAGCAGGTTGGATAGGATTAGAAATGAGCTCATTCGAGGGACAGCCAAAGTTGGATGTTTTGGAGACAAGATTCGAGAGAGGAGACTTCGATGGTTTGGACATGTTCAGAGGCGAGAGAGTGAGTATATTGGTGGAAGGGTGCTGAGGATAGAGCTGCCAGACAAAAGAGGAAGACGAAAGAGAAGGTTTATGGATGTGGTGAGGGAAGACATGAGGGCAGTTGGGGTTAGAGAGGAAGATGCAGAAGATAGGCTAAGATGGCAAAAGATGACACGCTGTGGCGACCCCTAACGGGACAAGCCGAAAGGAAAAGAAGAAAATCATTTACTATCTATACTTGTGGACTGAATTCCTCCAAAATATATTTTATATTTACAATAAATAATGCATCTTTGTTCCTCTATTTATAGCTGAGAGGCAAAGTGACCGAATAAATTAACGGTCTTCTATTTGATAGCAGTGAGTACAAGCAGCAATTCATTTTGATAATTTTTGTGATATTCTCGTTTGTTGGTGTGTCGTTCGAGTTTTCAGTTGTAAAGTATTTACCTTGGCTCCAAGTCGTTTGCAACATTTAAGGACATTTTGCACTTCCAGTGCAAACAAATCTGCATAAGAGCAGCTACAAAAAATAAAACATTTTGAACATTGGTGAACGGACATTTGGTATAATCGGGGATAATTTGAGCTTGAAAAGGTTTGTAATAACTATCTTTTTGTCGTAATTTGCTTTTATTAGGAGTAATTCATATTTGTGAGAAGAAAGAAACACAAACTCTTCGTGACATATCCTCTTCACCCCCTCCATACAAAGTTCACTGTTCCTTCACAATGTAAAACAAAAAAAAAAAACAATCTCACACAAGAATAACTATTTCTACACTGATTGAATGGTCGGGAAAATAGTTATTAAAACTTTTTTTTAAACATTTGTCTTTCAGAAATGGTAACCTGTTTTGCATTTGGGTGCCACCAGAGAAGTGGTGTAGACGATTGTAGGTTTTACAAATTCCCATTGAAAAAGCAAACTTTGTGTGTGTGCAGGTTGGTACATGTTAACATGTTTGTACAGATGTATGCGTGTTATAATTGGATGTTAATGTTTGACAAACCATTTCAACTTTGTATTGCATGGACGATCTGACAGACAATTAACACAGCCCAATGATCGTCTTTGTAGTTGCCACTTCAAAGACGGCTTGAAGGAAAATGACCCTGTGTATTTTGCGCACAACCACGGAAAATGGATGGACTCCTCTGATCCAGGAAAGAACGGGTATTGTACAGAAATTCTTACAAATGGGAGCTGTGCGGTGACAACATATTGAAATTGGATTGTTTGGCTATCTTCACCAGTCAGGAGCAATCGGAGACATTTGTCCATGAGATTGCAACGAATAGTCAGCAGCTGGGAGATGAACATGTCCAGACAGCTGATGATGTAAGTGGGCATCTATTTACATATGTGCTCCACATTTTTTAATCTTTTCCCAGAAAGACATAGAGAATAATAAAACATTTATATGCCTGTCTGCATTTTTCCTTGATCAGGATCCACATGAAGATCACACCTATGTTGCAACAGCTTGCTCCTCTAGATGTATAAGGCTGATGAGCAAGTAGTACTTCAGAAAAATGTTGAAGACCCCGTGCTCAATTGTGAAAAGCGCAAACCCTTGTCTATATCTGACATAAAGGACAGAGAAGAAAAGGTAAAGATAATGATACACAAAGACTTAAATAACATTCAAATCTGCACATATGGAGCATGGATCAATAAAAACCGTTCAAAATTTTTCAAAATGAGTTTCCTATTGGAGCGGCATGGTGTCTCAGCTGGTAAAGCGTTGGCCTCACAGTTCTAAGGTCCTGGGTTCAATCCTGAACCCGCCTGTGTGGAGTTTGCATGTTCTCCCAGTGCCTGCGTGGGTTTCCTCCCGGCACTCGCGTTTCCTCCCACATTCCAAAAACATGCAACATTAATTGGACACTCTAAATTGCCCCTAGGTGTGATTCTGACTGTTTGTCTCTATGTGCCCTGCGATTGGCTGGCAACCAGTTCAGGTTGTACCCCGCCTCCTGCCCGTTGACACCTGGGATAGGCTCCAGCACGCTCTGCAACCCTTGTGAGGATAAGCGGCAAAAAAAATGAATGGAGTTTTCTATTGTTGCCTTTGTACATGTAGTTAGGCATGCTGGGTGGGAACAAGTCGGGTATAATTTTAATGTCTTTTTTTGTTGACTTAGGATGCTTCAGCCATGCACATTTAAAATCTGTTTTGCTCTTGCATTTGTACCTGCTAGCATGTTTCAAATCACAAAAGTTTACATATATATTTTGTATATATGTATATGTATTTGTATTTGTATGTATTATATATATTTGTTTGTTCACATATGTAGAGACACGTTTCTAATGAAAAATATTTATTTATGTGGTGTAACTTTTTATTTGTAATTGATTACTGTTTTAGTCATTGTTTTAGTTCTCCAAAATCTCACCCATACAACAGAGCTGCATGACGACACTGTGAATTCTGAAAGACACATTCACATGTGGTGACGCTGTATCAGTCACCAAGATTGATCTGAAAAGAAACATTTCTGTATTGTATAATTATGAGAGGGAGAGATACACGAACCCTGCAGAGATAACCAGTCGGGTTCTGTAGAATGTGTGGAGGGAGAGAGAAAAGGTTTGTAAATCCCCTTTTCCATGTGCATTATGTTTATGACACGATGAACTGGCATCAGACAAGCAAATCAGCTTGTGTTTGGTCATGTTTTTTTACACTTTTTTTATAGGCCCTAGGGGTGATCGCAGCCAGCTGAGCACCTACCCTTACCTTGTCTTTGTGATCATGCATTGATGCCTGAGCATCGGCTGAGACGTCATCCTCTTCACATACGAAGTGAAGAACATGCTCACTAGCAACAGAATTCTCAGATTTTCGTTGTAGTTTTGGCCAATCATCGGTGTAGTTAGCACAGTACTGCATGGAAAATGTCATTTTCACCATGTCTACAGCTGTAATGCGCGGATCCATGTGTTTGCCACTGGAAGTAGATTTTTCAAAATGGTGGGGGCGAGACATACGCTCCAGATTACTTTATCATGATTAAGTCGCTTCCCTACACTTGAAACTTGAGAGCGTGACACGACAGAACAGCAGCATGTTTACATACAACTGCTAGCAAGAACGCTTGCAATAGTTAACTAGAATACTTCAGGTTTTGTAGCTTGCCAAAAAGTCTGTCGGGGAGAGGTTTACTGAAGTTTAACGTGTGGCCACAACACGCTTCCGTGTACGTTGGAGATGAAACGTTTTTTGTTTTTTTTTAAATACGCATCGTTCTCAAATGAGCCAATTTGACATTGTAAATACTTCTTGGCCATTTGAGATTGAGAATAATTCCTACATGAAATGAAGTGATCACTACACAGAATTTGGTTGGGCACCATCCATCAGGTTTAATTGCCAAAATCCATTGATCTATTCTCATCTTCCATCCATCCATTTTATTATCCGCTTCTTTGCGGGAAGTGTTGGAGCCTATCCCAGCTGTCAACGGGCAGGAGGCGGGGTACACCCTGAACTGGTTGCCAGCCAATCGCAGGGCACATCGAGACAAACAACAGTGACACTCACAGTCACTCCTTGGGGCAATTGGGGCAAATCTCTACAGCTCACAAGCCAACCAAACGTTATAGAGCTAATGTGAGTGTTCATAGTTGTTTGTAAATGTGCTGCCATTTTGTTGAACACATGATAAGATCAGAGCAGCGAATTCCAACCTTTTTGCAGCCAACAATTAAAATGTCACAAAAAGAAGACATTAATTGCTGTATGTACTTACTGCCACCAAATAGAAGATCATTAAATTGTTCTGTCACTTTTCCTTGCTGGCATAAATTGATGATAGATACATTATTTATTGACAAAATTTATATATTTTTTTAACAATTAAGGCCACAAGAATGTAGAGTAAATGAATAAGTCATTCAAAGGGACTCATGGTGATCGGATCGTTATCATTTTTTTAAACTCGGTGATTGGCCCCAAAAATCCTGATCGTGGAAAGCCAAATAAATTGTACTATACGAAAATAAACTAGCTTTTGGATTCAAGTACTCTATAATGTTCAAGACTCCGACGGGGAGTAAATGTATTTTGTAGAGCCGATCCATCATGTCATTGTTTGGATCAGCGATCGACTAAAAACATGTATGGTAGGTTAATTAAGACCCTATATTGCCCATAGGTGTGATTATGAGTGTGAATGGTTGTTTATATGTGCCCTGTGATTGGCTGGAAAGTAGTTCAGAGTTTACCCTGCCCAATGACAGCTGGGATAGGCTCCAGTACTCCCATCACCCTAGTGTGAATAAGCGAGTCAGAAAATGAATGACTGTACTATTTCACTCATCCAAATCTGAATCTTGATAAAACTAAGGTGTCCAATTTTCATTTGGTTTTCTCATCCCTCTTATGTAACGCGGAAAGTCTTGTGCTCGTCGTGTGAAAATGCGTGCAAGAGCGACAGGAGAGTACAAGGAGTTTGTGGACCAAAAATGGTGGACGAGCCACAACGTCAACTACTGGACACAGTGTTCAATCTGCAGCCTCGAATTGTCCAACGTAGAGCAGGTTGGTTCATTTGTAAAAAATGCATTCTAATTTGAATGATATTCTTAGTTACGGGCCCCTGTTGATGACGCATTTTACATAACATTGTTAACATCCCACCTCGCGACTGACTGGCGACTAGTTGTAGGTATAGGTATAGTCTGCCATTTGCCCGAACTCATGTGGGATAGGCTCCAACACTCCCGTGTTCCTTATGAGGATAAGCAGCTTGGAAAGTGGCGATAGAGAGAGAGAGAGAGAGAGAGAGAGAGAGAGAGAGAGAGAGTGTGCCCTTGTCCATTTACAGTTCACGGGCTCACATAATTGCATATTTTGATCTCCCAAGTTTTTTTTTATTGAATATACAGTTGTTTCAAGTTCGTAGATGTCTTAAAGGTCCACTGTCATGAAGTGCATGATTTTTATTATGTTATCAATGAAAAAACAGCAGCTGGTATGGACCAATCCGTTTTTTCACCACAAAACATAATTTTGACATATATGGCTTTTTGTAACTCCCACCATTAAAATCCTCTCGAGAGATTTGTTTTCGAGAAGAAGCAGAAACTGACATACAAGGCAGTAGCGCACTCAAGTGGGCTCTATGTTTCTCTTAGTTTTACCTGTGAGAACATAGCTCTTTGTTCCTTCGTGTTAGCCAAAATGGTGACTCGTTGTATTGCTGGATATAGCTCGAACACTCGGGAGGATGGATCCACTCTTCATACTTTTCCAAAAGACCCGGTTGGTCGTGAAAAATGGGTTGCATGGGTGCAAAGGACGAGAGCTTTGCGGGTTCCAAATGACAGGAAAATGTGGATACAGCTACTAAAAATTAGTAAAAGTTGGGGGGGGACGTAATCCGTAAATCAGGGGTGCTAAATGTAATAGTTGGGGGGGGACGTAATCCGTAAATCAGGGGTGCAAAATGTGTTGATGTCCCACCCCGACCGAAGGCACTCACAATCACACCTCAGGGCAATTTTGAGTCTCCAATGAATGCATGTTTTTGTGATGTGGGAGGAAACCGGAGTGCCTGAAGAAAACCCACTTGGGCACGGGGAAAACATGCAAACCTCACACAGACACACAGGGAACCCGGTCCTCAGAACTGTGAAGCCAACACTTTATAGCTGTGCCACCGTGCCGCCCTGGTGCTAATTTATGATAAATTACTTGACAAGAATAAAATTATTTCAGCCACACCTAAACTTTAAAGCGTGATTTGACAGAATGACAACCTTTTTACACATTCCATGTCATAGGCTTTCCCTAGATCCACAAAGTTTCCACAGTTCTGAACACCGCCTTTGTTCTTAAAAATGAGAAATAGTACACTTTTCCTCCATTCTTCTGGCATCTTCTCTGCCACTAGTATTCTATTGAATAAGTTGGTCAAAAACTCCACAGCCACCTCTCCAAATTGCTTCCATACCTCCACTGGTATGTCATCAGGACCAACTGTCTTTCCATTCTTCATTCTATTTAGTGCCTTTCTAACTTCCCCCTTACTAATCATTGCCACTTCCTGGTCATTCATGCTTGCCTCTTCTCCTCTACCTTCTCTCCCATTTTCTTCATTCATTAACTTCTTAAAGTACTCTTTCCATCTACTTCGTACACTACTGGCACCAGTCAACATATTTCCATCACTATCCTTAACCTTTACTGGCTGGACATCCTTCCCATCTCTATCCCTCTGTCTGGCCAACCTGTAAATATCCTTTTGTCCTTTCATGTCCAACTTGGTTTATATGCCTCTTGTTTAGCCTTCCCGACCTCTACCTTTCTCCTAACTTGCATCTCAATGTATTCCTCTCATCAGTCCTCTGTGTCCTACATCTTCGCTAATCTCTTTGCTTTTATGACTTCCTGTATTTTGGGGTTCCACCACCAGGTCTTTCTTACCAGAAGACATACCAAATACTCTCCTGCCTGTCTCTCTGATCACCTTGGCTGTAGTAATCCAGTCCTCCGGGAGCTCTTCCTGTCCATCGAGAGCCTGTCTCACCTCTTTCCAAAAGGCTGCACAATATTCTTCCTTTCTCAGCTTTCACCACATGGTTCTCTGCTCTACCGTTGTCTTCTTAATCTTCCTACCCACCACCAGAGTCATCCTACACACCACCACCCTATGCTGTCGAGCTACTTTCTCCCATACCACTACTTAACAGTCAGTAATCTCCTTCAGATTACATCGTCTGCACAAAATATAATCCACCTGCGTGCTTCTACCTCCGCTCTTATAGGTCACTATATGTTCCTCCCTCTTCTGGAAATAAGTGTTCACTACAGCCACCTCCATCCTTTTTGCAAAGTCCACCACCATCTGTCCCTCAAAATTCCTTTCCTGGATGCCGTACTTACCCATCACTTCTTCATCGCCCCTGTTTCCTTTACCTATATGTCACAACTCTCTCACTGTCTGGGATGCTCAGAACTACTTCATCTAGTTCCTTCCAGAATTTCTCTTTCAACTCTAGGTCACATCCTACCTGTGGGGCATAGCCGCTAACCCCATTATACATAACACCCTCAATTTCAAATTTTAGTCTCATCACTCGATCTGATACTCTTTTCACCTCCAAGACATTCTTAGCCAGCTCTCCCTTTATCTTCCCATTGACTCCGTGGTAAAAATATTTAAACCCTGCTCCTAAACATCTGGCCTTACTACCTTTCCACTTGCTCTTTTCGATACACAATATATCAACTTTTCTCCTATTCGTCATGTCAACCAACTCCTGAGCTTTTTCTGTCATAGTACAAACATTCAAAGTCCCGAAACTCAGTTGTTGGGTCTGTGCCTTCCTCTTCTTCTTCTGCCGACGAATTTACTTTCCCCTCTATCTGTCTTCGACCCACAGAAGCTGAATTTCCACTGACGCCCTGCAGGTTGAGGGTGCCGGGCGTTGTTAACCCGGGCCATGACCGATCCGATCTGGTATTCTTTAGATGAACACTCATATTTGTTTGGCACAGTTTTACGCCAGATGCCATTCCTGACTTAACCCTCTGCATTTATCCGGGGCTTGGGACCGGCCTGCAGATTGGACTGGCTTGTGCCCCCATAGGGTTGCATTACCATCAAAACGAAGCTTTAGCATCATAAAAATATCAGAGAAAGGAGTAACACCAACAAACATCGGTAAAGACTTGGGCTTCAGTTGGTCGACCGTTTTCATCATAATTAAGGACAAAGCCCATATTTTAGTGTATGTGCAGGGTTTCGCTCCTATGAGCGATAGTGACCACAAAGCAACTTTTTTCATGAAGAAAAAAAATAAATGGGCAATGTTTTTCGATTGCTGCTGAGATGGAAATATTAATTAAGTTATGGATGGAGTCTCAGAGTCTGTGTGGGCTAAATGTAATCCTAAAGTTCATTTAGGGAAAAGCAAGACTATACACTCGCAATTCAGAGGCTTAAAGTAAACATGCGCTCTCTTTGTTTGTGGGTAAAGGATTGCGGCTGTCGGCAGCATGGGCGGAGTTCAGAAAATGATGCTCACTGTTTGGTCAAAAGGGAGCTGTCAATCATTCTCACAGATCCATCCATCTAAAGCACCTTTGACTTCTGTAAAGTAGTACTTGGCAGTCCATGTCTTACTGAAAACTTTATTTTTATCAACTTTTTATGTGTGTGTGTGTATTCTTTTCAGCTGTTAGATCAAGCAGAACGGGAATCAGCATACCTTTATGCCGGAACAGTTTTACTGGGTTACAGTGGAGTTTTTGAGCTTTCTCTGTGATTTTGTCCCATTTTAATTGAGGTTTTATTGAGGATCAGAATTTTCAGTGGGGTGAGAGAGGAAAAAAATAATAAGTGCTAACTGTAAACAGAATAAGTAAATCATCCATATCGACAACAAAGAAACATTGAATAGGAATGTTTCATGAGACCGTAATGTTACACCCTATGAAGAAAGAACAGGAGAAGATAGGCCAGGAGAAGAAGTAGGCAAGACAAGGATCGTGAACCGGCCTATACAACTGGAATGTGGTGGGACTGATGAGTAAATTAGATAAGTCCATAGATTGAGAATATTAGTGAGGTCGTACATAACATCATCATGTATATATAATAAGAGAGTAGTCCCACACCCAATGAAAGAACGCCAGGCGTGTGTTTCTTTGGCCACATCCAAGTGAAATCAGACCATAGTGAATGCAAAAAGAATCACAGAATTGTCCTATAGAGATCGTGCACATACGTTAAAAAATCTTGTGATTTTGGTTTACGTTGCCATATTGCTGGTCAAACAATGCATGCAACGAAAATGTCTTATAGCTTGACAACCAGAATTTTGTCCAATACTGTTAAACATTTAGGTGATAATAAACTAAGGTATGTGGAAAAAATAGACACACTTGGCATAGAGGATCCATATTTAATGCCAAAGTCAATGTTCTCATCGATAAGAAATTTGACAGTTAATTTGCTTCCGCTTGTCTTGGACAACTGGATATACACATGTATCACAGAAAAGTTTGAAAGCGTAGTAAAGTCTGGACGCATACAAATGCTTAGTTGCTGGATCTGTTCTCAATCAAGAATAAATCCCACATAGTGATAGAGCCAATGAGATTTTTTCAATACAAATACCAATATTTCAATAAATGACCCCTGGTTTTACACAAACTCGCATTCATTCACGATGACTGGGAAAAATAATTTGCGACACGGAAGCATATTGCTGCCACACATTAACCTCCGTATGCTTCTTTGTGACAGATGTTTTTTTTTTTTTAATACGCATTGTTCTCAAATGATTCAACTTGGCATTATAAATACTTCTTGATAATTTAAGATAGAGAAGAATTATTCCTACCTGAAATGAAATGATCACTACACAGGCGTGTGTATTTCATTGGATACCAACCATCGCATTTAATTGCCGAAATCCATAACATGTTTTCTGGTCTTTTCAGCTGGTATGCTATAGAATGACCTCTTTGAATATCTGTCTTGTCTGTTGTAACAACCAACAGCACAACAAGTCTCGGGCTTTGTGAATATTCTATTGTTCAATGTCCCCCACACTGTCGAGTAGCTCTTTTTGACCGGCATTATGGCGCCATAAAAATGGTGACGTCACATGCTCGATCTCTATAATTGAGCTCACTGCTAGCGTGTGCGGCCACAGTGAAGTAAATGTGAACACTTAACATATAAGAGCAACACAACTGTATTGCATGCACAGTATACATATTTTTTTTCCATGTATTTTCTAATTTATGATCAGCCTTACACGGGCCAGGCAGGGTTGTCGACGGGCCGAATGTGGCCCACGGGCCAGAGAATACCCGGGTCTAAGTTAAACTCAACTCACACTGGCCATTCATATGCCTGAGGAGGATCTGCAGTATTTCCACAATTGACATTGTCGCAAATTATTGCACGACTACTCACTTTAAACTGCATCCATTTCTTGACATCTCGGTGCACTTTAAACAATGGTGATTGCAACGAACAACTTTTCTATAAGTCATTTCAAATTGATGCCTCCGTACAGGGGACTTAACCACGCCTCCTGAAGTGATGTCACACCACGTGCGCTGACGTAAGACAAACAGTAAAAATGGCAAATACAATACAATACATTCTGAACTGAGACACACTCCATGCTTCTGATTTCATTCAAATCAATGATATATTATGGATTCTAAATACAATACATTCTTAACTGAGAGAGACGCCATGCTTCTGATTTCATTCAATCATTCACACGTACCAATGTTATGCTAGCGGAGAACGTCTCATTCATTTATACAAGACATGTATTAAAAATCAAATTTAGGGCATATCTTCGTGCAAACACAGTCTGGTTAAGCTTCGGCCGCGAGCCAGCAAGAAATCGATACGTTTGTGCAATCCGATCATCGCTAAATATCGCGCAACAAAGAATAAGTGTGTCAATCGTTCACACGTAGCGGTGTTATGCTATTGGAGTAAGTCTCATTCATTTATACAAGGGCGTGTATTAAAAATCAAATTTAGGGCATATCTTCTGCAAACACAGTCTGGTTAAGCTTCGGCCGCGAGCCAGCAAGAAAGCGACACGTTTGTGCAGTCCGATCATCGCTAAATATCGCTCAACAAAGAATAAGTTTGTCAATCGTTCACACGTAGCGGTGTTATGCTACCGAAGAACTTCGAATTCATTTATACGAGACATGTATTGAAAATCAAATATAGGGCATACCTTCGTGCAAACATATGTGTTCCGGTTGATATTAGATGGATTTAGTTGATGATGCGGTCTTCCACAAAGTTTGATCCATCGAAGGCATTTTTCGTACTGGGTCTTCGGTTTTGGAAAGGGTACGAATCAAACTCCACCAACTAGCCTTTCAGGATACCTGTCGTCACTATTACAAAGTCCGTGACTACACCTCTTAACCATATTTTTTGTTAAATAACCCATATACGCGATAAAACGCTAACTAAACCTATACTGGACCATGCAATGTTGTCTGGGAAAATGGCGGGAGCAAAAACGGGCTTTGGTTTATGTAGATCTCTGGCCTCTGATTGGTCAGTGACGCAGATTGCGCAATATCCACGGAGGGGTCAATTCTGTCATCGCTTGAGGACTGCATCTTTTTGTATAACTGTCAAAATCAAGTATGTTCTAGACATACCTGGAAAATAAACATGTTTCTTTGTGTACAAAACACAAAATAATTTGGTGGGTGTGTTGCGAATGGAGTTATGTTTGTTCTGATTTTCCTGTATGTTAGGAGTGCTTTGATTTTGGAGGTCCTATGCGCATTTTTTTTTTCCCATGACTGAACAGGAAGTTGTTTTCTTGGGTTGTGGTGAAGGCTTGAAGAACAGATATACACAAAGAAAATTGTTCATCGGGGCACTAATTGGCCATACATTGGGGCACTAATTGGCCATACATTTAAGTGGTGAATGTGGTATCGGTATTTGCCAGTTTGTTGTGTAGTTTACTGCATCTTGGGATACTCCGCCACTGTGTGTAAATTTTCAAGTTTCGTGTAGCGCATTCTTTTTCTAGCGAGCCTGTGCTTCCTGAGTTTGACTACGTCTTGTCCATGTTTCTAAGTTTGCCTCATTGTCATCGTACCTTGTCCATGATTTTGGATCTTGCCTGTTGCCTAGCATTTATGTGCTTCCACTTGTTTTGGACTGCCTCTTCGTGTTCGACCTACTTTTGGAATAAAGCCAGTCTTTATATCATAGTCATCATATCCTACATTTGGGTCTGCCCCTGTGCCGCTGGCTCATGACAGAACGAATTGGCCAGAACAGGACACAGCAGGGAAGGCACGGCGTTGCCGGCCATGCCACCGGGCATGCTGCCTCCCAGTACTCCGAGCCTGAGGACCAAGCATCCCCTATCCGGGTGGGCTCCGTCTTGTTATCCTCACCTACCGCAGCATCCGCACCACCCACGTGTCCTGATTATTTCCCGGATGCAACCCGCTTCACCACCACGTATTTTGCTGGACGCAGATTATTCAGACTACGAGGAAGACCTGAATTTATATGACCGGCTGCCTGATTCTGACTCAGAGACTGACTTGGGTTTTTCTCTCCCAGTGTTCAGTCCCAGTCAGTTTATTTCTCCCGCCCCACGCTTCCAGCCCCTGAGTGCCTTCGCCCTGTGCGTCCAATTCCTCTTCCTCCAATCCATTCTGGGCGGATGGGTGGCCAGAGGAGATGCCCAAGTAGGATGCCGCCTTGTGCCTCCCGCTGCTCTCCGACCAAGCCACAGCGGACTATCTCTTCTGCCCCAGCGACGACCAAGACATAGCCAACATCCGGCCACATCTCGCCAGAGACCGAACCACAGCTGATTTCTGTGCACGCCCCAGCGGCGACCAATCCAGAGCTGACGTCCATACACGCCCCGCCGGTGACCGAGCCTTCGCAGACTATCGCTTGCGCCACAGCCAACGTTCATCCACTCTTGCCAGCGACCGAGCCTCAGCCAACTTCTGCCGATGTTTCCCTAACGACTGAGCCAGCGGACTCTAAGTCGATTGCGAATCTTCCAGTCCAGAGGGACAATTAGTCTGCAGTCCTTGAGGTGCAGCGGACTGAGGTCTATGATTCTTTCTTTCGCTATATGCAGGAGCAATTAGAGGCGAGGAGTGCTGAAATTGCAGTCCTCATGGAACGGGTTCAGCATGAATTAGACTACCGGCCAAGTCCCCTTGTTTTTTCTTTGGTGATAGATTCACAACCGATACTCGTCCATGCATGGGGGGCAACAGATTCGAACCGATGCTCATCCACGCATCGGTGGCGACCGAAGCGCAGCTGACCCACGTCTGTCCTCAGTGATGGCCGATCCGCAGCCGACCCACATCGACGCCTCGGTGGTGATCGATCCGCAGCCGACCCACGTCCACGCCTCGGTGGCGACCGATCCACAACCGACCCACCTCCACGCCTCGGTTGTGAAATTTCTGCAGCTGACCCACGCCTTACATTGTGATTTCTAGATTTTTATTTTTAGATTATCTCTCTCACAGTGGACATGCAACTACGATGAAAATTTCAGCCCCCTCAATGATTTCTAAGTGGGGGAACTTGCAATATAGCAGGTTGTTCAAATACTCATTTTCTTCACTGTGCATAAGTCATTCTATCAGTGGTTATCTCCCGCAATTGTGAGTTACTGAGTAATAATAACAGCCCATTTGTACTTCTACAGTCTTCTTTTCCTTTCGGCTTGTCCTATTAGGGGTCACCACAGCGTCTCATCTTTTTCCGTCTAACACCCTCATGTCCTACCTCACAACATCCATCAACCTTTTCTGTGGTCTTCCTCTCGCTCTTTTGCCTGGCAGCTCCATCCTCAGCACCCTGCTACCAATACACTCACTGTCTCGTCTCTGAACGTGTCCAAACCATCAAAGTCTGCTCTCTCTAACCTTGTCTCCAATACTAGCAGGAGAGAAGATGGCAAAAGAATGGCGGAAAAGTGTGCTCGTCCCCATTATTAAGAACAAAGGTGATGTTCAGAGCTGTGGAAACTAGGGATAGGGAATTAGGGATAAAGATGATGAGCCACATAATGAAGTTATGGGAAAGAGTAGTGGAGGCTGGACTCAGGACAGAACTACGTACTTGCGAGCAACAGTATGGTTTCATGCCTAGAAAGAGTACCACAGATGCATTATTTCCCTTGAGGATGCTCGTGAAAAAGGACAAAGAAGGTCAGAAGGAGCTACATTGTGTCTTTGTAGACCTAGAGAAAGCCTATGACAGAGTACCAAGTGAGGAACTGTGGTACTGCATGCGCAAGTCTGGTGTGGTGGAGAAATATGTTAGAATACTACAGGACATGTATGAGGGCAGCAGAACAACGGTGAGGTGTGTCAGAAGAATTTAAGGTGGAGGTGGGACTGCATCAGAGATCGGTGCGGTGCCCCTTCCTTTTTGCGGTAGTAATGGATAGACTGACAGATGAGGGAAGACTGGAATCCCCTTGGACTATGATGTTCACAGATGATATTGTGATCAGGCGGAGGAACAATTACAAAGATGGAGGCACGCACTGGAAAGGAGAGGAATGAAGACTAGCCGAAGTAAAACAGAATATATGTGCGTGAATAGGAGGGGCGGTGGGGGAAGAGTGAAACTCCAGGGAGAAGAGATAGCGAGGGTGGATGACTTCAAATACTTGGGGTTAACAATACAGAGCAATGGAGAATGTGGTAAAGAAGTGAAGAAACAGGTCCAACTGGGGTGGAACAGTTGGCAGAAGGTTTCTGGTGTTCTATGTGACAGAAGAGTCACCGCTAGGATGAAGGGCAAAGTTTATGAAACAGTGGTGAGGCCAGCCAGGATGTATGGATTAGAGACGGTGGCACTGAAGAAACAACAAAAACCAGAACTGGAGGTAACAGAAATTAAGAAGCTGAGGTTCTCGCTTGGAGTAAACAAGTTGGATAGGATTAGAAACGAGGTCATTTGAGGAACAGCCACAGTTGGATGTTTTGCAGTTAAATTATGCAAACAAGTTAGGTCTGACCCCTATGTGTCTGTCATTTGCCTTGCAGATGTCAGTGAAAATCTTCAAGAGCAACAGCTTTCAGTGTCCCATCACATCACAGAGGAAGAGGAGGGTGAGGAGATTCAATGCATCAAAGAGGAGGAGGAAGATTTCCTACACATGAAAGAGGAAGAGGAGGAGGAAAGCATCCTGGTTCCATCAGCAGGTGTCCATTTGAAAAATA
Source organism: Syngnathoides biaculeatus (assembly GCF_019802595.1). Classification (NCBI taxonomy): domain Eukaryota; kingdom Metazoa; phylum Chordata; class Actinopteri; order Syngnathiformes; family Syngnathidae; genus Syngnathoides; species Syngnathoides biaculeatus. Next base: position 3,023,970 of record NC_084659.1, on the reverse strand, counting down.
AAGATGGTCAAAGTGAGGAGAGGCGAGAGGCAGAGACACCAAGCAGGAACAGCTCAAGTGATGGAGACCATTGTGAAGGATCACAAACAGATGATGATGATGATTAACAATCTGAAGGTGCTATGACATGTCACACTGCCAACAAATGCTGGAAATGTTCTCAGTGTAGGAAAGATTTTCCATATTTGAGCAATTTGAAACTTTTAAAATTACACACAAGAAGACACACTGGTGAGAAACCTTTTTCCTGCTTAGTTTGTGGTCAAAGATTTTCTCTGAAGGAATTTTTAAAGTACACACAAGAATACACGTCGGTGAGAAACCTTTTTCCTGCTCAGTTTGCGGTCAAAGCTTTTCTCTGAAGGGAAACTTAAAATCACACACAAGAACACACACTCGTGAGGAACCTTTTTCCAGCTCAGTTTGTGGTCAAGGATTCCTTTATAAATATCAGGCACAGACACACAAGTGTGCTCATGAGAACACCAGTGACTAAGAAGATTTTAATGCATATGTGAATATTTAAAAAAGTCATTACTATGTTACTGACTTGGGAAAATCAACATTCTGCTGTGTACAAGCTTGCTTTGTATCTTGTTCTCTAATTTCCTGAAAAGTTTTAATTTTGAAGGTGAGGCTATTACACACCTACAAAATGTAAAATAGGATAGTGCCTACATTTTCTCATTCCAACGATGTCAGTAGTTTAAATTTTCAATTTTTGTGATGGAAATTTTGCATTTGAGGTGGCAAGGTGAGTCAGCTGTAAAGAGTTGGCCTCACAGTTCTGAGGTTGAGTGTTCGATCCCAGCCACGCCTATGTGGCGTTTGCATGATCTCCAAATGCCTGCGTGGATTTTTTTTGGCCACTCTGGCTTCCTCCCACATCACGAAACATGCAATATTAATTGGACACTCTAAATTGCCCCTAGGTGTGATTGTGAGTGAAACTGTTGTCTGTCTCCATGTGCCCTACGATTGGCTGGCAACCAGTTTAGGGTGTGCCCCGCCAACTGCCCCATGACAGCTGGGATAGGCTCCAGCACTCCCTCAACACTTGTGATGATAAGCAACTAAGAAAATGGATGGATGAAGTCTCTCATTAACAAACTTTCATTGAAAATTCAAATGTTTAACTTAAAAAAATGACTTGTACAAAAAAAGTTGTGTATTTTACCTCCCATGTTCATCTTGATTTTGTCTTTTCTCAAAACCTCCTCTTCACAAATGTTCAGATTTAGCCACAAATGCCAAAATATGCAAAATAATGCACGTGTTGTTTCCCAATCATTCAGTAATGGCCTTATCAAATAAATGAGTGATTGTTTCTTTACACTATAAAGAAGCAATGAGTTTTCATGGTAAACTTAGTGCCACTGACATCTAAAGCATGAAATTTAGTATGCTGTTAACAAAAAAAAAAAAAAACAACTGGAATGGAATCATCAATTTGTTCACAGCATGTCAGAATATTGCCGTATTTCGATTCTGGATCACCACAGTGTGTCATCTTTTTCCATCTCAGCCTCCTCTCCTGCATTCTCCTCTCTAACACTAAGTGCCCTCACCTCTTCCCTCACAACATCCATCAACCTTCTCTTTGGTCTTCCTCTCGTTCTTTTGCCTGAGAGTTCTATCCTCAGCACCTTTCTACCAATATATTCACTATCTTGCCTCTGGACATTTCCAAACCATCAAAGTCTGCTCTCTCTGACCTTGTCTCCAAAACACCCAACTTTGGCTGTCCCTCTGATGAGGTCCTTTCTAATCTTAACTAACCTGCTTACTCTGAACGAGAACCTCAACATCTTTATTTCTTCCACCTCCAGTTCTGCTTCCTGTTGTCTCTTCAGTCCCACCATCTCTAATCCGTACATCATGGCTGGCCTCACCACTGTTTTATAAATTTTGCTCTTCATCCTAGCAGAATCTTATGTCACATAACACACCAGACACCTTCCGCCAGCAGTTAAAACCTGTTTGGACCTGTTTCTTCACTTCCTTACCACACTCACCATCGCTGTGGATTATTGACCCCACGTATTTGAAGTCATCCACCCTCGCTATCTCTTCCCCCTGGATCCTCACTTTTCCCCCTCCACCCCTCTCATTCATGCACATTTATTCTGTTTTACTTCAGCTAATCTTCATTCCTCTCCTTTTCAGTGGATGCCTCCACCATTCTAATTCTTCCACCACCTGCTCCCTGCTTTCACTGCATATCATATCATCTACAAACATCATGGTCCAAGGGGATTCCAGTCTAACCTCATCTATCAAGCTATCCTTTAACACAACAAACAGGAAGGGGCTCAGAGCTGATTCCTGATGCAGTCCCACTTCCACCTTAAATTCTTCTGTCACACCTACAGCACACCTCACCAATGTTCTGCTGCTGTACTATTCTAACATATTTCTCCGCCACACCAGACTTACGCATGCAGTACCACAGTTCCTCTCTTGGAACGCTGTCATAGGCTTTATCTAGATTCTCAAAGACGCAATGTAGGTCCTTCTGACCTTCTTTGTACTTCTCTACGAGCATCCTCAAGGCAAATAATGCATCTGTGGTACTCTTTCTAGCATGAAGCTATACTGTTACTCAGAGATGCTTAATTCTTTCACGAGTCTAGCCTCCACTACTCTTTCACATACCTTCATTGTGTGGCTCATCAACTTTATTCCTCTATAAAGCTTGTGCACATGATGTCACCATTTTCACGGCACCATATTGTTGGTCAAACAGAGCTGCTCGACATTCTGGGAGACATTGAACCGTAGGAGAATATTTACAATACCTGAGACCTGTCGTGCTGTTGGTTGTCACAACAAACGAGACAGATATTCAAAGAGGTCATCCTATGGAATACCAGCTGAAAAGACCAGACATGATGGATGGTGCCCAACCAAAATACTCACACGCCTGTGTAGCGATCGCTTCATTTCAGGTAGGAATTATTCTTCTCAATCTCAAATCACCAAAAAGTATTTATAACGTCAAGTTGGCTCATTTGAGAAAAATGCATGTTTGAAAAAAAAAAAAAAAGAAAAAGTTGTAGAGGTTTATGGAGGTTAAGTGTGACCGCAATCGCTTCCATGTACATTCCATGGAGACGACCCCGCCCTCTTTTTTTGTTTTTTTAAATCATAGTTAATGAAAGCGTGTTTGTGTAAAACCAGGGGTCATTTATTCAAATATTGGTATTTGTATCGAATACTAGCTGAAAAGATTGATGGATTCCAGAAAAGATTAACATGTCGCCAAACACACTTCCGGATTCACAAGCTGTCAAAACCGTCACTGTGTGGGATTTATTCCTGATGACAGATCCAGCAACAAAGTATTCATATGGATCCAGGCTTTTATACGCTTTCAAAGTTTTCCATGTAAATCTCGACGACTTCCTCACCAGACGTGTACTGTATATCCAGTTGTCCAAGACAAGCGTCAGCGAATTAAACAGTCTGTCTTATCGGTGAAAACATTGATTTCGGCATTAAATACGGGTCCTCTACGCCGAGTTTATCTAATTTTTCCATGTATCGTTATTTATTTTCACCTTCTAAATGTCTTACAGTATCGATACAGTCAGACTGTGGGCGTCGTGCTACAAGACATATTTCCGTGTTGTCTCCAACCGACTTAGCATTGCGCAATGCTTAGCTTGACCGGCAATATGGCGAGGTAAACAAATGTCATGTGAATTTATCACATAGTTGCACGAGCGCTAGTTTCCACAGCTCTGAACATTGCTTTTGTTCTTAAAAATGGCAACAAGCACACTTTTCCTCCATTCTTCAGTCATCTTCTCGCCCGCTAGTGTTCTGTTGAATAAGTTGGTCAAAAACTACACAGCCACCTCCCCAAATTGACCCCTCCGTGGATATTGCGCAATCCGCGTCACTGACCAATCAGAGGCCAGAGATCTGCATAGACCAAAGCCCGTTTTTGCTCCCGCCATTTTCTCTGACAACATTGAATGGTCCAGTATAGGTTTAGTTAGCGTTTTATCGCGTATTTGGGTTATTTAACAAAAAATATGTTTAAGAGGTGTAGTCACGGACTTTGTAATAGTGACGACAGATATCCTGAAAGGCTAGTTGGTGGAGTTCGATACGTACCCTTTCCAAAACCGAAGACCCAGTACGAAAAATGCGTTCGATGGATCAAACTTTGTGGAAGACCGCATCATCAACTAAATCCATCTAATATCAACCGGAACAGATATGTTTGCACAAAGATATGACCTATATTTGATTTTCAATACATGTCTCGTATAAATGAACTCGAAGTTCTTCGCTAGCATAACACTGCTGCGTGTGAACGATTGACACACTTATTCTTTGTTGAGCGATATTTAGCGATGATCGGACTGCAAAAACGTATTGATTTCTTGCTGGCTCGCGACCGAAGCTTAACCAGACTGTGTTTGCACGAAGATATGCCCTAAATTTGATTTTCAATACATGTCTCATATAAATGAATTAGCAGTTCTTCGCTTGCATAGCATAGCTACGTGTGAATGATTGACACACTTGATCTGTGTTGAGCGATATTTAGCGATGATCGGACTGCACAAACGTGTCGCTTTCTTGCTGGCTCGCGGTCGAAACTTAACCAAACTGTGTTTGCACGAAGATATGCCCTAAATTTGATTTTTAATCCACGTCTCGAATAAATGAATGAGACGTTCTCCGCTAGCATAACACAGCTACGTGTGAACGATTGACACACTTATTCTTTGTTGAGCGATATTTAGCAATGATCGGACTGCACAAACGTATTGATTTCTTGCTGGCTCGCGGCCAGAAGCTTAACCAGACTGTGTTTGCACGAAGATATGCCCTAACTTTGATTTTTAATACACATCTCGTATAAATGAATGAGACGTTCTCCGCTCGCATAACATTGCTACATGTGAATGATTGAATGAAATCAGAAGCATGGCGTCTCTCTCAGTTAAGAATGTATTGTATTTAGAATCTATAATATATCGTTGATTTGAATGAAATCAGAAGCATGGAGTCTGTCTCAGTTCAGAATGTATTGTATTGTATTTGCCATTTTTACTGTTTGTCTTACGTCAGCGCACGTGGCGTGACGTCACTTCAGGGGGCGTGGTTAAGTGCCCTGTACGGAGGGGTCAATTGCTTACATACCTCCACAGGTATGTCATCAGGACTAACTGCCTTTCCATTTTTCATCCTTTGTAGTGCCTTTTTAACTTCCCCCTTACTCAGCCGCGATTTTTCCCTTTATAGGCGGGATTCTGTCTTTTTAAATTTCATGGATAAAAAAAAAAAAAAAATTCCAGACCAAAGCAACTGCACACTTGTCACACATTCTCAGCGGACAGGAAAACTGATCGCAGTGAACCACAACCTGACACTTTTTTTTTTTCATCATGGAAGCACATGCTCTCCTGTAGTTTACCTGACTCTGCCCCCTTCGGCTCTTAAAGGGGTACACTCATAATTACAAACGCTGTCCACCCACACAGTCTGGGCAACGTAGAGCAAAGAGAGTTAGACATGCTACCTTGTGGTTTCTCTCGATAATAATGATAAAAGTAAAAAAAAAAAAAGTGCTGTTGCTTTAATGAATGTTGGGGTATGTGAATAGTAGAAGAAATAGTGGAGAAACTGGACAAGATTTTCTCTTTTTTTGAGTAAAAAAAAAAAAAATGGTCTGGTCTGAAGCCAAAGTCAAAGTACAGAATGAGATGGTGTATAATGTTAAAATTCCACCTTGGCACAGCCTCATCCAGGATGCAAGCACAGACAATACAATGCAAAAAGCTAATTCTGTATTTTAGATATAGGAGGTAATGTAACATTAACCTTAAAACTGTTTGGGAGCATCATTCAGCTTTCAACATGCATTGCTAAAGATATTCTGCAAGCAATAATTCAGTTTTACACCAAGTAAAACAGACGGGAATATCATTGTGGGTTGATAAAAAAAATTGAAACAAAATTGGAAGTGAGCTTTCAAATTTGTAGTTGGCTTGGTTTGGTTAGCAATGTATTTTTTTTGTTTGCTGACATTTTCATTGTAGGTTGGCAAAATCACAAAATTGTTCTTAAAAATGTTCTGATGGGGATCTTAATGCTGTTATCTGAATCTTTCATGAGCTCTGTAGCGTCAATGGCTGACACTGATCTGACCACAGTGCATATGTCTGTTGCTCACAGTGGTCAAAGGGGGCGCTCACGGCCTTAGTGTATTTGCTCAGACACGAGGTGAGAGTTCAGAAGCAATTGTCATGATCCTGCCGCTTCAGCACGAGCTGTGCGGGTGTCCGCGCAGTTGCGCTGATTGAAAGGTGCACACCTGCACCTCATGCAGCCTGATTATGCTATGGATTTATATGACCGCGATGACAACTGGCCGGCACCAGTTCGTATGATCTTCATGTCCCATTCGTGTGCTCCGGTATCCCTGATTGAACATGTGTGTACCGACCTTCGTCCATTCTCTGACCAACCTTGTAAGCCTGACTCCTTTGATACTTCTGCCTGCATTGATTGTTCTCCCGTGTACCGACTCCTGCCTGTCCGCTCATCTGCTCTCGTCGCCCGACGTCCCAACTACCGCTGCTGCACCGGACTGCCTGCTCGATCCCCTACCTCTGCATATAATAAACGTGTCTCTTCTTGAACTACCTTGCGTCCTCCGAGTTCCTGCATTTGGGTCCTACTCTCGTTCCGATGGGACGTGACAGCAATTACTTGTAAAAATGTCGGCATTATTTCCTGATCACGAAAAATGACGTTAATTGTTGCGAAATTCATGCGTTTTAATCATTTACCAAAACAAGAGTTAAAACATTTTTGAATGGATACGATATACACGGTAGTTTCACTTCGAGTAGTTTATTTAGTTGAATTTGAATTTGTAATTTTTGGGGGTAAAGTATGCACCTAAATAATGAACAATCATATTGTGTACATTTTGCAAACAGAATGGCATTTATATATGTACAAGATATATTTCATTCATAATACAATTTATAAAACTTGCACGTTAAAATTGGTGATCATCCTTTGAAATCTTGCAGCCCTCACACCCCCAACTATTTTTCAGTCTTTTTTCATTCAGTCCAATCACATGCCTGCTTACTGATCATTGCCACTTCCTGGTCCTTCACACTTGCCTCTTCTACTCTTCCTTCTCTCTCGTTTTCTTCCTTCATCAACTTCTCAAAGTATTTATTCCATCGATTGAGCACACTGCTGGCACCAGTCTACACATTTCCATCTCTATCCTTAATCACCCTTTCCTGCTGCAAATCCTTCCCATCTCTATCCCTCTGGCCAACCTGTAGAGATCCTTTTCTCCTTCTTTCGTGTCCAACCTGGTGTGCATTTTGTCATATGCCTCTTGTTTGGCCTTTGCCACCTTGACTTTTGCCCTACGTTCCATCTCAACGTATTCCTTTCGCCTCTCCTCAGTCCTCTGTGTCCCACTTCTTCTTTGCTAATCTCTTTCCTTGTATTACTTCCTGTATTTTGGGGTTCCATCACCAAGCCCCATTCTCCCCTTTCCTACCTGAAGACATACCAAGTACTCTCCTGCCTGTCTCTCTGATTACCTTGGCTGTCGTTGTCCAGTCTTCCGGGAGCTTCTGAGAGCCTGTCTTACCTCTTTCCGAAAGGCCGCACAACATTCTTCCTTTCTCAGCTTCCACCACATGGTTCTCTGCTCTACCTTTGTCTTCTTAATCTTCCTACCCACCACCAGAGTCATCCTACACACTACCATCCTATGCTGTCGAGCTACACTCTTCCCTACCACTACTTTACAGTCAGTAACCTCTTTCAGATTACATCGCCTGCACAGAATACCTGCGTGCTTCTACCTCCGCTCTTGTAGGTCACTATATGTTCCTGTCTATAGAGAAAAGTGTTCACTACTGCCATTTCCATCATTTTTGCAAAGTTCACCACCATGTTCCCCTCAAAGTTCCTTTCCTGGATGCCGTATTTATCCATCATATCTTTATCACCCTGTTTCCTTCCCCAACATGTCCATTGAAATCTTCACCAATCACAACTCTCTCTCTGTCTGGGATGCTCAGAACTACTTCATCTAGTTCCTTCCAGAATTTCTCTTTCAACTCTAGGTCACATCCGACCTGTGGGGCATAGCCGCTAACCCCATTATACATAACACCCTCAATTTCAAATTTTAGTCTCAACACTCGATCTGATACTCTTTTCACCTCCAAGACATTCTTAGCCAGCTCTTCCTTTAGAATAACCCCTACTCCATTTTTCTTCCTATCTACTCCATGGTGAAATAATTTAAACCCTGCTTCTAAACGTCTGGCCTTACTCCCTTTCAACTTGGTTTCCTGGATGCACAATATATCAACCTTTCTCCTAATCATCATGTCGACTAACTCCTGATCTTTTCCTGTCATAGTCCCAACATTCAAAGTCCCTACACAGTTTTAGGGTCTGTACATTCCTCTTCTTCTGCCGACGAAGCTGCTTTCCTCCTCTTTTTCGTCTTGGACCCACATTATCCAAATTTCTACCTACGCCTTTCAGATTAACAGTGCCGGGGGTGTACTTAGCCTGGGCCACGACCTATCCAGTATGGAATTCGTTTGATGTACGCTCAAATATGTTTGTCGCAGTTTTCCGCCAGATACCCTTCCTGACGCAATCTCTGCATTTATCCGGACTTGGGACCGGCCCACAGGTTGCACAGGCTTGTGCCCCCCATCAGGCTGCAAATAGTCAAATAAAAGCAATGAAATAAAGTCAGCACTTAAGGTTCATAATTCACATACTACCTAGGCTATGTTAAAGTTAAAAGGGTATGTATGTAAGTAAGTAAGGTTCGAGTATGAAAATATAAGGGATATGGAGACATAAAGGATATGGAGATGAAAGAGATTCAAACCACAATGGCTCCCACTCCAGTAGTATAAGGTTGAGTCCACTTGTGCACTTTCCTATAAGTCCTCACGGTCCTCGTTGTACAGGTTGTGTAGGTCGTACAAGTTATGTAGTCTCTTCACCACCCAAGATTTGATCGCAAATGCGTCTCGTTGTTAGCAAGCTAAGCTAAGGTAGGCTGGGCCGAGAAGCAAGTTTAAGTTAAAGGTTCCACTTGCCCAACTTCCTACAAGTACTCACGATCCTCGTTCTATAGAATACGTAGGTTTTGCACATCGTGTAGGTACTAGCATTTGATGTTTTCTTCCTCAGCAAACATGAAGCATGGGACATGAAGCTATGTTTCTTGAATTCATGCATGAGGCTTGTAAGGATGTGTTACCTCCCTGCCATTTTTTGTGTAATTTTAATGCTCTGTACTCACTGTATGCAAAAGATCGCTTTACCTCCTGTCCATTGCTTGAGTTTGCTTGCATGACACATTTGGACACATTCATCGGAGCTGTAAACTCTGCAAGGGGTGGGGCTTCCTCTCTGTGGCCCGTCAACATTCTTTCCCGAACTAGTTCAGCTGTCCCAGCCTTGGGCGTTCGAGCGAAGGAGGCGGATTTGGGAATGCCCGCATCATCCGCGTCATTCACACTGCCCCCCTTGGATTCTCATCTGTGTGTGCAAACTTAGCATAACGATGACGTCCATCTTCATCCCAATTCATAAATTTTCCCATTTGTGCACAGTAAAGTTGTTATTGAACATAATTTTGGGGCATTCGCTGTTGTTCATGTGTTGCAACGACACACAAACAACTTGAACAAAGCCGATTTTGGAACCTCAAGCAAGCTGTATTTTTTTCTTATTTTAATTTCCTGAAACGTTGTCATTTTGAAGGGGAGGGGATTCCATCTAACAGCTATGATGGATAAAATATGACTAATTACTGGCACTTCAGTATCTTACATTACTTTTCCCACACCTCCTCTAGCAGTGCTTTTCAATTTTGTTGATGATGAAGGGGCGTTCGAAAGGGAATTAGTTATTTACCAATTGCTCCAAAGTGTATTAATTTTCTTGAGCATGCATGTATTTTGTCCAATGTCTTGTTTGTCAAAATCAAATCAGTGAATAATTGATTGAAGCACTGGAAAGAAACTAACTTTTGATGGTAAAGTGTATCTGTAATTATTAATAAAATACACTTCAAACAGTGAGATTGACTATTTGGTTGGAAATGAAATTAATTTTTCCCATTGAAAAGAACTGAAATGCCTTTCATCAATTCCAAATCCTCCAAACCAAAATGCTGTCAGCACAAAGCTATAAATGGCCCAAGTGACAAGGCCGAAGTGGAAAAACTGCTCAGCTGGGTCACTGGGCAACAACGAATATTTATTCATTATGTTGAATAATAATTTGAAAAGTGTTGAGTCTTTTATTGTCATTGAATTGATCAATAATCAACATTTAATATCATGTACCATTAGAACCATTTGTATGCACACCTTTTGGTGATGGAAAAGGGTCACTCATGTCACTCCACTGTCATATGGTTTTATGTGATAAAATTAGTACTGACAGAATAATAATTACACTGTGAAATTTAACAATATGCGGAATTATTTTTATCCTGTACTGCAACAACTGTCCAGCAGTCCTTGCAAACAGATGTGCAGCCTCGGCTTGAAGACTTTCGTGGCAGAGAACTCAAACCGAAAATCCCAAATGAGTCCCAGCAGCAAAGAAGTTGATAGCCAGAAAGGCCAACCAACCGTCAGACAACCGTGGCCTGAACTGGAAGAATTTCTCCAAATGGTTGAAAGACAAAAGAACTCCTGATGATTGTGGTGCGGTTAAGATAATTTTTTTTCTGCCTGATGTTACTTTTACTTTTAGACATATGTCATTTTCAAACTCTTCCAGGTTTACTTGGGAAACAGGTTGGGTTCCTATGAAAAACTCCTTCTTAAACCCTAATATCTACTTCTCCTTTAGTAATAAATGTGATTACTTTTGGAATCTTTAATTGTGAGTATGTGTCCAACATGTTTCGTTGAACTGAAAAGTTTCCGACGAGTTTTGTGTTTTGGAGGGAAACGTGGTACAAGCTCTTGGGATCCCCTCAAAACAAATTTATTTGTAAAGCTGATAATGTAACAACCAACATGTTTGCTTTCAACTTTATATCTAGTCAGACGCAACACATTAAATTACAGTATTGCTGTATAAAAAAAAACTGTGCACTATGCAAGATACAAAAAAAAAGACCAGAGGGTGACATAGAAGAAGAGAGCCGATGCAGCTTCAACCCTTTTTGACCTATCAAACTGACTGTTCTCTCAGTAAAAGATAAATATTTAATTTCATATGTGACATTTTCATAGTGTACAGTGTTTAAAGGAAACTTTCATCCTGTGATTGAACTGTCATGAAAGAAAGAAAGCCAGATATTGACGATAATTTTCTTTGCATTAAAAATTAGCAGAAGTGAAAGTAGTGAACCAACGCAGGCACGGGGAGAACATGCAAACTCTACACAGGCTGGGTCGGGATCGAACCCTGGACCTCGGAACCGAGAGGCCAACACTTTACCGTGATGCCTGATGACTTCCACTCGATTCAAAATTTACAACGTGACCACCAAATCAAATACAACAGCTCCCTGACAAGCAAGCGACAAAACAAAGCCTGTTTCCACCTGGTCTCGAAAGTTGGCTGTCGTAAACACTAGATGGTGTCAGTATTAAATTGAATACAAATGAATGACGGGTTCTCTAATTTACAACCATATCAATTAATATCAATTTGTAATGTGTGTTGTGTGAATGAATGTATGTTAGAGAATATTAGATGTCTTGTCAGACGCAAAGATCCTTTTGTTTTTGGTAGCTAGTAAGATGGTTCTAATATTGTTCACAAACTTATACACAGTAAATTTATGATATCCTTGGCACATATGAGAGGATTTAATGTTGGTGCCTGGGTTTATTCACGCATGGAATGATGGGTTGATTAATGTCGAGGGTGAGTGTATTTTTTGTTGATGACGATCTACTGTGAACCCAGAAATACTTCATATACTTGTATTAGTGCTGATTTCATGGGGGACAAAAAAAATGCTAATTTTCTGAATTCAAAGATTTCTTTTTAGATCATGTCAACAAATTCATCCATCGTGAAAGATGTAGTGTACAACTGACTTTTTGGGTTTATAGTATCAGGTGTGATTGCACAAATAAAGAACAATAAAAAAAAAAAAAACAAAGAACTGGTACATACATATATTCAGCATATGAATCTTAAAACCTATCAAGACTGACATTTGTAATATTCTTCTAAAACATTTGGCAGGAAAACAATTTTGTAAAATCTTTTACTGTATGTACATTCAGGTTGCAAACCCAGGATGGATCCCCTGTCACAGAAATGATTTCTACGCCCTGAACGGTCCCCACCACAAAGTCACACTTGTAAACCCCCCAAGTACCGATGAGCCTGTATTTGGTCCCTTTTGAGCTTCAATGAGCCAGTAACCTCATCTATGGTTAAATAAAAGTCCTTATTCTGAGCCGCTTGCTGGGGTGGGTGTTTCATTTCTGGCTGACCAGGGGGACTTGACCTCAACAATTCCATCCGGTGAAGCTCCAAGAACACCACTTGGAGAGAGTCCAAGTCCTGCTGGAGATTCAGGCTGGCCAATGATGTTTGTGTACTCTGCAAGAGCAACAGGTTCATGAAGGATCCCCTAGTCTACAGCCTGAAAAAAAGTTATGCTCAGTTTGTATTCATTCATACGTGTAATTGAGTTTAGCGAAAATAAAAATGTCTTTAACCTTGATTCCATTGTTAACATTGTATTGTCCTCGCAAAGTCTTACAGAGTGAGGGAGGGTAAAAGTTGCATCCAACTGCAGCCAATGCTCGACCAAAGTTGCAAGAAGTGATAACATTCTTCCTGAAGGCAGACAAAAATAATACAAGTCCCAAATGTTTATTGTGGCTGAAAACATGGGGCAAATATATTATTTAAGCTTGGATTTATGACAAATTGTTTGACATTCAACAGTCATATTGTGCCGGCATATATATTTTAAATATTTTCTGCTGAATGATTTATGTCAATAGTCTTATATACAAATCAACCACAGTTTCTATACTATTCCTAAATGAGACATCACAATTTATAATTATACTCACCATAAGGGATTGAATATGATTCTCTTAAGTATGGTTATTTTTCATCAACATTATTTACTTGTATTCAGAGTATCGTCTTTAAATTGGTTTGCTCATAAATTGTGCATTCACAAATTCACACATGGGATCAATATCGTTGAAAAAAATCAATGACAGCACAGATAAGATGACCCCATGGCATTGTCCTATGCTATCAGTGATGTAAACACATGAACATACCTCGACTTTGTCGTTGTTGTTTTTCATCAAAGCATGCACACTTCCACGAATAATTTCAGCATGGATCTTCACACTATTCACCTGGTGAGAGTTGTAGGAGTTTAAAGCCTTTCTGACACGTTCCAGGATGTTCGAAAAGACATTTGTAACTGTTCTGCCCCAAGTGTTTAATATGTTAAGAAGATCGATTTTATTAGAAAAGATCTGTTTGTTGTTAATTTTGAGAGTGCATTGCTGAGCTTTTATTTTGAAACTGTAGAATACAGGAAGTAGGAAGCGCTGAGCAGAACGTAAAAAAGCATATTAACGGTTGAAAGATGTAGCACGTTGAAATCAGCTTATTCCTGTGCATGAATCCGTCAGAAAGCAATGGCTGTGAGTAATTTATGTTCTTTACATGTTTCAGAAGTATTGTTAGTAACTTTAACAGTATCTTCGTGCATGTTTGTGAGCTGCACTGATTTAGTAAATTTACATGTTGTGTTCATTCTCATGAGATAGCTAGCAGCAGTATGTGTATCTGACATTGTGCAACATTGCAATCTGTTTAGTATGTTTTGTATTTCTTTTTCTAGTTTCACTCCATTTTCATTGTGTCACCCGACTTGACCTGTTAAGTCATTAAAGGAGCAAGCATGCTCACTTCCTGGCTCTTGAAAAGGAGTTTGGCTGGCTGTTTATTCATGTTAGCACTTTGGAAGTAAAACACATGAGAACAGTACAGTAACAGTAAAAAAGGTTACCGACTCTGCCATATTGTTCAGTGCTAAGATACACGTGCTTGTGTTTGGGTCCAGAAGTAGACTCACTACGTCACACTGAACAAGCGGATTCTCCTTCAAGTCTACAAGCTTAAAACAGGAAGTCAAAGTGATTTAACAGTCGACATTAATTTTAATGCTATTTAACTTAGTTGAAACAGTAATGAGTTTTTTTTTTCCCCACACACGCTCCCTTTTGGTTCATAGGTTTGAGATTGACACCGTTAGAGAACCAAGTCTAATGTTCATTTTAGTCTATGCTGTAGGATCAGAGTCCATAATTTAGACACCATTTAAACAATGCAAACTTTAGCCCAGACCCCGAAAAGAATCCAAATAGATTGGAACTGGGAAGACATGCTCAGCTTCAGCCGCTCCGCTTCCTGTTGGTACACAGACTCCATCTGCACCGTCTTGGATGAGGCAGATGACTGTGGTGACTCAGGGTTCTTTCCTACTTGATGCAAGAACACGACTGATGGCAGTTTACTGTTTATTCAACTTGGCTTTCTAATTCTAGACTTGGTCAACTCAACATTTCTTATTCATGGATTACTGTGAAGAGTAATTTATTCCTCGGCCTCACTTGTACCTCAAAAGAAAATGAAAATCTTCTTGCCTTCCATCCATCCATCCATCCACCCATTATCTACTACTTTTCCGGGTCTTGGGGGAAGTAGCATCAGCAGGGATACCCAAACCCAGACTTCCCTTTCCCCAGCCACTTCTTCCAGTTCTTCTGGAGGGATCCCGAGGCGTTCCCAAGCCAGTCGATTGTAAATGCCATTTTGTTCCCGGCTCCCTCAAAAAGCTTCTAGTGTCTTATTCTGAAGGGTATATCCTGGAGCTCAGCATTTTGGCATTAAAAGTAGCTTCATGCTACTTTTTTTTAAAATGGATGGATCCAAATGTGATAAAATGTTAACTTTCCTTGATTCAATGATAAGGTTGGTTGTGATTCACATATATTGCTTAAAAAATGGCGGCACGGTGCCATAGCTGTAAAGTGTTGTTTACACAGTTCTGAGGTCCCTGGTTCAATCCTGGACCGACCTGTGCATTTTCTCCCTTTGTCTGTGTGAGTTTTTTTCTGGGCACTCCGGTTTCCTCCCACATCCCAAAAACATGCAACAATAATTGGATGCTAAATTGCCCCTTGGTGTGATTGTGAGTGTGGCTTTTTGTCTCTATGTACCCTGCAATTGGCTGGCATCCAGTTCAGGGTGTAGCCCCCCTCCTGCCTGTTGACAGCTGGGATAGGCTCCAGCACTCCCCACGACCCTTGTGAGGCTAAGCGGTGAAGAAAATGAATGGATTATTCAGAATGTGTATATGTATTTTTGGGACACCCTGTATTTTTAAAACTGATACTCCAGTTAATATTTCCTGTCCTAAAGTCCTCAGCTGAAGTGAATGAACATGATTGATTGAAATGACAGCCACCAATAATTAGGAACCAGCTGTTGGGCATTTGTCCTCCACTGTCATTGGTCCTCAGAGCTCCTCAGTCTGGTTAAATTCCATATGGGTTTCATGTGACGTGTGGTATTTCCAGTTCCTCATTCTCAACATGATGACTAATCGAGTTGCAGTTCTGCTGTGGTCTGCCACAGTGCTTCCTGGTCTACTTACGGCGCCAAATTGGCTGGCAGTCACCTGTGACAAGGAAAATGTGACGGCGGCTGCGAGGTTCGGTGTCCGGCACATCAATGGAAAGCACAAGTATGGGTTCAGGTTCAAGCTGCAAGAAGTCCAGAGCAGCAAATATCAACAGGTTGGCGCATTTCAAGTTTTTATGCTAGTTAATAGCTCTTCCTTTACAAAAAAAGAAAAACTAGTGATGCTGATGGTGACTCCTCCTTCAGGCTTTGAATTACTTCAGCATTTTGTTCAGGAAATGTTTCCATTTCTTGATTCTTCATGTGGACATGTCATCATCTGCTGGCCATGTGTATAATGACCTTCATGTGTGATGCATTGAATTATGACATCTGCCAAACAAAGTATTTAATACAAAGTGTAATAAACTATACATTTTTTAAAAATGATTTTAAAATAAGACTCCAGTACACTGTTAAAGTTTACACCCCCCACATATGCACATTCCAAGTAAATATTGCAAGGAGAGTTTTGAATATATTTCACCAGTTCATATAGTGGCTGTCTCCCAAGCTGAAGGTCTTGAATTTGTTCCTCAAATCTTGTGTAACCCCTCCCACAAGTTAATGTCACTTCCTATATTTACTCTAGTTGTGGAACTTGGAAGATGCATGCTGGTGTAACATGGACAATAATGTACAGAACAGGGAAATTTATGGATTCTTAAGTTTCTCCACAGTTTTTGGTACAACCACCCTGGCCTTAGAAAATATCATTTCACGTGGTATTTAAAAAGCGAAATTGAGCCTGTAACTAGTGAACCACATCCCAATGGATAGGTTACCAATTACGCCATCTTGTGTGTTATAGAGGTCAAAGAACAGCAGTGAAGTTTATTTCTATCGTTAATTCATCCAATTGGTCTAAGGGTGGTGTTGACGCACAAGATGGCATAATTGTAAGCCTATTCATTGACTGTTTTCAACTGACGTCACAGACCTTCAGGTTGAGAACATGGTCGCCATTTTGGTTTGGTCAATTCGCGTAAACAAATTAAGCAGGAATCATTTCAGAAAGGCGTGTGATTGGAGGTGTACTGGTTGCTCAAACGAAAGTGGGCATTTGCTAAAAGTCTTTTTCGACTGCCAGCAGTGATCAGGAACCAGTGCGAGAAAACTGAGCAGTTATCAACCAAACGGCTACAACTGTGGCTGTCTCATATTAGCAGAGCCCATCTTAGCAGCCTAGCACAATAGTCGTGTGCGTGTACAACAAACACAAGGCTCCATGTTCGAAGGTAAGTGAGGGAGAAGCAGCTTCTCTGAATTTGATTTCATTATTATCAGTACTTTATACATTGCAGGAGAACAAGTGTGTGTGTCAAAGAGTCTGGTTAGTGATGCGTAAATGCGCGATATCATGCAAGAGAAATGCCCGTTTGTTTCGCATTGGACTTAAGACTGGGCACTGGGTTCGATTACGAGCCAAGTCAAATGAATACACTAACTTATAAAGACTACAATGATATTACTCATGATCTTTCCAAGTAAAAAGTACTCGCCCTGCTTTACATGTGTAGTACGAGTCCACTATTTTATCCTTTTGGATTTCAACGAAGTTTGTGTGGCGCCAACATTTCGCTGCAACTATCACATTGTGTCCTGCTCCGTCCAAAATCTTAATGCCATTAACATATCCTTGAGTGAAATAGTTGGGACCTCTCTGTAGAACCCTCTTGGACAAGTCTGGCGCACTTTCCAAAAAACATAGCGCAATAGAGAATCCACTTCAAACCTGTTCTATTCAGTCACCATTTTGGAAGATTGTGGGGCATGGCAACTGTTGCTAAGGTGGGCGGAGCTGAAGATTACCAATCAGAAGGGTCAATCGTGGAAGACACCTTGTCATTGGCCAGTAGGTTTTTAAAAAAAAAAAAAAGCTTGAGCACGTTCTGAGAAGGACATATTAGGCCCTAAATGTTGTGAGAGCACAATTACTAAATATCTATCCATTTTCTTTGCTGCTTATCCTCCCAAGGGTCGTGGGAGTGCTGGAGCCTAACCCAGCTGTCAGGAGGCGGGGTAGACCCTGAACGGGTTGCCAGCCACTGGTCCTTTCTGACTGGCGATCTTAAACTCTGCCTCCCTTACTTACATTTGCCATGTCCCACAAGCTTCCAAAATGGCAACAGAACAACAGGTTTGAAGTCGATCCTCGAACACGTATTCCAGATAATATTGCGCTACCCCCCCCCCCCCCCCTTCCTTTCCATATGCGTCAGACTTGTCCAAGAATTCTACAAAGAGGTCTCAACTATTTCATGCAAGGATAAGTACACGGAATTGAGATTTTGGACGGAGCAGGACACAACGTTAGAGTTATACAAAAATGGCCTCACAAACTTCATATTGAAATCCAACGGGATGAACTAGTGGAAGCGTACTGCACATGTAAAGCAGGGTAAGTACTTTTTACTTGGAAAAGTCTGTGATACAAATGGGCAAATCATTGCGCATTTACGTATCACTAACCTCACTTTTCGGTGTAAAACATTGCATACTTCATTCAACAGATCAGTACACTAATAAAGTGAAAGTTGTTGGTCTTCTGCAATTTATAAACCACTGGTAATCAAAATCGGAGAAGTTACTTCTCCCTCACTTACCTTCGAACATACAGCCTTGTTTGTTGCTATTATCCACATTTAGTTGTACGGGCAGTCTTCCGTGAGCCTTAATCCATTGTCGACACTTCAACTGTGTTTTAGGGTTTGGAAAATGATTCAACCAGGCCCCTTGTAACCTAGCCGGATACCTTTCATCAGAATTGCATGTTCCCCAAGTGCATCTGAGGACCAATTTCTTCGTAACATTAACTTTTCCTAGCGCACGCTACTGACAAGCAGTCTTGCTTGTAGGACAATATGACAAGAGGGGCGTGTCAAGCCAGGGGTTAAGACAATGCGACAATCTGATTGGCTATTATTATACGAGTGATTGACAGGTCGAAAAGGTCCATCACAGGGCACATTGAGAAACGGCCGCACTCACAAACACACCTAGGGGCAATTTAGAGTGTCCAATTTAAGTTGCAGGTTCTTGAGATGTGGGAGGAAACTGGAGTGCTCGGAGAAACCCCAGGCAAACAGGCATGAGGAAAACATGGAAAAAGCCACACAGGCGGGGTAGGGATCGAACCCGGCTCCTCAGAACTATGAGGCCAACTCTTTACAGCTGCCCCAATCAATAAACAAATACGACAAAATTAAATTCAAAATCAAGCTGGAATTACGGTGGAGGAAGGTCCCTATGGTTGCAAGGTCTATGCACCTCCCTTTCGTGCCGGTGGTGCGCTAAATGCCTTTTACCATGTGAGAGGAAGGGTTGAACCCTCCTTGCCTAACCTTTTCCTCATGAATACAAACGTACAGACTTACACTCTGGAATTTGACGGTCTTTATTTTCTTTCTCCAATCGTAGCGACATTGTATTCCCCCAACTGGTTTCCCATCAAAGTGAGGTCCTCAGACTCCACCATACCATCCACCTGGAGGTGCGGAGGGTCCCGACTCACCTCCCGCTCGCTCTAAGACTCTGCAGAGCGGTCCGACAGAAGACGAGGTAAATGTCAGCTCGCTTCAGGTGACAAATGTACTGCCTTTCTTGAAAGTGAAAACAAATCACTGATCAAAAAAATGAACCCTAACCTAACACCCCAAAAAATAAGTGTTTAGGTATGTTTTTCTTCAATAGTTTTCACATATCAAGTATTAGTTAGAAAATGTAGAGGAGTATTTGTCATATTTCCAGTGTGTAATCACATTTTTTTTTTTTTTTTTACACTATGCCCTTTTTGCTGTTCATTGTTTTTTGTCAAAAATTTTTATCCCCTTTTATATGATCTCTTTTTAAATACTTTCAATAATATAAACTGAAAAGTGTGTGACATTTGATTACTAAATTCAATAACTGTATAAATTACACCTAGTGATGAATAGTATATTAAAACCTCTTTAAATATGATTGTCTAACCTGTTCATGTTACATAATTTCAGTAACACTATATAACTAAGGATAAATCATAAATGTGATTAACTCTTTAGGATTAGTGTGTTCAGATAAATCCCAGTGTATGTGTCATGACAATCTAAAATGGCTGAGTAGATCCTTTCACTAAAATGGCAGAATAGAAGCGTTGGATTGGTTCATTTTGAATTAGAATTTTGTCACCACTCAATTCAGCAGAATTGATTTTTTTTAAATAAATAACCTCATGTGTGGCAACGTGGAAAAATACAGGAGCGCACAACAGTCACTAGTCTGTTTTGGGACAACACCAATACAATACATGTGCAAAACTACTTGTACTTCTCAGCATTGCTGCAGGTAAGCAACCCTAGTTTCATTATTTAATCGTGCCACCCTGAACAATGAAACCGTAACCGCTGTCGGGACAGACTTAGTAACAACTAGTCTTGTGATTTTGTAGTGTATTCGTTAGCTCGTGAGCCAATTTGGCTAACCTGTGTCTTTTTTTTTTTTGGCAGATTAACACACAGTTGGGGTATTTATTCGGCAATAATTATTGTCACGGCAAACTTATGTATTATCTGTCCTTTGCGGCCAGTGAGGTGTTTATTTTTTTATTATTATTTTTTTTTTAAAGCTTCATAATAGCGTTGATTCTGCTTGTGCATGTCCTAAGAAGGCTTTATGAGCCAAAAAGCTTGTAAAAGCACACTTATTGGATGTTCAAATGTGTGTTATTTGGTGTTTTGGGGGCAATTGTAGAAGACTCCTCGTCATTGTCATAACCAGAACACTAGGGCGGACCCAAATGCATGACTCTGACAGGAAAGCAGTTGAAAGAGTCTTTACTCATTCCGACGTCGTAAGCCGGGGAGTCAGTCAGAGCGAGCAGTAGAATCAGAAGCGGCAGGCTTACGGGGTTGGTCAGGAAACAGGCTGAGGTCGGTAAACAGGAGTTCAGCGTTAGGAATGCGGGAATGAAGCATCCACCCCACGTGGTGAATGATTTTATTGATAGGAAATGGACCTACGAACCTGGGAACTAGCTTGCGTGACTCCGTCCCCAGTGGAAGATCCTTCGTGGACAACCCCACGCGTTGTCCCACCTTGAACGCCGGTTCCCTTCTTCTCTTGAGATCCACCGCGGATTTGTAGAAGCTGCCCATGCGCACTAGTGTCTTACGAGCTATTTCCCAGGTCCAATTGCAGCATCTCACTACTGCCAATGCGGATGGTACCGCGGAGTCGGTGGGCACAGATGGAAACAGAGAGGGAAGGTATCCGTGAACTATCTGGAATGGAGCCATACCTGTGGAGGTGGAAGGCAGGGAGTTGTGGTCATATTCAACCCATCCGAGGTGCTGGCTCCACGTGCTGTGATCGTGTGATGCCAGACAGCGTAGACCGGTCTCCAGGTCCTGGTTTATTCTCTCTGTCTGGGCGTTGGACTCCCTTACTCTCTTACGTCCTTCCCCAAGTTTGGCCACCAAAACCGTTGTTCCACAACTGAGCGGGTCTTCACCATCCCCAGGTGGCAGACAGTCTTGTTAGTATGAGCCCAATCAATGACGTCCCCTCATAGTGAAGGAACAATGAACAGGCGACCGAGAGGGCATTCGTCTGCACCCGGAGAGTCCCTCAAGGCCTCATTTACTCGTGTCTCGATCTCCCAGGTGAATCAGGACACGAAGCAGGCCTCCGGAAGAATCGGGACACTCATGGGCTCCATTCGCTTCCCTTCATGGATTCGAAATGGTGCATCTGGCTTGCCATTCTTTGAACCTGGACAGAGTGAACCCAAATTGAGTGAAAAATAGTGCCCACCTGGCTTGGTGAGCATTCAGTCTCTTGGTGGTCCTCAAATACTTCAGGTTCTTGTGGTCTGTAAGAAACAGAAACAGCACTTGTGATCCCTCCAGCCAGTGTCTCCATTCCTCCAGCACTGTCTGGACAGCCAGTAGTTCGTGATTGCCCACATCGTAATTTTGCTCGGCCGGAGTCAGTCTCTTAGACAAAAAGGTGCATGGGTGAATTCTTCCATCTTTAGCGCACCTCTGGGAGAGTACTACTCCCATTCCTGAGTCTGATGCATCCACTTCTACCACAAACTGCCTCTCTGGATCTGGCATTATGAGTATTGGAGCTCTGGTAAAACTTGACTTGAGTCTATCGAAGGCCTCCTGACAGGTCCCATCCCACTCTAATAAGTTGCGGGTTGAAGTGAGGATGTGCAGGGGGCAGCAATGGAGCTGAAGTTCCGGATGAACTTGCGGTAAAATTTGGCGAATACGATGAACCTGTGTACCTCCCTACGATTGGTGGGAGTGTGCCATTGGAGAACTGCGTCGATCTTACTGGGATCCATTCAAATCTGTCCCTCGGCCAGGATAATACCCAGGAATGAGACAGATCGGTGGAACTCGAACTTAGCAGGTAGCAGAAATAAAGATGCTCAGGTTCTCGCTTGGTGTGAACAGGTTGGAAAAGATTAGAAATGAGGTCATGAAAGGGACAGCCAAAGTTGGATGTTTTGAAGACAAGGTTCGAGAGAGTAGACATGGGGGTTTGGAAATGTCCAGATCCGAGAGAGTGAGTATATTGGGAGAAGGGTGCTGAGGATGGAGCCGGCAGGCAAAAGAGCGAGAGGAAGACGAAAGAGAAGGTTTATGGATGTTGTGAGGGAAGATATGAGGGCAATTGGTGTTAGAGGGGAAGATGCAGGAGATGGGCTAAGATGGAGAATGATGACATGCTGTGGTGACCCCTAATGGGACAAGCCAAAAGGAAAAGATATTGGGATTTTTTTTTTTTTTTTTGGTGTCCTTTTACCTGGAATATATATATATGTATATGTGTGTGTCTGTGTGTGTGTAAAACACATTATTGATGCTCAATTTGCCTTTTATATTTCACACAGACAACTTTGCCTGAGCTGCTCTTAACCTGGTGTAGTGTTACACAACCTGAAAGACTTCAGAGGTAAGTACATAGGTTTTATTTGCTTGATTCATCAAAACGTTTCATCTTAGAATGGAAATTTGTACTTCTAATTGATTTGGGTTTACATTCTTGATTTCACTCAACAACCATTTTTATATTTTGAGTACAACATTGTCAGGTTAGGTTACTAGGGTAAGTATAAGAAAAAAAATGCTGTCAAAGTTGAAAAAAATTTGAGTTATGTTTGGGAAGGGACAACATCAGACATGATTTTTTACATTAATAGGTGTAATAGTCTTTGTAAATTGCATGGATTTTTTTTTTTTTTCTACAATATTCCGACCATAAGCCGTGACAGAATCCACACTCGTTCATTTTCTGATCCGACATTTGCAAGTGAGGCGGAAAACCTGATACGCGTCTGTTGATTGAATAAAAACGCTTGTTGTATATGAGGCAGTTTATGGGGCCATTTCCAGTCAGTGTGATTTGACGGGCCATTGAAAATCATGATCCTTGAGGGTGCATGGGAGTTTGCCCAACCAGTCTACATGCTTTGTGGACTTGGAAGGTGTTCGTCCATGCGCTTCGAGGAGTCCCGGGGGGGGGGGTTATGGGTGCCAAACCCCCTGATACAAGTGGTTCGGTCTCTGTACGACCGTTGTCAGAGTCAGAGTTTGGTCCCCATTGCCGGCAATAAGTCGGACTCATTTCTGGTGAGGAGTTCAAGTATCTTGGGGTCTTGCTCACGAGTGAGGGAAGAATGGAGATGGACAGACGGATCGGTGCAGTGATGCGGACTTTGTATCATTGTGGTGAAGTTGAAAGGCAAAGCTCTCAATTTACTAGTCGATCTACATTCCTACCCTCATCTTGCTGTGGGTCCTGACAGAAAGAGCAAGATCCCAGAAACCAGCAGGCGAAATGAATGTCCTCCGCATGGTGTCCGGTGTGACTGTTTGAGCACTCCCGCGTGCTGAAAAGTCTCCTTATTAATACGCATGTTACCAACAGGGGAACTCCGGGTACGTAGCAGAGGCTTACAGGGAAATCTCACGGTCTCATAGTTCCCCTTCTTCTACAGAGAAGTAGCTAACATACTTTATAACGTAACCTAACCAAACCTTAAAACAAAAGTGGATAAAAAAAGATGTGCACATATATGTACTTTCTCAGATGTCCATAGCGAACATGAACACTCGGTGACAAATTGGTGAAGCATGGATGGGGATGTTTCGGAATGGCCGGACGTTTGCAAAATATACACTCATGCGCATCACTCACAAAGAGATTTTTCAGCACCGGGAGCGCTCAGGGCGTCCCTTAGAGATAGGGTGAGAAGTTTGGTCATCCGGTAGGGGCTCAGTGTCGAGCCGCTGATCCTCCGCATTGAGAGAAGCCGAAGGGGGTGTCTAGAACATCTGATTTGCATGCCAACTGGACGCTTTCCTGGTGAGGTGTTCCGGGCATGTCCCACTGGACAGAGATCCAGGGGGCAACCCAGGACACATTGGAGAGACTACAGTGAAGAAAGTAAGTATTTGAACACCCTGCTATACTGCAAGTTCTCCCACTGAGAAATCATGGAGGGGTCTGAAATTTTCATCATAGGTGCGTGTGCGTTGTGAGAGAGATAATCTAAAAAGACAATCCAGTAATCACAATGTATAGTTATTTTTCAACAATTTGTGTGATACAGCTGCAGATAAGTATTTGAACACCTGTCTATCAGATAGAATTCTGACCCTCAAAGACCTGTTAGTCCGCCTTTAAAAGTCCACCTCCACTCCATATATTATCCTGAATCAGATGCACCAGTGTCAGGTCGTTAGCTGCATAAAGACACCTGTCCACCCCATACAATCAGTAAGTCTCAAACTTGTAACATGGCCAAGACCAAAGACACCAGAGACAAAATTGTACAACTCCACACGGGTGGAAAGGGCTACGGAGAAATTGCCAAGCAGCTTGGTGAAAAAAGGCCCACTGTTGGAGCAATCATTAGAAAATGGAAGAAGCTAAACAAGACTTTCAATCTCAATCAGAGTGGAGCCCAATGCAAGACATCACCTCGTGGGGTCTCAATGATCCTTTTAGAAAGGTGAGGAATCAGTCCAGGACTACACAGCAGGACTTGGTCAATGACCTGAAAAGAGCTGGGACCACCATTTCTAAGGTGACTGTTGGTAATAACATCCAAAATGGAACTTTTTCGTCATAATTCCACTAACTGTGTTTGGAGGAAAATGATGAGTTCCATCCCTACTTTGAAGCATGGGGGTGGTAGCATCATGTTTGGGTGGTGTTTTTCTGCACATGGGACAGAACGACTGCACTGTATTAAGGACAGGATGACTGTGGCCATGTATTGTGAGATTTTGGGGAACAACCTCTTTCCCTCAGTCAGAGCATTGAAGATGGGTTGTGGCTGGGTCTTTCAACATGACAATGACCCAAAGCACACAGCCAGCAAAACCAAGGAGTGGCTCCGTAAGACTTATATAAAGGTTCTGGTGTGACCTAGCCAGTCTCCAGACCTAAACCCAATAGAAGGTCTTTGGAGGGAGCTGAAACTGTGTTTCTCAGCAACAGTCGAGAAACCTCTCTGAGCTAGAGATCGGTGTGGAAGAGTGGGGCAAAATCCATCCTGCAGTGTGTGCAAACCTAGTGTACAACTACAGGAAACCTTTGTAATTGCAAACAAAGGCTACTGTACCAAATATTAACATTGGTTTTCTCAAGTGTTCAAATACTTATTTGCAGCTGTATCATACAAATCATTAAAAAAATCATACAATGTGGCTTCTGGATTTTTCTTTTTAGATTATCTCTCTCACAGTGGACATGCACCTACGATGAAAATTTCAGATCCCTCCATGATTTCTAAGTGGGAGAACTTGCAAAATAGCAGGGTGTTCAAATACAAATTTTCTTCACTGTATGTCTCTCTGCTGACTTAAGAATGCCTCGGGATCCCTCTGGAAGAGCTAGAATAAGTGGCTGGGGAAAGCGACGTCTGGGGATCCCAGCTGACTCCCCCCCCCCCCCCCCCCCCCCCCAACGATCCGACCAGGAAAAACAGTAGACGATGGATGGATGTTGCAGGAAGCATCTTCTGTACAAGAGGTTGACATCGAACCAGCAGATGCTGAATCTGGATCTTTGGTACATTCCAAAAGTTGTCAGACTGATGAAGTGCTTGTTCATGAGAAAGGAACACACATCTTTCCGACAGCAGAGAGAATACTACATCTATTTCAACCTCAGTTGGCCTCAAGATGCTCATATTGAAAGACCAAATAAGCATTCAGTACAAATGTTATGAAAGAAACATTAATGGCACAATGTAAGCATGCAGTTCAATAAAAATGCAATAATTTTAGGTCTGTGGTGTAGCTTTACTCCATACACAAACGTACAACATTACACAAAGACAAAACAACAAATATCAGGATATAGACCAGTGGTCTGAAACTGGTGGGTCATTTGAGGCCCACGAGATCATATTTTGTGGCCTCAACCTTAATATGAAAGATTGTTTGTGCGGCCTTCGAGTTTTGCATAAATGCAACTTTTACAGTGTTGTGTGCAAAGCCAACCAATCATGGGGGGGTATATGGCTCTCGGGCACATGCAAGCAGGGAAATATTTTTCTGAGTGAAAATTACAGCAGCTACTTAACCATTTAAATCCTGTGTACTCTTGGCCATCTGTCAGGAATCTTAGACAGATTGAAGTGGCATGCAGTTATTTCTGCCTCCACTGCAGAATTTGACAGTTGCTGATTGCAACGACTTCCCCAGAGACTCCATGGAAGAGTCCACCTTGAGAAGTGCAGGGTGGCGCCTCTCCAATTTGCTCTAGGGTTAAAATATTTGGCGTTTATAGCTCTCTGTCGAAAAGGTTCCTGACCCCTGGCCTTGAGGCACGCTGGGTGAATGTCTCAAATGTCTTTGTCATTTACTCCACAGAACCATACACAGATAGGCGCAGAGGGTGGCACCTCTCATGAGCCTGTTACCTTGCCTCCACATACAGGGGCGGAGGGTAGTTACTCACCTCTGTCTCGCTCCAAAATTCGGCTGATCGCTCCGCCCGAAGACAAGGTGAATGTCAGCGCACCTCGGGTGACAAATGTGGTGCCTTTGTCCTTGACGCTGTCATGATCCTGCCGTTCCAGCCAGGGCTGTGCGGATGCCCGTGCGCTAATTAGGAGGCACACACCTGCGCCTCATGCGGGCTGATTATCCCGTGTGTGTGTATATAAAGGACCCCGATGACTATTAGTGCTTCGCCAGATCGTTGAGGTTCATGTCCCGTTCCAGCATTCTCGTATCCCTGATCGTCAACCCGTGTGTACCGACCTTCGCCTGTTCTCCGACTGACTCCTTTTGACACTTCTGCCTGCCTTGATCGATCTCCCGTGGACCAACTCCTGCCTGCCCGCTCACCTGCTCTCTTCGCCCGATGTCCCAACTACCGCTGCTGCACCTGACTGCCTGCCTGATCCCCGACCTTCTAATAATGAACTTTTTTCCCCGAACTACCTTGCATCTTCCGTGTTCTCCTGCATTTGGGTCCTACCTCTGTTCCGATGGGCCATGACAGAACGATCTGGCCAAAACAGGACCCAGCAGGAAAGACCCGGCGTCGCCGGGACCGACACAAGGTAGACCGACTGCCGGAGGACCAAGCCTGTCCAATCCGGGTAGGCTCCACGACGTCCTCCGCTTCCGTGTCATACGCTCCGCCGGCGAGCTATGAATACGTCCCAACCACGACGCATCCGGCACTGCATATTCTTCTGGACTCTGACTTTTCGGACTATGAGGAGAACCTTGATTTGTATGACCGGCTGCCTGAGTACGACTCTGATTATTTCGATTATGAATCTCTTCGCCCGATCTTTTAACCCAGTCAGTTCGCTTCACCTCCCCGCGTTTCCAGCACCTGAGCGTCTTCGCCCGGTAGGTCCGAGTACACCAACCCGTTTGTGGGAACCCACTTGGCCATCTACCCGGGACCTCCGCGTGGCGGCCAAAGGAAATGCCCTGGCCGGGCGCTCCCTTGTGCCTCCTGCTGCGCGGCAACTAAGACACCGTCCTCCCACTCCTCGCCGGCAACGTTGAAACCGGCAGACCCGCAGCTGGTGGCGAAGCTTCCAGCCCAGAGGGAGGAGGAGCTGCAAAATCACGAGGTATTCTGCCGCGAAATGCGGGTGAAGATAGAGCGGCAGAGCACTCACGGCTCAGGTTCAGCAAGGATTAAAGAACCAGCCAAGCTACGGTGACGTCGCAACTACTACTGACTCGCTGCTGACGCAGATTCACGCTGCAGTGGGAATGGATCCGCCACCTCGCCAAGCGCACGTTGCAGTGGGAACGGGTCCGCCACCTCGACACACACACGTTGCAGTTTCGACGGACTCGTTATTGACTTTTGCTGACGCCGCAGTGGCAACTGATCCACTACCAAGCCAAGCGCATGTTGCAGTGGGAACTGATCTGCCACCTTGACACGCCCACGTTGCAGTTTCAACGGACTCGTTTCTTGCTCATGCGGCAGTTGGAACTGACCCGCTCCCGAGACACGCCCACGTGTCACTTTCGACTGACTCTTTTCAACGGACTCATTTCTGACTCATGCTCACGTCACCGTGGAAACTGATCCGCCACCGCGCCACGCCCACGTTGCTGTATCAACGAAAGCACTGCAACCTCACATGGCAGTGGAGACTGACCCGATGCCGCCTCACGTTGCTGTCCAGGAGGTGGCGACGTCTCCGCAGCCGCTTCTCGTCTGTGCCCAGGAGTACCGGTGGCAACTGGTCCGCGGCTGCTCCACGCTCCTGCTTCATCGGCGACCGGTCTGGGGTCGCCCCCCGTTCCTGCTCCGACAGCAACCGGCACGCCCATATGTTCCCATCCAGGAGGTGGCTGGCGATGGTGCCGCTACCTTCTCATGTTGCTGTCCAGGAGGAGGTGGCGATGGTTGCGCTGGCGCCGCCTTCTCACGTCGCTGTCCAGGAGGAGGTGGTGATGCCGTTGCTGCCGCCTTCTCACGTCGCTGTCCAGGAGGAGGTGGCGAGGACGCCGCCTGCTCACGTCGCTGTCAGGAGGAGGTGGCGAGGACGCCGCCTGCTCACGTCGCTGTCCAGGAGGAGGAGGTGGCGAGGACGCCGCCTGCTCACGTCGCTGTCCAGGAGGAGGTGGCGAGGACGCCGCCTGCTCACGTCGCTGTCCAGGAGGAGGTGGCGAGGACGCCGCCTGCTCACGTCGCTGTCCAGGAGGAGGTGGCGAGGACGCGCCTGCTCACGTCGCTGTCCAGGAGGAGGTGGCGAGGACGCCGCCTGCTCACGTCGCTGTCCAGGAGGAGGTGGTGATGCCGTTGCTGCCGCCTGCTCACGTCGCTGTCCAGGAGGAGGTGGCGAGGACGCCGCCTGCTCACGTCGCTGTCCAGGAGGAGGTGGCGAGGACGCCGCCTGCTCACGTCGCTGTCCAGGAGGAGGTGGCGAGGACGCCGCCTGCTCACGTCGCTGTCCAGGAGGAGGTGGCGAGGACGCCGCCTGCTCACGTCGCTGTCCAGGAGGAGGTGGCGAGGACGCCGCCTGCTCACGTCGCTGTCCAGGAGGAGGTGGCGAGGACGCCCTGCTCACGTCGCTGTCCAGGAGGAGGTGGCGAGGACGCCGCCTGCTCACGTCGCTGTCCAGGAGGAGGTGGCGAGGACGCCGCCTGCTCACGTCGCTGTCCAGGAGGAGGTGGCGAGGACGCCGCCTGCTCACGTCGCTGTCCAGGAGGTGGCGACGGTTCCCCGGACGCCGCCTGCTCACGTCGCTGTCCAGGAGGTGGCGACGGTTCCCCAGCCGCCTCACGTTCCCATCTAGGAGTACCAGCGGCGACCGGTCCGCGGTCGTCCCACGTCCCTGTTTCGACGGCGACAGGAGCTGGGGAATTCTGATGAGCCAGACCGCAGCTGGAGAGACTTCGGGATGGCTGAAATGGTGGCGGTCACAGCTTTGGTCCTTCTCTCCATCATCCTCTTCGCTCCTGATGGATCCCAGCCGCTTCATGACCTGGCCTCGTTGGTGACCAATCCACAGCTGCCTCCTGACAAAGCCTCGACTGCGACCAATCCCTGGTTGTCTCGCAACCACTGCGTGGGTGGTCCTCGTTGCCTGCCTTGGTCTGTTTCCTGCTTTGTTTAGTTCCTCACCGCGGTCGTCCACCTGAATCACCCCATGGGGATCCTGGTGCATGGCTTCCGGGTCGTCCTCCTGACCTGTCCACGCGGGCGTCTCGCGTTTGGTGGCCTGGATGGCCACCAGACTGAGTTTGCGGGGGTTCTCAGCTCGGTCCCCTCTTTGTTCTTGACTCCACAGGAGCGTTCACCTAGAGGCGTGATGGCTGTCACCTCACATCCGCCGAGTCCGGTGGATCTTCACTTGCCGCCATTGAAGCCAGTGGATGTCACGGTACCTCTGTTGAGTCTGGTGACTCTCTCCTCAACTTCGTCGTCCCCGGTAGATATCTATTCATTTCCGTCGAGTTTAAAGGATCCCAACTTACCTCACTCGAGTCTGATGGAGGTCTCCTCATCTCCATCGTGTCCAGTGGATAACACCTTACCTTGCTCGAGAATGATGAGTCTCTCCGCCACTCGCTCGGGCTGGTCGAGTCTCTCCTCAAGTCCACAGAGTCTCACCTCGACTCGCTCAAGTCCGGTGACTGTCAGCTCATCTGTGTCCAGTCCAGCACCTGTCACTTCACCTCAGGTGAGTCCAGTGCCTCTCACCTCACCTCGGTTGAGTCTGGTGCCTTTATCTGAATTCAAGGCTCACCAGTCCGACTGGAAGTGATATGCCTATAACCCTCGCCGGAGGTGACTCCACCTGACCAAATCAGTATCGTTGGGATTTGCAATGCACAATCCGTGCTGTCTGAGTTCCATTCGTGTGAAGTCTGAAAAAGTATGTCTATAAACGTTGCCGTGTCCATTGGCGCGAAGAAGAGAAACGCGCACCTCCTCTTCTGCAGAAACACACTCTGAAGGACCTTTATTTGAACCAGAACATTATTTGGTGGGTGGGATAGGACTAAGCTACCTAACACTGGAGCAATGTTTCCTGTTAGTCCGGTTGTTTTTGACAAACGTGGGCTCATGTTTGATCATCATTCAATTGTCAGTGGTTATGACTTTACTTGAAGTGAGCGCAACAATGCCTAACCTATGGAAATGTGTGTCCGCTTTTCCAGATCTTTGATGACCAGAGGGTGGTTGCTGACTGAACAAGACACAGTTGTAAGTGTACACATCCACCTGCCAGCCAAGATGAGTAAACCCTTGAGATCTGGCACAATGATGTTAAGTTTGCCTCACTCCCTCTTCACTTCCTGGATTGTTTAACTCACTCGGGTTGAGGATCATTTTCTGTTAAATGACATAATTTGGTGTCTAATCATCTCGGTAAACACTTCCTCTTGGAATCTTTATGATGTCACATACTGTTAATTTGCCACACTTAGTAGATTTTTGACAGACTTTCTTTTTTGTTCCTCACATCATGATTAAAACATCATTGTTTATATACCACATTTGTTGTCATTTTTTTTTCCCCCCACACTTCTCGTTTAGTTCCTGGTTTGTCGACCCTAGGCAAAAAACTTAAGGAAAAAGGCAAGGCAAAACTGATTTGAAAATTCTAATTTTGATGAAAATAATTCAAACGCTGATGAATACAACTACTAATTGGACTAAAAATGCACTCACCCTGAATACTCCCCCAAAATGTAAAAGAAACACAAAAATACATAAAACAACAATTTTTCCTCCACACATACTCCACCTTGTCATGGAGTGGGGGCTTGCGTGGCTCAGTGATCACTAGATCATTATCAAAGAGTTCACATCGGTTAAAATGTATTATAAACATATCACTGTCGCTTATCCTAATCTAATCCATTGAAAGTTAGTGGACGACGCTTCAGAGTTTTTTAATGCCAAAATTATCCACAGATTTCACCTAGAAACATCTCTAAATTGGAAACTTATCGAAATTCTTGTCTCGCTCAGACATTCCAATGACCCCGGCTGGAAAACTGACAGCCAATCATGCCTGCATTGTAATCATAAAAAATAATAATAATAATTAAAATATAGTTATCACCCCAAACTGAACATTGTCTTACTGTCATGATAAGTCAATTCAGTTGATTCTTTTGTGATTTTTAATTATTTGGGAGATCAATTGTATTAGAAAAAGTAATCTTAGAATGAGAATTTAATTTGGATACTTTGTTCTCACTGCCACTGTATTTTTACACACTTACAGTATGTATTCACTGTCTTGATTCCAAATTGAAGATAGATCCACTTGTCATAGTTACAATTTATTTTCAAAAGCCGCAAACACTAACTATAATAATGACTACATTAATTAAATATAGATTTGTATGATAAATCTACAAATATTTATTAGGCATCAAGGTGTAATTTTGAAAAACTAATAAAATCAGAAAAATATTTTTTGCTTGATTTTCAGGTAGGTCATTCTCAACCAATGAATGAGGTGCCTCTGAAAGTTTGGACAATAGCAAAACCGGATTGTATTATTTTGTCATCACACTGTACTTCTAAGACACAGGCCTCAGTGAAGTTTGTTCTTATGTCACAGGAGTTTTGTTGGCCATTGAAGCTTGTGGCAAAATCAAAAATAGTACCACATGTACACGAACAAGTTAGTTGCTCATGGCCAGATCCAGCATCAACCTGAGCAATTATCCAGTAAGAAAAACTTGGAGCAATTGATTTTACCAGAAAACATAAGAAGATAAAGTCAACGAAAACAAACCTCATGAAGAAAACCTTTTCCTCCTCCACAAACTGAAAAGGAGAGAAAAACCTTGCCGCTCCACAGTGGGCAGGTTGTAGATTTTTTTTTTTTCCCAATATATTTATTTTCGCTG
This sequence comes from Syngnathoides biaculeatus, assembly GCF_019802595.1. Taxonomy (NCBI): domain Eukaryota; kingdom Metazoa; phylum Chordata; class Actinopteri; order Syngnathiformes; family Syngnathidae; genus Syngnathoides; species Syngnathoides biaculeatus. Next base: position 2,991,361 of record NC_084659.1, on the reverse strand, counting down.
TCTTATCTTTCCCCTAGGATTACATAAAATGTCAACAAACTCTACTAGCTCTAGCCCAGTTGTACTTACTTTCTATAAAGGGATCACTGAAAACTGGTACTGGAAGCCAACCCTCTCGTCTTATGGTGGCAATCCATTTTTTTTTTTTCCCCGCAGGAAATGGATAAATACTTTTGTTTTATCATGTCCATGCAAGTAGTAACCATTATTATATTACACGGAGAAAATGGATCATTTTCAAAACTTCTTCACTCTGTTAAGACAACAAACATCTGTTTTCCAAAGCTTGCTAACCAAAATGGCATCGTAAACAAAAAGTCATGTGGTTTTGTGACGTAGCTACAAAACCTCCAGAGAGAAACACCGTAGGACACGACCAGTGGTGTAATGAGTGCCTGAAAACCGTCTAGCTGTGTAGTAAATTCCGAAACCAGGGACCTTTTAATCTTCAGTCTAATGCTCTCCCAAGTGAGTCAGCTTGGTTCCTGTGAAAACATAATCTGGTTGCAACTATTTTAACTGACGTAAAAAGCCACACTGAAACCAGGAATTGAACAGAGGACCTTTAAATCATCAATCTAACGCTCTCCCAACTGAGTTATTTCAGCTTTGTGTCGTAGGGACCATTGCCTGGTTTCAACTCATTCAAAGGGTTAAAAATGTATAAAAAATCCAAAATTCACTGGACATGACCAGAGATAAAATAATAACAAAAGCCCATTTGCTAAAACCGTTCTATCATAGTGCATGATATGCCATAACCCGCAGATCTTGAGTTTTTACTTTTGACTGGTTGCAATTCATTTAAAGAGACGAAACCGAAACACCGTAGGACATGACCAGTGGTGTAATTAATGCCTGAAATACACACCGCTGTGTATTATGTGCCAACACTTGAACAATAGATGGTCCTACAAGGTGCCATTGGCTGGCAAACATTTCAGCGTGTACCCTGCCTCCTGTCTGATAGTTGAGAGAGGCTCCAGCACTCATGTGCTCTTTGTGAGGATAACGATCTCATATAATGGAGGGATGGATCCTCCAGCATGGAGGGTGAATGTTTGCATCATCTGCCCCACAGGTCTGAGGTCTGGGGTTCAAATTCCAGCCCTCCCGTGTGGCGTTTGCATGTCTTCCCCATACATCTGTGGGATTTCTTTGAGTGCTCCAGTGTCCTCCCACATCCCAAAACAGGGATGGTTGGTTAATTGAAGACTTTCAATTGCTTATAGGTGTGGATGTGAGCCAGAGTGATTGTTTCTTTGCCCTGGAATAGATACTTTTCATTGACGTCACGCTGACCATGTGTTTGTTTTGGATGGCAAGATCGTGTCTACATACCATGGCTAGGAAGTGATAAGTCCATACTGTAATGTTTGGCTACGCTTATCGTTTGATCTTTTATCTTGAAAGTCCTTTGACAAACGAACACAGTAACCAGAAGTGATTGAGGCACTTGTGCTGGTGTGAAGGATAAAGAAAGAAAGAAGAAGCCACGTGAAACTCAAGAGGATTGTGTCAACGTTAGTGAGGCGCGACGAGACAGGACGATAAGGAAGCGAGCTAGAGAGGTTGGCGGGGGAAAAAACTAAAATATCACCCACATTAAAAAGTACAGTTGGACTCACGTCTACTTTATTCAATAACGTTATAGGAACCTCATAACATGGTGTCAGAGTGACTGTAGTATAACTACAGATTTACGGGGGGCGCGGGATGAGGACGAATGGAGCTTTCCGACCTCTCAATCACTCGTACAATAATAGCCAATCAGATCGACGCCTTGTCTTAATCCCTGTCTTGACACACCCCTCTCGCCATATTGTCTCACAAGCAATACTGGTTGTCAATAGCGTGCGCTTGGAAAAGTTAGTTATGAAGAAAATGGTCCTCAGATGCACTTGGGGAATGTGCAATTCTGATGAAAGATATCCTGCTATATTACAAGGGGCCCAGTTAATTCATTTTCCAAAGCCTAAAACACAGTTGATGAAGTGTCTACGATGGATTAAGGCTTGCAGAAGACCGCACGTACAACTAAATGTGGACAATATCAACAAACAAGGCTGTATGTTCAAAAGTAAGTGAGGGACAAGTATCTTCTCTGAGTTTAATTTTGTTAGGTTTGTCACCTAACTTCCTGGAATCAAGGTCCATTGACAACGATGGAGGCGTACGTTTGGTGTTTCAAGCCAGAGGAAGAACTGGGACTCGTCCAATTTACCAGATGTGTGGTGGAGAGTCAAGCAAAACGCCAAACTCATGTTCACAGGACCGCTTAAAAACAGAGCTGAAGTGGAAAAATGGAGTTTCCTCCTGCTGTGGATGGGAGATAAAGGACGGACGGGATGTCGGGAATACATAGACACTGACCAGAAATGAAGATAAGTTGCTTAAAAACCTATTATGAAAAATTCTGTGATTACCTCACTCCAAAAGCAAACCCTATACATGTATTTGCTAGATATAAGTTTTATGAGAAGGCCCAAGATAACTGTGAGTCATTTGAGCACTTTGTGACATAACGCAAGCTATTGGTTAAAGACTGTAAATACACCAACAGCGATCTGATGGTCAGAGACTGCATAGTTTTAGCTACCAACACACAGAGTCTGCGCGAAAAGTTACTCAGCCAGGGGCCGGAGCGCACACTTGAAAAAAGCGATCGGCATAGCCAGCTCCCACGAGTTAGCAAAAGTGCAGCTAAAGGCTTTGGCTAGTGATTCACGGTTCACGTTATCCACCGCAAACCTGGAAAGCAAAGTTTCACTGCAGGTGTTAGTAGGCATATTGACAGCCCAAAGCTCTTCATAAAGATATGTAACAAGTGTGGAGGATACCACCATAAATTAGCTGAATGCTCAGCAAAAGGTAAACAATGCCTGAAGTGTCAGACCCCTCTTTCTGTCTGTTCTTACATTCATAAGCCACACAATGAAATACCATGATGAAAAGGCCATAGCATGCTTATAACCTAGCCAATATTCACAAAAAGATCACTAAAAAACACAAGTTGTATTGTAGTTTTGCCGTCCAGTGGGCGTTGTAAACAAAAGTCATGTGACTCCTGAAGTCATGTAAAAAGTATTTGCTTGCCAACAGTTCAGTGTGCACCCCACCTCCTGCCAGCCCTCCCGCAACCCAAGTGAGGTTAAGCAGAGCGGAAGATCAATGAATACATGAATTATACAAACAGAACATAAGAACATCAACTGCAATTATGCTTACAAAAAAAGTCTCCAGTACAGCGGGACCGCGATAAATGATCCATGATGTAGTTGACTGTACTTGGTTACTTTCCCCCATTGGGATGAAATTTTCAGATTATAGTCTGAAATCACGTGGTATGAACAAATGCAAAACTGTAAATCAGATAGCTTGGAGTCAAACTGAGAATTCTCTGATCCATTCTCCTCAAAATGACTTCAAGCCCTACTCAACCCCATTTTGAGGATTTTTACAGTCCCATGAAAATTATAAACAGCAGCACTAAAAAAAAACCTGCTTTAGGGATTCGTTCCTACTGTGACTCAGATTTGAACTGGGGTTGCTGCGGCCACAACACAGAGAATTAACCACGCTTTGATCACAGTGGGCCTGGGATGTAAACTTGGCAACATGGTTGAAGCCAGTTGAGCCAGCACCAGTGAAACAAAGCCTTGATAGGCATTAAAGTGTTGATCAAGTCAATCATTTCAACATTTTACCATATTGCTAAGAACATGAATCCGTGTTTAATACATATTACCATTTCAACTGCCTTTATGCTCAAATCTGTCACTCTACCCACTGGATTGTATATTTTTACCTTGTAAAACAAATATTGAAGCCATAATTGATTAACAATTAGACAGAATAGAGTAACGATTATATTATTGAAATTAACATAATGCAGAATTATTTCATCCCATTTCATAAAAGACTGAAATATCTATCCCACATAATATTCTTGACCAGCCCGACCTCTTCACTACCACCATGGGATCACCCAGGCCCTCAATAACCCCTCCCCAAGTGACCTCAATGCCTTCTGCTGCTGCTAATAACAATAATCATCGCAAGAGAGTATATTCTTAATACACAAACATGTCCACTTCAGGGGTTTATGCTTTCTTTTATCAAAGTAATCCTGCTCATTTGTTAATATTTCAAATGATGTGTTAGGTCTAAATAACAGAGTCAGGGCACACAGAGAAAAAGCGTCAAGGATGCTTTCAATAGATAGGGACTGAAGTATTTCACAATATTGTATTGCAAACTACTGTATTTGGAGAACAAATACACGGTTTGGTCAGTCCAGTATTTTGCAATTTTCCCACTGTACCCACCTGTAGCTGTGCTCCAATGAAAAAAATTGACAATCCTTGCACATTCTGGCTCAGGTCCAATGTCAGGACACAAAGTAAAGTGTAAGCAAAACAGAATTTCTGACCCATGAATGAGGCATCAAAAGAGAAATGCTGAAATGCAAAACAAACATTTTTGCTCAGAATGCTGTATAGTCAAAATGCAGATCTGACACTTAAAATAAACTTTATTAGATTTTATCGGAGGATCACATCTGTTGCTTATTAACCGATATGGAACGATGGTGAACTCTGATCTTGATGCACCTCATTTATTTTTATGCTTCATGGAGGAGAAATTGAACCCATGCTACACGCACCAACCACAGTAGAGTAGACCAGGACACAATTTGTAACTAATGATCAGAAACAATGAAATGCATTTTTTTTAATTGCATGTGAAAGCTCTTGCTGACTCGCATTGCACCTTTGGTTGGAGATTTGATGGCAGTTTCCATTGTGTAGTGGTGATCACGTTTGCCTCGCACACAAAAGGTCCTCAGTTTGAAACCAAGTGGAAACGTTACACATCATTTGTGTCTCTTTCTTGTCAGCAAGCTGTCTGAGGTTTGCTGGTCCCATTTCTGTCTCAAGGGACGCAACAGTATGATTTTTTCCGAGAAGACCTCGCACTTGTTCCGATTGTCAGCCATTTGGACACATAGCACCAGTGCCGAATGGGAGACGGTTCTCCACATTTTGGACGAGAAGTGCTGTGGAGGACAACACAGGGTGACATTTGGGTGGGGACGCAAAGAAAGATGGTGGTGGAAATAAATCAGTCAGGTTCAGGCGGTCAGTAAAATTTGTGATGAATACTGAGAAGATTTTTTTTAATTTAACAACTCAAGTTTAAAGGATTATGTACAACACCAAATGAAAAATATTGCAAATACAATTGATTAGGCTAAATGAATGCAGTCAATTTTATCCCTGGTTCTAGCTGTGTAAGATTGGTTTGAAAGTTGATTTGCACGTATTATCTTGTGCCTAGTTGAGACTCAAACCTTAATTGAGGAATTTGATGTCTCATTAAAATAGACCTTCAGCTCAGTTCAGGTGTTTCCCACATTGTAACAATGTTCCTTGCACTTTTATTTAGACAATAATAGATACCAATTCCAGAAACAACAAAATTTGAATCATAGAGTTACCGCAGAGCTAGGTAATTATTTTCACAGGAAAACTCTGAAGTGTGTGTGTGTGTGTGTGTGTGCGCAGAAATAAATACAAATATAAACATTAAAAATTTATCATCTTAAGAATTTTAAAAACTCACCACATTCATTCCTATATTTTTGTTCAAGGAGTTTGTTACTTATATTGCCCATGATCGCTGCATTTGATTTTAGCCGGTTATATATTTTTATTTTCCCTAATTTCCATCGAATGTCAGGAATTATTTCGCCACATTGTTGACGTTGCTGGATATTTATTTGCTTTTATTTTACTCTCAAACGGTACCCTCTGTTGAGTGGCAAAATATCCATTTTAAGCCAACAGAACCACATCGTCTGCAAAGAGCAGAGATGCGGTGCTAAGGCCACCAAACCGGACACACTCTATGGCTCGGCTCATATTTGGGGGTTCAGTACTCCATACTCCCGAAGAACCCCCACAGGACTTCCCGGGGCCACGGTCGAACGCCTTCTCTCAGTCCACATTCCACCTCCTGAATCTGAGATTCGACTTCCCGATGGACACTCCTCTCCAGTACCCCTGAATAGACCTTATCAGGGAGGCTGAGGAGTGTAATCTCCCGATAGTTGGAACACACGCTCCGGTCACCCTTGTTGAAAAGGGGGACCACCACCCCAGTCTCCCAATCCAGAGGCACTGTCCACGCGATGTTGCAGAGGCGTGTCAACCAGGACAGCCCCACAACATCCAGAGCCTTTAGGAAATCCGGGAGAATCTCATCCACCCAGGTCTTCGAATTCTCCCCACCAACTCACAATAACCCGAGTTGAGGACAGAAGTCCCCCATCCCCACTATACAGTCTTAATGGTGCACCCCCTCCTGAGACACCGGATGGTGGACCAGAATTTCATCGAAGCCATCGTAATGTCCTTCTCCATGGCCTCACAGAACTCCTCCCACAACCAGGTTTTTTTCCTCAGTGACCACAGAAGCTGCATTCCGCTTAGCCAGCCGGTACCTATCAGCTGCCTCGGGAGTCCCACAGGCCAAAAATGCCCGCTAGGACTCCTTCTTCAGCTTAACACCATCCCTCACTGTTGGTGTCCACAAACGTGTTTGGAGGTTGCCGCCACAACAGGAGCCATGAGTTCACTCCCCCACTCAGCTGTAAATAATGTTGAATATTCGGATGGTTCCTCGAGCAGAATGACGCGGAGTTTGATGAGATCGTTCCGCTGTGGGGTGGAGCGGAGCGACCTCATGGCTCCGTCGCTTTGTATGGAAGTATTCCTCCGTCTTCCCGATCAACCGATACTGCTATTTCTTCATCAGATGAGGATAAATCAGAGAACTACACTTAACTACACTTGTGTATCCAAAGATTTTGCAAAACAAGCCGGTTCAAAGTCATCAGCACAGAGTTTTGAAATTCTATGATTCTTGTTAAAATCTGTAACAAGATTTCAAATCATAAATGCTAGCATTTTTGTGCTCGCAAACATCAGTAATAGTTGAAAAACCCATGAGCCTTGATTTCTAATTCCAAAACGAGTTCATAAATTTTATTTGTAAATGTGATGAGGCAATTAAGATTTGTACAGTTTCATAACGGCTCTCTGAGGGAAACCATAACTACAAAGTGGGCCCTGACACTGATTATGACACCCCCACCTCATCTGGCTCCTCACAATGCGGAGGAGCAGCAGCTCGACACTGAGCCCCTCCTGGATGACCAAGCTTCTCACCCTACCTGCTTTTATTCTGTTTGAAAGATTTTTTCATCATTTTACATTGCTCCAGTTCTTCCCCGTGCCGTTTCCAGCATCTCGGCATCGATTCATTTATGCCAAGTTTATGTGCAGCGGCTTTTTCCTTTTTTATTTATCGATTGCTTTTAACTTGAAAGTTGCATCATATGCACTTCTTCTTGCATTTGCCATGATGAGGATCTGTTCATATTCATTTTATTCATATATATATTGTCAGATTCCGCTTATCCGCAAGACTAACCGTGAGAAATGTCCTGGCCGACTCTCCATTTAAAGGGTTAAGCTACCTCTTCACCCCAGCCAACTCTTTACACCATACGTGCAGGTGGACGGGAGCTTCTGAAGTTGGTGTTGAGATGAATTCTCCTCGGAGAACTAACTGCCTTTAGTTTTACAGAGCCAATCCAGTCTGCCCTCACTTATCAAACCTTATCGAGTAACCTTACAGAGTAAAAAGGTGACAAAGTGATCGCTCAGCTTTTACAGCAGCTTCATCTCTTATGAATTGATTGCACACATCATTGACCTCGTAAATTTAACAATCCTTGTTAGGGTTGTACTGATTTGTTTTTATATGAAGCAGGAGTTTATCAATGAGTTACTTTTTAAAATTGAATTTATGACCAGATGTTATTAATGTCGTTGACGATCGATCTTTAGCGAAGTAGAATGGTAAAAGATGAGACAACTCATTATAAGAATGACAACGATAGATGAAAATGGAAATTTAAGTATGTACATCATACTCCTGAAAAATTCCCCACAAGACTCCTCAAAGGACACAGTCGACACCTTCTCCAAGTCCAGAAAACAGATGAAGACTGGTTGGGCAAACTCCCATGCACCCTCGAGGATCCTCCTGGGGGTGTAGAGCTGGTCCACTGTTCCACAGCCAGGACGAAAACCACATTGCTCCTCCTTGATCTGAGATTCGACTTCCCGACGGTCCCTCCTCTCCAGCACCCCTGACTAGATCTTACTAGGGAGGTTTGACTGTGATCCCCCTATAGTTGGAACACACACTCCGGGCCCCCCCTTCTTAAAAAGGGGGACCACCACCCCAGTCTGCCAATCCAGAAGCACTGTCCCTGATGTCCATGCAATGTTGCAGAGGTGTGTCAACCAGGAGAGCCCCGCAACATCTAGAGCCTTTAGGAACTCAGAGCGAATATCATCCACCCCCGGGGCCCTGCCACCTAGGTGATTTTTAACCACATCGGTGACTTCAACCCCAGAGATAGAAGAGCCCGCTCAGAGAATCCAGACTCAGCTTCCTCATGGGAAGGCGTGTTGGTGGGATCGAGATATTTTCCCCACTGTCTCAAAACATCCCGAGTTGAGGTCAGCAGTGCCCCATCCCCACTATACAAAGTGTTGACGGTGCACTGCTTCCCTCTCCTGAGACGTTGGATGGTAGACCAGAATTTCCTCGAAGCCGTGTTTAAGTCCTTCTCCATGCCCTCACCGAACTCCTCTCTGCCTTGGGTTTTTGCCTCTGTGAAAATGGAAGATGCATTCTGCTTGGCTAGCCGGTACCTATCAGCTGCCTTGGGAGACCCACAGGCAAAAAATGCCCGATAGGCATCCTTCTTCAGCTTGATAGCGTCCCTCACTGTTGGTGTCCACTAACGTGTTCAGGGGTTGCCACCACGACAGGCACCAACCCCCTTGTGGCCACAGCTCGTGTCTGCTGCCTGAACTATGTAGTGTAATCCCCTCACCTTCAATATTAAAACTTTTCAGGAAATTAAAATAAAAAAAAACAAGATACAAAGCAAGCTCGTACAGGAATGTTTATTTTCCTAAGTCAGTAACATAGCAACTACATTTTTAAATCTTCACACATGCATTAGAACCTTATTGGTCACTGCTATCCTCACCAGCACACTTGTGTGTCTGAGCTTGATATTTATAAGAGAATCTTTGACAACAAATGGAACAGGAAAAAGGTTTCTCACCACTGTGCGTTCGTGTATGTACTTTTAAGTGTCCTTTCCGAGAGAATCTTTGACCACAAAATGAACAGGAATAAGGTTTCTCACCAGTGTGTGTTCTTGTGTGTATTTTTAAGTTTCCCTCCTGAGAGAATCTTTGACCACAAACTGAGCACCAAAAAGGTTTCTCATCACTGTGAGTTCTTTTGTGTTTTTGTAAGGTTCCCTTCTGAGAGAATCTTTGGCCACAAACTGAACAGGAATAAGGTTTCTCAAAAGTGTGTGTTCTTGTGTGACATTTTAAATGTCCTTTCCGAGAGAATCTTTGTCCACAAACTAAACAGGAAAAAGGTTTCTCTCCAGTGTGGGTCCTTCTATGTCTTTTTAAGCTTTCCTTTACAGAGAATTTTTGGCCACAAACTGAGCAGGAAAAAGGTTTCTCGCCAGTGTGTGTTCTTGTGTGTAACTTTAAGTGTCCCTTTAGAGAGAATCTTTGACCACAAACTGAACAGGAAAAAGGTTTCTCACCAGTGTGTATTCTTGTATGTAACTTTATGTAACCCTTCTTTGTGAATCTTTGACCACAAACTGAACAGGAAAAAGGTTTCTCACCAGTGTGTCTGCTTGTGTGTATTTTTAAGTTGCCCTTCTGAGTGAATCTTTGACCACAAACTGCGCAGGAAAAAGGCTTCTCTCCTGTGTGTATTTTCATGTGTTGTTTTAAATTGCTCTTAGAAACAAAACTTTTCCCACACTGAGAACATTTACAGCATTTGTTGGAAGTGTGACATGTCATATCACCTTCTGATTGTTCATCATCATCATCGTCTGTTTGTGGTCCTCTACAGTGGTCTCCAACACTTGAGCTGTTCCTGCTTGGAGGCTCCGCCGCTTGTCTCTCCTCACTTTGATCTTCAGCTTCACTCTTCAAATGGACACCAGTGGATGGAACCTGGATGATTTCCTCCTGGTCTTCCTCTTTGATGTGAAGGAACTCTTCCTCCTCCTCTTTGATGCGTTGAAGCTCTTCACTCTCATCTTCCTCTTTGATGTGACGGGACACTGACTGCTGCCGGGGTCGAAGATTTTCACTGACATCTGCAAGACAAATGACAAACATAAAAGGGTCAGATGTCATTTCCATTATTTAACTGCACATTGTTTTTTTCACTCTCTCACCTCTGGACATGTCCTAACCATCGAAGTTTGCTTTCTCGAACCTTGTCTCCAAAAAATCCAACTTTGGCTGGACAAACCCTTGCTATCTCTTCTTTCTGGAGCTTCACTCTTCCCCCACTGCCCCTCATTCATGCACATATACTCTGTTTTACTTTGGCTAATCTTCATTCCTCTCCTTTCCAGTGCGTGCCTCCATCTTTCTAATTGTTCATCCACCTCCTCCCTGGTTTCACTGCAGATCACAATATCATCTGCAAACATCATGGTCCAAGGGGATTCCAATCTAACCTCATCTGTCAGCCTATCCATTACTACCGGAAATAGGAAGGGGCTCAAAACGGATCCTTGATCCAGTCCCACCTCCACCTGAAATTCTTCTGACACACCTACGGCACATCTCACGGCCGTTCAGCTGCCCTCATACAGTACAGGACTCTTCTAACATATTTCTCCGCCACACCGGACTTGCGCTTGCAGTACCACAGTTCTTCTCTTGGTACTCTTTCATAGGATTTCTCTAGATCCACAAACAATGTAGTTCCTTTTGACCGTCTCTGTACTTTTCCACGAGCATCCTCAAGGGCAGTCATGCATCTGTAGTGCTCTTTCTAGGCATGAAAACATACTGTTGCTTGCAGATACTTACTTCTGTCCTGAGTCTAGCCTCCACTACTCTTTCCCATAACTTCATTGTGTGGGTCATCGTCTTTATTCCTCTGTAGTTTCGACAGTTCTGCACATCACATTTGTTCTTAAAAATGCGAACCAGTACACTTTTCCTCCATTCTTCAGGTATTTTCTCGCCCGCCAGTATTCTACTGAAAAAGTTGGTCAAAAACTCAACAGCCAGCTCTCCGAATTGCTTCCATACCTCCACAGATAAGTCATCAGGACCAACTGTCTTTCCAGTTCTCATCATTTGTAGTGCCTTTTGAACTTCCTCCTGACTGATCATTGCCACTTCCTGGTTCTTCACACTACTCCTCTTCCTTCTCTCTCATTTTCTTCATTCATTCTTTCCATCTATTTAGAAGACTATTAGCACCAGTCAACACATTTCCATCTCAATCCTTAATCACCCTTACACAACCAGCACATCCTTTCTATCTCTTTCCCTCTGTCTGGCAAACCTGTTGATCCTTTTCTCCTTCTTTCACGTCCAACCTAGTGTACATTGTTGTCAAATGCCCCTTGTTTTGCCTTTGCCACCGCTACCTTTGTCCTACGTCGTATCTCAATATATTCCTTTCGCCTTTCCTCAGTGTTCCACTTCTTCACTAATCTCTAACCTTGTTTGACTTCATGTATTTTGGAGTTCCACCCCCAAGTCTCCTCATTTCCTACCAAAAGATACACTGAGTACTCTCTTTCCTGACGTACTCTCTGTTTACCCTGGCTCCAGTTGTCCAGTCTTCCGGGAGCTCCTCTTGTCCATCGAGAGTCTGTCTCACCTCTTCCCGAAAGGCTGTACAACATTATTCCTTTCTCAGCTTCCACCACATGGTTCTCTGCTCTACCTTTATCTTCTTAATCTTCCTACCCACCACCAGAGTCATCCTACCCAACCACCATCCTATGCTGTCGAGCTACTTTACAGTCAGTAACCTACTTTAAATGCATCATCTGCACAAAATATAATCCACCTGTGCTTCAACCCCACTATTGTAGGTCACTCTGTTCCTGTCTCTTCTGGAAAAAATCGTGAACTAGTGCAATTTTCATCCATTTTGCAAAGTGCACCACCATCTGTCCCTCAAACTTCCTTTCCTGAATAGCGTACTTACCCATCACTTCTTCATTGCCCGTTTCTTTCAGCAACATGTCCAGGACAATCTCCACCAATCACAACTCTCTCTGTGTCCGGGAAGCTCAGAACTACTTCATCTTGTTCCTTCCAGAATTTCTCTTTCAAATCTAGGTCCCATCCTACCTGTGGAGCATAGCTGCTAATCATATTATACATAACACCCTCAATTTCAAGTTCCAGACTTACTCGATCTGATACTCTTTTCACCTCCAAGACATTCTTACCCAGCTCTTCCTTTAAAATAATCCCTCCTACATTTCTCTTCCCATCTTGTTGTTGTTTTAACTACAATAGTTAATTTTATCAGAGCAAAGGAGACAGAACATGGTGAGTGAGTACAGTCTCACTGCTGGATTTTTCCTCTTCCCTGAAAGTGGACAATTTCCTACACATTAAAACAAAGCAAAGCAAATTTATTTGTATAGCGCATTTCATACACGAGGTAATTCAATGTGTTTTGCATGATTAAAGGTATTTGAAAATAAAGAGAAAACATTCAAAAGAGGATAAAAACAAAAATGACAAAATATTAAAAAAGAAGCATTGAAACCGCATACAGTCCAAGTAATATGATCAAAAAGTGAATATATTCTAAAAAGCATGAGAAAAAAGAAGTGTTCAACCTGGATTTAAAACATTCACACTTGGAACTGACCTTACCTCTGTTGGCAACTTATTTCATTTGTGTGCAGCATAACTAAATGCTGCTTCACCATGTTTGCTTTGGACTCTGCGCACCACTATTTAACCTGAGTCAGTCGATCTTGGAGCTATACTGGGTTTGTATTCTGTAAGCATTTCTTTCAGGTATTCGGGACCTAAATCATTTAGTGATTTCTAGACCAGTAGCAGAAAATCATTTACGATTTAAAATCTATTCTAAAGCTGACTGGAAGCCAGCGCAAGGACTGTAAGATTGGAGTTATATGCTCTGACTGCTTTATTTTGGTCAGAACATGAGCTGCAGCATTCTGAATGAGCTGCAGCTGTTTAATACTGTTTTTGGGGAGTCCAGTCAGAAGATCATTACAGTAGTTAAGTCTACTTGAGATAAAAGCATGGATGAGCTTTTCCTGATCTCCTTGACACATCAGAGTTCACTCTAGATATGTTCTTCAGATGGTAGAAGGCACTTTTTGTGATTGATTTGATATGATTGTTGAAAGTGGCACAGTACCTCAATTGAACTGTAGTTATCTTATTAGAAAGGACCCTCAGAAAGTCTAGTCCTCCTTGGATCAATTTAAAATTGACTTCACGTCAATTTGATCAGTAATATCATTAATGGACAATCATGATCATTTTATGCTGAAATATTGATCAACTTTGTCATAACTCAGCGATCCGATCAATGACGTCATTCATTGGCTCCACAAAAAACATCTACCCTAAATTGCCATTGTGCGCACTACAGTCTTCCCTCATTTAATGTGGGGGTTGCGTTGCAAAACATACCTGGGTAAAGTAAAATCCATGTCATAGAAAAATCTTTGGTTCATCTTTCATATAGAGACTTCTCGATCTACAAATGAGATTCATTGATACACTGATAACATAACCCGAATTTCGGCTTAAGACTGATTTTACCATTTAAAATAAAATTTTACATCAAAATACTTAATATAAAAAAAGAAAAATACATTAAAAATGAAGGCAACATGGTGGCTCAGCTGGTAAAGCGTTGGCCTCACAGTTTTGAGGACCCGGGTTCAATCCCGACTCTCCCTGTGTCGGGTTTGCATGTTCTCGGAGAGCGCATCATCCATGCGTAAAGTTGCAGAAGTGTCATTCTACAATATCTAAGTGGTCGCCATATTGGCTGCATCCTCCGTCCGTGACGTCACCCGGACATTCGCCAATGAAAACACGTGATACATCCTAACTATGGGAGACAAACGCGCCCCTTCTGACACGGAGCTCTTTTCAAAAAGGAGAACACCACACAACCGAGTGAAGTTACTGGGGCAATATTACACTATTATTTTGAACACTTGGGGTAATATTACACTATTGTTTCGAGCCATATTCAGATGATATGCGATCACAGCCAAACTGCATCCCCGTCCGATCCACTTCCGCGGCGGAGATGAGCCATCGCGGCTCATCACAGCCAACCGGTGTGGCTTATGACTGAGCCGAGCGGTGCTGCTTTAGCGGTTTGTTAATGGACGCCGCAGTACGCGTTGAACAACACAGTCGAGCCGGGGCACTTTATTGAGCACACGCGGCTGAGTGAGGCATTCTTGGCTGGGTTCTTCAGATTCGCTGCCGTCCGCGCAGCAGCCCGACGCCGTCCGACGCGCACATCTACATATTTCGTACACAGATCTTTTCCGTTATGAGAGACTGAATACGTGATCCGCCCCAAACTATTATTTTTTTTAGTAGCTATATACACACCTACCTGTTATTTGGAACCCACAAAGCCCTCGTCCTCTACACCCGTGCAATCCATTTTTCACAACAAACCGGCTCTCTTGCAAACTTATGAAGGATAAATCCATTCTCCAGAGTGTTCAAGCAATGTCCAGCAATGCAATGAGCCGGCATTTTGGCTAACACGAAGGAACAACGAGCTACCTTCCCGGAGGGAAAACCAATGGAAAGAAACAAGTCCACTTGGGGGAGCCGCTGTCCTTTACGTCACTTCCTGCTTCTTCTTGAAAACAAATCCCTCGAGAGGATTTTCTTGGCGGGAGTTACAAAGAGCTATATACGTCAAAATCATGTTTTATGGTGAAAAAACGCATGGGCCCATATTGGCTGACGTTTTTTTCATTAATAACATACTAAAAATCATCCATTTCATGACAGTTGCCCTTTAACTGGACACTCTTAATTGCCCCTAGGTGTGATTGCGAGTGCGGCTGTTTGTCTCGATGTGCCCTGCTATTGGCTGGCAACCAGTTAAGGGTGTACCCCGCCTCCTACCAGTTGACAGCTGGGAGAGGCTCCAGAACTCCTGTGGCCCTCGAGAGGAAAAGCAGCTAAGAATACGGATGGATGGATGGGCGGATTTAAAATAACAAATGGGAAGCTGTACTTACCATTACTGTGAAAGGTGGGTGCCAAAGATTGAGGGAAGGCTATGCTTAGTTATTGTTCAGGAGGAATGTGCAGGTAGCCCTTATTGGTTGCTTTGTAATCACTGCATCCCTAAAAGGGGTGAAACCCTTCATGTTCATTAAAAATGGGCTTTGTCCTAAATGATTGCCATAGTCGACCAACTGAAGCCCAAGTCTTTACTGATGTTCGTCGGTGTTACTCCTTTGTCCAGTCTCTTCATTTCCATGGTAATTGCTTTTGCTTCAGCTGGACCAACATTGCTAAAAAAACAAAAAAAAAACCCCAGCTTTCTTGTTTTGGGCCAAAAAGTGTAAAAAGGTCTGAGTGAAAGGCAAAGATATTCCTGGCGCACAAACACAGATAGGCAATATGCATAAGCAAAGGAGAAACGTTTACTATGGTGCTGGGGACAAAATGGCGGATGAGACACAGGCGTACTAAGGTCAAAATATTGTCGGTCGAGGACGTAACCTGAAGATTGTATGTTTTGTTGTTTATTATATATTTTTTTCATTTGTAGGATGTTTTTTTAATTTAGTTCTTTCTTTTATATGTTTTATGGCTGTTAAACCCCAAACCACACAATATAAACTTTTCTGACCAAGGTATTAACATTTTTTCACATTTCTCTATATCTTTACAGTGTTCCCTCGCTACAACCCGGTTCACTCTATGTAGCCTTGCTATTAGAATTATTATTTTTTATACGTGTGTGTGTGTGTGTGTGTAATTTTTCACAGTGAAGCAGGCTTATTTTTTTTTTTTTACTGCATTCTGTATTCTAATTCGCTAAGGAAAGCCGCACATCGCGTAGTACATCCGGATTGGCTAGGAGACTGTTGACCATTGTGAACCGGCCCAAGTATTTGTTTGCTGCAGGGGGACCAAGCTGCTTTTCCTCACAAGGGTCGCGGGAGTCCCAAGCCGATCCCGGCTGAGTTCGGACGAATGGCGAACCAAACCCTTAACTGGTCGCCATTCCGTCGCAGGACGGGATGTTAATAACGTTACATAAAATGCATAATCAAATGGGGCCCGTAAATAAGAATATCATTCAAATTAGAATGCTTGCAACAAATGAACCCACCTGCTGTGCATTGGACAAGTTGAGGATGCAGATTGAACACAGCATCCAGTGGCTGACGTTGTGGCTCCTCCTCCTCTTTTGGTCCACGAACTTCTTCCTTGTACTTTCCTGTCGTTCTTGCACACATTTTCACACGACGATCACAACACTTTCTGCGCTACATAAAACGGATGAGAAAACCAAGTGAAAATTGGACATCTTAATAATATCAAGATTCAGATTTATATGATTGAAACTGTACATCCATCAATTTTCTGACTTGCTTATGCTCACAAGGGTCATGGGAGTGCTGGAACCTATCCTTAGCTGTCATTGGGCAAAGTACACCCTGAACTGTTTACCTGCCAATCGCAGGGAACATACAAACAACCATTTGCACTCACATTCACACTTGTGGGCAATAGCTTCTTCTTCTTCTTTTCCTTTCAGCTTGTCCCATTAGGGGTCGCCATAGCGTGTCATCTTTTTCCATCTTAGCCTATCTCCTGCATCTTCCTCTCTAAACCCAACTGCCCTCATGTCTTCCCTCACCACATCCATAAACCTTCTCTTTGGTCTTCCTCTTGCTCTTTTGCCTGGCAGCTCCATCCTCAGCATCCTTCTACCAATATACTCATTCTCTCACCTCTGAACATGTCCAAACCATCGAAGTCTGCTCTCTCGAATCTTATCTCCAAAACATCCAACTTTGGCTGTCCCTCTAATGAGCTCATTTCTAATCCTATCCAACCTGTTCACTCCGAGCGAGAACCTCAACATCTTCATTTCTGCTACCTACAGTTCTGCTTGCTGTTGTTTCTTCAGTGCCACCGTCTCTAATCAGTACATCATGGCCTCACCACTGTTTTGTAAACTTGACCCTTAATCCTAGCAGAGACTCTTCTGTCACATAACACACCAGACACCTTCCGCCACCTGTTCCAACCTGCTTGGACCCATTTCTTCACTTCCTTACCACACTCACCATTGCTCTGGATTGTTGACCCTAAATATTTGAAGTCCTCCACCCTTGCTATCTCTTCTCCCTGTAGGCTCACTCTTCCCTCTCCACCTTTCTCATTCACACACATTCTGTTTTACTTCGGCTAATCTTCATTCATCTCCTTTCCAGTGCATGTCTCCATCTTTCTAATTGTTCCTCTGCATTCTCCCTCCTTTCACTGCATATCACAATATCATCTGCGAACATCATAGTCCAAGGGGATTCCAGTCTAACCTCATCTGTCAGCCTATTATGGGCAATATAGGGTCTTCAATTAACCTATCATGCATGTTTTGAGTAGACTTTACCCCAACTGCACCGACATGAGTTGATCTCTGAGTTTAAAAAAAATCCGATCACAATGGGTCTCTTTAAATGACCTGTTCATTCAGTATCGAGCTCATACATGTGACATCACAATTTGCACAGTGCCATATTGCCGGTCCAACCTAGCTGCTCTGCACTGCAGGAGCAGCTGAACCAGAGCAGATTTTTCAAATTGCCTGAGACTTGTTGTGCTGTTGGTTGTCACAACAGACAGGACAGATATTCAAAGTGATCATTCTATGGAAAACCAGCTGAAAAGAACAGAAAATATTGATAGATTTCAGCAATTAAACATGATGGATGTTGCCCAACCCAAATATACACGCCAGTGTAGCGATCACTTCATTTTCGGTAGAAATTGTTCTTTCCAATCTCATATTACCAGTATTCATAATGCCAATTTGGGTCATTTGAGAACAATGCATGTAAAAAAAAAACTGTCGCAGATGTTTACAGAGGTTAACTGTGGCCACAATCGCTTCCGTGTATGTACCGCAGAGATGACTCCGTCCTCTTTTTTTTTTTTTTTCTCAATCATAGTTAATGAATGAGAGTTTGTGTAAAACCAGGGGTCATTTATTTCCACATTGGTACTTGTATTGAATACTAGCTGAAAAGATCGATGGATTCCGGCAAAGGCAAATCCAGCAATGAAGTATTTCTATGCGTCCAGACTTTTATACCCTTTCAAAATTTTCCGTGTAAATCTCGACAACTTACTCACCAGTTATGTGTATATCCAGTTCTCCAAGACGAACGGAAGCGACTTAACAGTCAAATCTCTTATTGGCAAAAACATCAACTTCGGCATTAAATACAGGTTCTCTATGGCAAGTTTATCTAATTTATCCATGTACGTTCACTTATTTTCACCTTGTAAATGTCTCACGATATCAGACAAGACTCTGGGCGTCCTGCCATAAGACATACAGTATTGTCGTGTCGTCTCCAACCAACTGAGCATTGAGCAATGCTTTGTTAGATCAGCAATATGGCGACGTAAACAAAAGTCACGTGATTTCATGACGTAGGTGCACAAGTTCTATATATTCTTGTAGCCTTAATTATTCAAAAAAATATATATTTATAATAATGTATCTATGTTCACTCCTTTATGCCAGCAAGGAATAATGACAGACAGAACAATGTCTTCTATTTGATGGCAGTCAGTCCATACACCAATTAATGTATCCACTTTTTGTAACATTTTGTTTGTCCGTTTGCGTTGAGAAATTTATAGTGTAAAGCATGTGCCTTGGCTCCAAAACGGTTGGAATTCGCTGCTCTGGTCTGTTCATGTGTTCAACAGAACGGTAGTATGTTTACGAACAACCACGAGTGCTAGCATTAACTTGCTAGGCTACGTAATGTCTTGTTGGCTTGTGAGGTGTATTGGATTCAGAGTAAATGAATATACCTCAAGCAACCCTTACAAGAAGTCCTTTTCTGTCCTGAGAATGAGTGACCCCCCTGGCCGCCTACCCACCCACATTTTCTTCTGATAATACAGTTGGTGCGATCCACACTTGTTTTTGTTGCCACGAAAATACGTGTATAAAGTCACATTTGAGTTGACCAGATAAAACCCTACTGATGGATTAAAAAAAAAGGATGTGGTGTATCGGAATACAACATTTAATTGCAGTAGTCTCAGATAGTGCAATCGTGAAAGAGCAAATTTCTCTTGTATTCTGATCAAAGCAGTGGGTGCTGGCTTAGTCGTCTCGTCGGTCCCATTGTGCCAACTTCAGTGCTCGTCAGATATTTAAAGTACTGTGTCAGAAAAGACAGGAAAAAAACGATAACTACTACTATCCATCCATCCATTTTCTCAGCTGCTTATCCTCACGAGCGTTGTGGGTGTGCTGGAGCCTTTTCCAGCTGTGCACGGGCAGGAGGCGGGGTACACCCTAAACTGGATGCCGGCCAATTGGAGTGCACATCGAGACAAACAGCCGGACTCACAATCACACCTAGGGGCAATTTAGAGTGTCCAATTAATGTTGTATGTTTTTGGGATGTGGGGGGAAACCGGGGTGGCACGGTGGATCAGCTGGAAAGCGTTGGCCTCACAGTTCTAAGGTCCCGGGGATGATCTGGGGATGACAACATGTATAGACCGTGCTAAATGGATTAAATGAACAAAATGGGGGAAATGTGTAGTAGGTATAAGGCTTGCTTGAAGTATGTTCACGTACTTTAATATAATATGGCTTTAAACCTTAACTATTCCATTTAAGTACTGCTAGCGCTCTTGCTAGCGGTACGTAAACATGCTGCCATTCTGTTGAGTCATGCTCTCAAGTTTCAGTGTGGGGAAGTGATTTAATTATGATAAAGTAATTTAATTATAGTAAATTAGCAACCATTATTTCTGTCTTGTAATGCCGATTTGACCTGAAGAATACAGAGCAGTAAATTCAAAACTTTTTGGAGCCAAGTTAAATACAGTACTTTACTTTTGAAAAATCTTATGACACACCAACAAACACGAATGTCAAAAAAACATATCTAAATTAATTGCTGTATGTACTTACTTATTGTCCTCAAATAGAAGACCATTCATTTGTTCCGTCTGCCACTTTGCCTCACAGGCATAAATAGATCAACAAAGATTGAGCAATTAAGTACACAGGGTATATGGAGAAAATAAATAAGTAATTAAAATAGCAGTAACTCATTGTTTCATCTTGTCATTGGATCATTTCTTTTTTTTTTTACTTGGTGATCGGCCCGAAAACTTTTTAAGAGGAAACCGGAGTGCCCGCAGACAACCCACACAGCTACGGGGAGAACATGCAAACTCTACACTGGCCGGGCCGGATTTGAGCCCCGGTACTCAGAACTGTGGTGGGTCGTCTACTGTGTTGCTGGAATCAGAATCCAGATCATGAGAATATTAACAGAAAATGACTTGGAAAATGTAGTTTTAATCTCAAAATTTAGTTGTCAGTGTGGTTTTTAAACTGCACATAAATTTCACTTGACAAATCTTACCAGACGGTAGCGTAAAGAAGACTTTACCTCAGACTTGATCTCTGCTTAGCAAAGCGTAGGTCAAAACCACATCTCTCTAGCTAGCGCTCAACCAACCCTAAACTAAGTTGAAAAGCTTCAACATGAACGAAACAACTCCAACTGGACACGAAGATTGCAAGGATGATGTTTTAGTCCATGGAAGATCACTGGCATTGTTTTTAAAAGAATAGCACAAGGGGACTCCTAAAACCCCCCACATTCCCTGCAAAGCATGGCAAGGCTAACTATTGGAAAAAGGCTTCCTGCTCTTATTATAAGACAAAAACAATGTTTAAGATTTTTGTTCTATAATATTGATTTTTAAAGCCCCACTGACATCCCTATACACATTGTAAAATAGATATTGTAACGAAAAATACCTGGACATTGACATGAATCCTATATCAAAGAAATAAATATGAGCGGAAAGCATGTCATCCATGCGCAAAGTTGCGGAAA
Organism: Syngnathoides biaculeatus; assembly: GCF_019802595.1. NCBI lineage: Eukaryota > Metazoa > Chordata > Actinopteri > Syngnathiformes > Syngnathidae > Syngnathoides > Syngnathoides biaculeatus. The sequence continues at coordinate 2,970,246 of NC_084659.1, read as the reverse complement.
TCTCATTTGACATCCAAGTGGTAGCCATATTGCCTGCAACGTCATCACCAGATGTTACACCGGGACATTCGCCATTGAAAACATGTAGTGGCACCTGCTATGGGACATGGAAGCTCTTTTCGAAGAAGAGAAGTGACCGGGGCAATATTACCCTATTGTTTTGAGTCATATTTAGATGATATGCGGATCACTTCTAACTAACAACGAACTCCCCGACAATATGTATGAGCCACCCTGGAGGTGCTGTGATGAGCCACCCCAGCCGCAGACAGACGGCATGTCGCCGCCGAAGCCATCCATGACGGAGGCGGTGCCGCTAAAGCTGTCAGCGGTGGACGAGGCGCCGCTGAAGCCATGCTTGGCAGAGGTAGTGCTGCCGAAGCTGTCCGCGGTGGACGAGGGGCCACCGAAGTCATGCTCACCGGACGCAGCGCCGACGGGTATATCAACACATTGAGCACCCCTGACTTATTTACCTGGATCTTTTGTTACGTTCTGAGAGGATTATGTGTCCCCCCAACTATTATTTTTTATAGTAGCTTTATACACACCTACCTGTCATTTGGAACCTACGAAGCTCTCGTCCTTTGCACCAGTGCAATCAATTTTTCTAGATGAACCAGGTCTTTTGGAAACGTATGAAGAATAAATCCATCCTCCTGAGTGTTTGAGCAATACCCAGCAATACAACGAGCTGGCATTTTGGCTAACACGAAAGAACAAAGCGCTACCTTCCAGCAGGTAAAACTAGTATGAACACACGAGTCCCAGCCGCTTCACACTCGGCTGCGAATCTCTCCAGTGAGAGCTGGAGATCATGGCTTGATGAAGCCAAGAGAACCATATCATCTGCAATGAGCAGAGATGCGATGCTGAGGCCACCAAACCGGACACACTATGCCTTGACTCATATCAGGGGGTTCGGTACTCTATACTCCCGAAGAACCGCCCACAGGACTTCCCGAGGGACACGGGCGAACACCATCTTTAAGTTCACAAAACACATGAACACTGGTTGGGCAAACTCCCATGCACCGTCGAGGATCCTGGCGAGGGTGTAGAGCTGGTCCATTGTTCCACTGAAGGACAAAATCCACATTGCTCCTCCTGAATCTGAGATTCAACTTCCCGACTTACCCATCTCTCCAGTACCCGTGAACAGAACTTACCAGGGAAGCTGGGGAGTGTGATCTCCCGATAGTTGGAACACACCCTCCGGTCACCCTTTTTGAAAATGGGGACCACCACCCCAGTCTGCCAATCCAAAGGCACTGTCCCCGATGTCCACGCAATTTTGCAGAGGCGTGTCAACCAGGACAGCCCCACAACATCCAGAGCCTTTAGGAACTCCGGGCGAATCTCATCCACTCCCGGGGCCCTGCCACCAAGGACCTTTTTAACCACCTCGGTGACCTCAACCCTAGAGATAGAAGAGCCCGTGTCAGAGCACCCAGACTCAGCTTCCTCGTGGGAAGGTATGTTGGTGAAATTGAGGAGGTCTTCGAAGTATTGTCCCCAGCAACTCACAACATACCAAGTTGAGGTCAGCAGTGCCCCGTCCCCACCATACACAGTGTTGACGGTGAACTCCTCCCACGCACGGGTTTTTGCCTCAGCAACCACCGAAGCTGCATTCCACTTGGCCAGCCGGTACCTATCAGCTGCCTCGGGAGTCCCACAGGCCAGAAATGCCGGATAGGACTCCTTCTTCAGCTTGACAGCATCCCTCACTGTTGGTGTCCAACGTGCTCATGGGTTGCCACCACAACAGGCACCGATCACCTTACGGTCAAGCTCCGGTCGGCCGCCTCAGCAATGGAGGTGCGGAGCATTGTCCACTCTGACTCAATGTCCCCAGCCTCCTCTGGGACGTGAGCAAAGTTCTTTCGGAGGTGGAAGTTGAAATTCCTTCTGACAGGGGAATCTGCCAGCCGTTCCCAGTAGACCCTCACATTACGTTTGGGCCTGCCACGTCGGACTGGCATCTTCCCCCACCATCGGAGCCAACTCACGACCAGGTGGTGATCAATTGACAGCTCCACCCCTCTCTTCACCCGAGTGTCCAAGATATGCGGTCGCAAGTCCGATGACACAACCACAGAGTCGATCATGGAACGGCGACCTAGGGTGTCCTGGTGCCAGGTGGACATGTGAACACCCTTATGCCTGAACATTGTGTTTGTTAAGGACAATTCGTGACGAGCATAGAAGTCCAGTAATAGAAAACCACTCGAGTTCTGATCGCGGGAGCAGTTCTTCCCAATCACGCCCTTCCAGGTCTAACTGTCATTGCCCACGTGGGCATTGAAGTCCCCCAGCAGGATGAGCGCTCTCCAGCACTCCCTCAAAGGACTCCAAAAAGGGTGGGTACTCGGCACTGCTGTTTGGTGCAAAAGCACAAACAACAGTCAAAAGATAAACAATCAACTGATATTTAATATTATGCAGATATTAAAATAGCACTGAATACAAGTTATTCATGTAATACTTAGCTTGATTGAAATGTACAAAAAAAAACATAACAATTACAAGATATTGACTAGATTTTACTATTATACAAAAAAGTGGATCTAATATAGCAGAATGAAATATGCATTACATTTTTATTGAGTAGCAAGATAGTATTATATACAAAAAACAAAATAAACATTCAAAATATAATAAATTCAGCATTTTTTTTTTTCAGAAAAAGGTTTATTATTATTCAATTCACTGAGCACCATGAGACCTTGCTGCATATACATTTTTTTGTCTGTATTTAGAAAAATCTTGGTTCATGATGTATAGAATATATAATCAACTGATATTTTACTGCATAACGTAGAAATAAAAACAAATGGGAAAGGTAGAAAAAATATATCAGTTTACAAAATCATGGTTGCGTTTTGTTTGAATACTGATATTGTAATTCAATTTAGCGCTGCATGTTGCTAATATCAGGTGATGATCTATATTTTCATTTAAAGCATATTCATATGACAATGTATGATATATCAGCATCTCATAAAATGATGCATGTAAATTATTTTTTTTGTAATTCATATAATTCATTAAAACGCTAACCCCTCCCAATCTCAGTGCATTAAAATTAAATGACACTTACTCACTATCCTGAGCCCAAACAGTCCTCTGTTGATTCTTCTTCAATGCTGGAACATGCTTTCCAGTTGATAAATCACAAACAATACGCTCACATTTGTTTCTGAATTCTGTCCTTCCCTGTGTTCGTCTTTCTGAGACATCCATCGCGAACATGAACACTCGGCGACAAGAAGAAGCATGGATGGGGATGTTTCAGACTGGCGCAGAAGTTGAAAAATCACAAAATTTTATGTGCAAGCGCATTCATCTCAAGGTGATTTTTCCGCACGTGAAGCGCTCAGACGGTCACATCTGTCAAACAAAGCTGCTTGGCAGTGCAGGAGTCGCTGAACCGCAGCAGATTTTTCACAATGCCCTAGAACCGCTGTGCTGTTGGTTGTCACAATCGATGAAACAGTTCTTCCAAGATATTCTATAGAATACTGATAAATAAGTTATTACTATGTTAGTTATCATGATAAAAGTATATCATTACTACTATAGTTGCTGTTAGGATTGTTTTTTATCATGCGTTTGTCTCTGTTAGTCTTAGTCTGAATTGTTCTCTTTGTGAGCTGCGTGCGCGTCTTGAAGTGTGACCCAGTGACACCTGGGAAGCGATGCCCCCCTACCGACCTCAAGCTGATGCCCCTGAACACTGGGAAGCGATGTCTCCATCCTGACCTCAGCATGTTTCCCTTCTGACCTTAAGCAGATACTCCTCAACACTGGGAGGAGATAACACCTTTCTACCGCAAGAGGATACCAAATGGCATAAACATGTCTTTAAACAATGCCCTGCTTTTTCTCTTGTGGGTTTATCAAGACACTCTTGCAGCCTTGAAGAAACATGTACCTTAGTGTTTGTGTGCTCTTGGTGTAGCCATCTGTGTCAGCATTTTCACTGTGTCACCATGTAAACCTTTGACCTGAGAATGCAATAAAAAAGAGCAGACAGGGACTACCACTTTGGCAGTCTGAGGTAGCTTGGTTGGTTTGAGTTCACTCTCTACAGTCTTCAGGCTTGTCTTCGCTGTTTTTCTAGGAACATCTCTGACAAATACCATCTGAAAAGATTGAAGGATTTCGGAAATTAAACAGGATGGATGGTGCCCAACGACATACACACGCCTGTGTAGCAGTCACTTCATTTCAGGTAGGAATTATTCTTCTCAATCTCAAATTATCAATAAGTATTTATAATGCCAAATTGACTCATTTGAGAACAATGCGTATTTTTTTTTTTTAAATAAACTGTCACAGAGATATTTACGGAGGAGATGACTTCCTGTCCTACATTTTTTCCCCCACAAATGGGCTATGGATTATTATATTTCAAAAACGGCAACGTCAATGTATGACTACTTTTTGGATTGTTACAGACGTAATAAAGTCTGAGCTTCAAAAACTCCAGTTAGATTTGTTGTTGTCAGTTTTAAAAAATTGCGAGTCCTTCGATGTCGGCAATAACTTAGTCCAAAATCATTGCTAGATTTCATGCAAGTTATGGATTACATGATCTTGTATTGCAAGTTGCAAGTTACTGTAACTTTGCCATCACAAAATGAGACTTATTTCATTCAATTCTACAGGACATGTCATCTTTAACCCATCCAGCAACATTTATTTAAATATTGGTATTTGTATGGAAAAACTCTGAGTGGGTCCATCACTAAGTGGGATTTATTCGTGATTGAGAACAGATCCAGCAACGAAGTATTTGTATGCGTCCAGCGTTTAATAAGCTTTCAAACTCTTCTGTGTAAAATCTCGACGACTTACTCACCAGATACACGTGTAGATCCAGTTGTCCAAGACAGGGAAGCGAATTAACAGTCAAATTTCTTATCCGTGACAACATTGACTGTGGCATTAAATATGGGTCCTCTATGCTGAGTGTCTCTTTTCCACGTACCTTCGCTGAATATCACCTTCTAAATGTTTCACGGTATAGAACAAAACTCTGGGTGTTGTGCTATCAGACATTTTTGTTTCGTCTCAATGGAATTAAATTTCAACAATGCTTTGTTTGACTGGCAGTAAAGCAGCCTCAATTTTATAACGTAGGCGCACGATCTCTATACAACAGGCATGTGATTTGACTGAATGAAAAAAGACTGAAAAATAGCCTGGGGTCTGGGGGGTGCAAGCATGATCAAAGGATGAGCACCAATTTTAATGTGCAAGTCTTATAAATTTTATTATGAAAGAAATATATCTAGTACATGTATAAATAAATGCTATTTTGTTTTCAAAATGTACACAATATTATCATCATTATTTAGGTGCATACCTTTACCCCAAAAACAAATTCAACTAACTAAACTGAAACTAAATTGAGTTCAGATTTGCGTCATGGCATGCAAATGTGCTTTCATAACGTTTATATCGTATCCATTCAAAAACGTTTTAATTTCTTGTTATTGTAAATGATTGAAACTTGTGAATTTGACAACGATTATTAACATCATGTTTCGTTATGAGTAAATAATAGACATTTTTCAAGCAATTGCTTCTGAACTCTCACATCGTGTCTGAGCAAACACACTAAGGCCGTGACCACTCACTTTGACCACTGTGAGCAACATCAGACGTATGCACTGTGGTCAGATCAGTGTCATCCATTTGAAGCTAAATGGCTCATTCAAAGATTCAGATGACAGCATTTAGATTCGACTCAGAATACTTTTAAGAACAATTTTGTGTTTTTGCAAACGTATGAAATGATCGAAATGATGAAAATGTCAACAACAAAAAAATACATTGCTAACACAACCAAGCCAACTCTGAACCATAAATTTGAAAGGTCGCTTCAAACTTTGTTTAATTTTTTTTTCCAACCCACAATGATATCGGTTTGTTTTTCTTGATGTAAAACTGAATTATTGCTTGCAGAATATCTTTGGCAATGCATGTTGAAAGCTGAATGATGCTCCCAAACAGTTTTAAGGTTAATGTTATGTTGCCTCCTATATTTAAAATTCAGCATGAGCTTTTTGTGCACTGTATTGTCTGTGCTTTCATCCTCAATCAGGCTGTGCCAAGGTGGAATTTTAACATTGTACACCATCTCATCCTGTACTTTCTACTTTGGCTTCAGACCAGACATTTTTAACTAAAAAAAAAAAAGAAAATCTCATCCAGTTTCACCACTTTTTTTTAATTATTCACATACTTTGACACTAATGGCATCTTAAAGCAACAACATTTCTTATTTTTACTTTTACCATTATTATCGAGACTAAAAATAAGCAGCATGCCTAGCTCATCTTTACTCTACATTGCCCAGACTGTGTTGCTAACTCAAGCACTGGAGGTGGACGGTGTTTGTAATTATGAATGTACACTTTTAAGTGGCGGGGGGGATGGGGGAGTCAGGTAAAGGAAGTAGAAGTAGACTGAGCAGCAGACCTTGTGCTTCAGTGTTTAAAAAAAAAAAAAAAAAAAAGACGTCAGGCTGTGGTTCACTGCATGGATCGGTTTTCATTTGCGCTGAGAATGTGTGACAAGTACGCAGTTGCATTGCTCAAGACTACACAAAATAAGCGACGTCTTTCAATGTCTAAAGCAAAAAGCAAACCAAATGTATTTGTATCGCGCATTTCAAACACAAGGTAACTCAACGTGCTTTACATCATTAAAAGCCGCATACTTCTGTTTCTTTCGGCTTGTCCCGTTAGGGGTTGCCACAGAGTGTCATCTTTTTCCATCTAAGACCATCTCGTGCATCCTCCTCTCCAACATCCACTGTCCTCATTAAAACCGCATACAGTGCAAGTAATATGATCAAAAAGTGGACATATTCTAAAAAGCAAGAGGGAAAAAAAAGAAAGATTTAAAAACATTCACACTTGGGGCTGACCTCACTTCTATTGGCAACTTATTCCATTTGTGTGGAGCATAATAGCTAAATGCTGCTTCACCATGTTTGTTCTGGACTCTGCGCTCAACTATTTGACACGAGTCAGTCGATCTCAGAGCTCTACTGGGTTTGTATTCCGTAAGTACTTCTTTCATGTAATCAGGACTTAAATCATTTAGTGATTTATAGACCAGTAGCAGAACTTTAAAATCTATTCTAAAGCTGACTAGAAGCCAGTGCAAGGACTTTAGGATTGGAGTTATATCCTCTGACCACTTTGTTTTGGTCAGAACGGGAGCTGCAGCATTTTGAATGAGCTGCAGCTGTTTAATATTCTTTTCTTGGGAGTCCAGTCAGAAGACCATTACAGTAGTCAAGTCTACTTGAGATAAAAGCATAGATAAGCTTTTCCTTGTCTGCTTGACACATAAGATTTCACTCTAGATATGTTCTTCAGATGGTAGAAGGCAGTTTTTGTGATTGATTTGATATGATTGTTGAAAGTCAAGTCGGAATCAATCAGAACACCAAGGTTACGGACTTGGTCTTTGGTTTCTAAAGATAGAGAGTCCAGGTGTTTACTAACAGCAATTCTCTTTTCTTTATTGTCAAAAACAATTGTTACCAGTTTTTTATCTGATTTAGATAGTGGCACAATACCTCAATTGAAGTGTAATCATCTGGAGAAACTTGTAAATAAAACTGTGTCATCTGCATAGTTAAGGTAGTCAAAATTAAAGTTTTGAAGAATTTGATCCAAGGGTAACATATACAGGCTGAACATGAGAGGTCCAAGTACTGACCCTTGAGGGACCCCATAGGTCATTGCCATTCGCTGAGACCGAGCACCAACAATGGTCACAAGTAGCTCCTTTCCTCCAGGTAGGACCTAAACCATTTAAGGACCATTCCATTTAGTCCTACCCCCGTTTCCAATCTGTTTTGCAGTATATTGTGATCTACCATATCAAAACCCGCGCTGAGATCCAACAATATCTATGTATTTCTACTCGTAACAAATTTTACCAGTGTGATTTTTCGTGTTCGTCTGTGCATATTTGCGACTGCGATGGCACGCCTGTCAAATCACAGTGACTGCAAATGGCCCCATAAACTGCCTCGTATACAACAAGTGTTTCCATTGGTCGAATGTGGAGCACATTTGTTCCACACCTTCCACATCTGACCAATCAACAGACGCGTATCAGATTTTCTGCCTTGCTTGCAATAGTCGGATTGGAAAATGAACGAGTGTGTATTCTGGCTCGGGTTACGGTCGTAATATTGTCGAAAAATATAAAACATTTTTTGTATCCATGCAATTTAAAACGATGGAATTCTGTCTATAAACGGAAAAATCACATCTGAATACAATGAAAAGTTTCTCTCACTTCATCATTTGTCATGCGGGTAACCAATAAGAATGGGTACTAACAGTTCTAAAATATACGTTACACTGCCATTTTGTATGTGCTATTGGAAGCAATAATCATACTGGTCAACTCGTACGGTTAAGCCATAGTTCATACGGATTTTGTGGAGAATCTTACGTATACGGCCATATATCACAAATCATGCGGATTCTGAAAATTTCCATTTACTTTTGGCCAGAATGGTGCTAGTTTACTCTATTGTGGGGAAAAAAACAAATCTGGGCAATACCAAACGTAGCCTTCATCAAAGATTTTTGTCGCAGCAGGCATGATGTTTAGCGCAGCAGCAAATGTTGATTTAGATGAGTAAAATACTTTCATTTCCAGCAACTTTCCAGTAAATCCGATACGGTATTGGTGACGCTGACCTATTGAGATAGGAGCTCTACGGGGATATTACTGAACTGAAACAAAAAGTGAGTGTCATTTTTTATCTTGACTTTGATCATTTGTGGCTCAAATTAATTTGACTTAGCTCTTAGCTAATGTAGCGTGCATGCTTGCTAGTTAGCCGCCTGGGCCTCATTACAAATACATGGGATTATTGTAGTTTACATTGAAGCTCTCTTGCTCGCATTCTAGCTCATGGTCCTGTTTTTATAACAGTTGAGAATAATATAATTGAATGCTGTGTTTTCACCACAAGGGTGTCATGTGTATGTCAAGATAGACGTGCCATTTACTAAGATTGAGAATGGCTTCATAGGAACAATAGCTAATGTCAGTGACTTCATCTATAGCTTATTGTTAGCCTTATCATACAGATCAGCTCATTCCTTATTCACTAAAAATAAGGAATTGATCATCGGCATTCAGTGGATATGTAATCTTTCAAAATTTTTTCTTTTCCCATCACTGATTCTGGTGAATCACTCTTACAAATATCTGGAGGTATTGTAGCCTCTGTGATGAATAGCCATCTTTTTGATTATTCTACTTAGTAGAATTAGACAATAACTTCAGATATTATCATTCTGGAGATCTACAATAAAAATCATTGAAAAACTTGTTTTTCCCTCCGTTATTTTGACATATAATTTGCTTTGTTATGTTATAAAGATGTTTTGCTCTCAATAAGGATTTTTTTGGTAGTTTATACAGGTTGGTGCTCTGAAAAGTTGACAGGTATGAATAATCCAGCTACCAAATGTCTCATTTGTGTGTGACTAATAAAGTTTGATGAATGATGTTTTGGTATGGTAGTGATGAATTGCAGAGCCTTTAATGCAGCCTTCCCAATTTGGAATGGAGTAGATCCGCAGTGGGCAGCATGGTGGACGACTGCTTAGCACATCCGATGTGGAGTTTGCATGTTCTCTTTGTTCTTTGGTGGGTTTTTACAGGCACTCAGGTTTCCTCCCACATCCCAAAAACACAAAGGTTGATTGGTTTTTTTATTTTAGACCTGTGATGGCAACCATTTCAGGGTGTAATCCGCCTCTCACCCAAAGATAGCTGCGATGGGCTCGGGCTCCAGCACTCCCGTGACCCTTGTGAGGATAAGCGGGTCAGAAAATGGATGGGTGGATAAAAAACCTATTTCCCACAATTCCCCATTTTATTAATGGGGTTCAAAGAAACTGAGGTACAATAAAACATCACTGGGTGAGGAAATGAGTGTAATCCTATATGTATCATTTTATAATTTATAATCTCTAAATGTATCATCAAATAACCTTAAATTGAATTATTGATTAAAATTAATAAAAAAAGCAATGTCCTTACATTTATAATGCATGCAAGAAGTGAAAAAGAAGTGAACCAACTTGCTCTTCGTAGCACAATTCGAGGCTGCAGATTGAACTCAACGTCCAAGAGTTGACGTTGTGGCTTCTTCTCTTCTTCTTGGCCCCTAAACTCCTTCTCGTACTCTTCCTGCACACATTTTCACATGACGTTCACTTTGGGGGGAAGAGAAAAGCAAATGCAAACCCAACATGTGAAACAATTAAAGATGAAGACCGAAACGTGAGACACAAACTTCGAAAAAAAGGACTCGGAATCTTGATTAAATTGAAGACCATTATGAGCCACGTATCCACACAAGGAGCAGAACCCGAACTATTTACCAGACAATCGCAGTGCACATACAAAATCAAGAAGCATTCGCACTTACATACATAACAATTCAGAAAACAATTGTTCTTGTACTTCAAAAAAATCAGACAAACTACGCTGATAGAATGGAGCAGTTGGTGTTTTGTCCTCCCCAAAATACATTTCAGTATTTTATTCGATTTTGGTGGCGATAAGAAGACTTTACCTAAATATTGAGCACTGCTTAGCGAAGTGTTGATCACAAACGTCTCTCTTTCTTCGCAATATAAGATAAACTACAATAAGCCAGACCACTAAGATGTGGACGAGAGGACTCCAACCGGACACGAAGACAGCACGAATGAGGTTTTAGTCCACTAAAGCACTTAAAGGGGTGTCCGATGACGATGATTTACATTTGGTACAAATTCAGGAAGATTTGCTGAAGGATGATCGTCTCACCTCCCGCAAAGAGAGAAGTGAAAGATTACCCATGATGCTTTACGGCAAAACTATTTAAAGGGACAAGCTCCATTAAGAGAAGAACAAAGCTGTGTTAACTCACAGCATTGTCAAAGTTGAACAACACTTGACGAAACAGGCTCAAGCTTTTACGCAGCCTGACCGGGATAGGAACCCTAACCAATAGACCAGTGATTTCCAACCTTTATAGAGCCAAGGCACATATTTTACAATTGAAAAATCCCACAGCACACCAACAAAAGTAAAAGTCACCAAAAATGGATAGATTAATTACTGTATGTACTTCCTGCCATCTAATCAAAGAGGATATGTTTTTTTTTAGCAATTACATAAAATTGGATAACTTCCCACGGCACACCAAAGAGCGCTCACGGCACACCAATGTACCCCGGCACGCTGTTTGGGAATCACTGCAATAGACCACCAGGGACTAATCCTGACTATCCTTAAACGGGTCGGGTGTGGCTCAGCATCCGTTCGTGCTGCAGCGTACAAGCTTGAGACAGTCAACTTTCGTGGCAGTTTCGACCAAGATGTGATCGCATCCTGGTTTGTAACCTGCGTTGTTTCCGCAGAAACCCTCGTTCAAGTCTGGGTCACGGCAGGGATAAAGTGGTGTGTTATTATATAATGACGTAGAAAATAAAACCTGGACTGCACACTCTACATTCATCATCTGTTCCATCATTAAACAGGCTCTGACTTCCGGTCAGGGCAAAAAAAAGCATTGTAAACATACATTGTTATGGAAAACGACGCGATCATTATATAATACTTAATTGTGAAAGGTTTGGATGAAAAGTTATATCTTTGCGACCACCTCTATAGTTTTGACAACAAAATTGGCACCAAAAAAGCTAAACATAACCTATTCCAATTAAATTTGATATTATTACGTTTTACAATGTACAATTGTAAATCTGTCAAAGGACGTCAACTTTCACGTGAAATAGTACCCAAAGCAATGTTTTGCCCTGTTGGATGAAAAGTTATATCTTTGCGACCACCTCTATAGTTTTGACAACAAAATTGGCACCAAAAAAGCTAAACATAACCTATTCCAATTAAATTTGATATTATTACGTTTTACAATGTACAATTGTAAATCTGTCAAAGGACGTCAACTTTCACGTGAAATAGTACCCAAAGCAATGTTTTGCCCTGACCGGTACGTGTGGAAGTGACGTATAAGAATCGATTGTTTTATCTTACTTTGGTAACAATAACATTCATTCTCCAATATGATGAACACTTGTCTCTCCTTTTAATGCCAGACATACGTAGATCTACATGTATAACATTTTTCTATATTATTTTTGTGACGGGGTGACATGGTGGTGCAGCTGTTAAGCGTTGGCCTCAGTCCAGGGTTCAATCCGGGCCCACCTGTGTGGAGTTTGCATGTTATCCCTGTGCCTGTGTGCCTCCTGCTCGTTGACATCTGGGATTGGCTCCAACACTCCCACAACCCTTGTGAGGATCAGTAATTCAGAAAATGGATGGATGGTTTTGTGTGACATGATTGTGTTATTTAGAAATGGATTCGGTCATTTTCACAGCCAGCCACCTGGTCAGATTAAACGCTTGTGTCCCACTTCCAGATTAGCATTTGTGTCGAAAAAGGGGCAACACGTTGGTTTTTAGATGGGTTACATTAAGGGAAAAGGAAAGAAAAAACATCTATTAGTCGGTCTCAAAAATCGCAGGGTTCCTACAAATTGTGAAAGTATTTCGTTCGATTCAGAGAAAGCCACGCCAATTGATGCTTTATTCGTTGTGACGCCGAAGATTGGATTTTATTTTGTAAAGTAGTAGCTGTCTTGACTTCAGTCGGGTGGAGTGGGTGGTTTGTCACTTTAAATATACTTACGCAGGGGAGCCTGGGTGATATCTCTTTTTTTTTTTTTTTTTGCTTCTTCTTTGTCTTGTCGTCCTGCGGTAAGACATTCGATCGGCTTGAGTAAATCTGGGACTGAATATTGTGAATCCTCGACGCGCAACGTCTTTGATCACTATTTTAGTAGCCTAAAACATCATTCGTGCAATTTCGTGTCCGGTTGGAGTAGTTTCGTACACGTCGAAGTTTCTCGGCATAGCCCATGATTTTAGCATGCTAACAACGAGACGCGTTTGTGATCACCACTTGCCCTTCCCTCAACAGAAATCAAGCCTGAAATAAAGTCTTCTTCTTTCCACCGCCAACTAATAAGGAATGACAAAACTGACACTTAACTTTGGTTGAAAAACACACCCACTCAATTCTGTCGGCTTTGTCCTGTAGTTAACAATACTATCCATTTTCTGAGTCATTATTATCCTAACCTAAGTTCTGAATCCGGCGGTGCGGTGGACGACTGGTTAGTACACCGTTGTGAGGGCTGGGGTTCAAATCCCCGCCTCGCCAGTGTAGAGTTTACATGTTCTCCTCTTGCCCGGTTTGGGTTTCCTCCTAAAAACTAGATTTAACACGAGCAGAAGTTCTGGTGGCGATCAGCGAGTTAAAAAAAAAAAACAAAAACAAAAGAAAAAAACGATGCAATCACAAGATATAGCAATGACTATATATAAATGTATGTTCATTTACTACATACACGTGAATGTAATTGCTTGCAATATATATTTACAATAAATAATGCATCTTTGTTCATCTATTTAGGCAATCCATTTATCTTATCAATTTATCACAAACTGTCTCTCTTTGAGTAAAAGAAAAAGAGTTGTTGTCCTTATCTCTATCTTTTCCGATTGTTCTCCATGGCCACGCATGCAAACTGCCACGGAAACGCAGGGTTCAGTTGGGTGTTTGACAGCAGCCAAAGTGGGCGGCAGCGTGGCTGTGCCACTTGTTTGTGCGTCCTGCTGCACCCCATTGCATCCTGATTACGTTGTCTTTAAAGGAAGACTCTACCCAAAATTCATATGTACAATAAACACTCCAATGTGAAGTTACATTATTACATATATTTTGGACATTGAAAATAAAAACATTTGAAATCCAAGCAAAATTTGGATATGTGCCAGCTTTTCAGGAAGAAACATCCTTGACTCCGCCCCTGACGTCGCCGGTGCTTAGCATTATAGACCATTCGTTCCAGCTAAGCCAAGATGCCGACTTGTTCTGCACCAAAACTGAGAAAACGCACCCACATTAGTCCTTCTTTAACCTCCTGTGGGGTCAACCTGACAGGATAAAGCTGTGGCTCTCACAGTTGAGGCTCACTCAATCAGCGGGGAAATTTGCACGCATTTAGTCATAACTGATTAATAGCCTGTCGTGCTGGTACGGTAAAGCAACAACATACGTTATGAGTCGCAGTTGTTCAATCCCGGACTTCCGTGTGTGGAGTTTGCATGTTCTCCCCGTGTCTGCGTGTGTGTAAACTTGCCTCCTGTCCGTTGACAGCTGGGATAGGTTCCAGCATTCCTGCGACTGTCGTGCGGCCAAGAAAATGGATGGATGGATACCTGTATATACACGTGTAACACTTCCCGGTTACTATTTACGGCGATGCACGCATGCGAGAGGTGGATGACGAAGAATGAGGGGAGGGCTGTGTATCGAAGTAGGTTTAGTACTACCAGGATTTGAATTTGAAATGTAAAGTCAAATGAGATTTTTATTTGAAATGCCACAGAAAACAGGATTTGAATTTGAAATGTAAAGTGATCACATTTTCAATAGTTGTATTTCAGTGTAACTTTTCAATGTTAACAATTCAACTGGCTGCGATTTGCTGTCTAAAATTCACCGTCTGTGCCACCAGGCAGGGTTACTTCAGGTCAGAGCCAAACACCCAGCCAATCCAGTTACACTTTCTTAGTATGTGACGTCACTTCACTAAGAAAGCATAACTGCGATTGGCTGGGTGTTCTGCCTGGTGGTGGTGTTGGTAGCCATTTGAATTTCAGACAGCAAATTGTAGAAACTATTAAAAATGTGATCACTTTACATTTCAAATTCAAATCCTGTTTCACTTTACATTCCAAATTCAAATCCTGGTGGCACTAATCTACTTCCGTAAGTGTGCTTAGCTCGCGCTAAGGAAGCATGTGCAGGTAGTCCTTTGCTCGCAGTCAATTCCTCCTTAGCGTCCTTGCCTTTCTGCTCTTTTAAAGTTGGGAAATGCACTGTCTTTTCCCTTAATGAACATTAGGCTGATATTAAGCCTATGTTGATTTTTATCCTCGATCCATAATGTAAGTAATCTTTCAATTTCTGCAACGCTCAAAGAATGTCGCTTCTTTTTTTTGCTTCACGAAAAAGTTACTTTATGGTCACTGTATCCTTCATAGGGGCCAAACCCTTCACGTGCGCTAAAATATGGGCTATGTCTTTACTAATGATTGCCATGATCGACCGAATGAATACGAGTCTTAACCGATGTTCGTCGGTGTTAGTCCTTTCTCTGATTTATTATTTTTTTTCCCTGATGTTCAGCTTCGTTTCCATAGTAGTTGCTTTTCTTTCGGCTGGACCAGCATTGCTACAAAACCTAGCTTTATGCAATATGCATGATCTAAGCAGAAACGCTATGGTTCTGGGGACAAAATGGCGGACGAGACACTGGCGTCGTAAAAGCTAAATTTTGTAGGTTTAGACCGTTTTAACCCGAGGATTCCCTGTATATCCATGTGTATTCATGAGCGTCACTGAGCGTAACTGGCTCATCCCATGTCATAGCGTTACTGAGCCATATCAAGTCAAGTTACATTTTACTGTTTTGTCCTTTCAGATTTTTGACATTGTTTTTTGGACCAAGCCTTTTTTCCTTGTGCTTTTTGTGCCGTTAGACTGATTTTCCCTGCACAACCACATATTTGGAATAAGCCTTCCTAAAATCCATGCTTACATCTCAGCTTTCTGGATATGGATTCGACCCTCCGCCTCATTCGTGACAAAATCAAGTTTATTTACCATCTTTGCTGATATTCTGGTGTTTCACAATGCAAGACGCGATCATGAGTTTTTATCTCGTTATCCATGAGAAAGCGTGAAGTAAGGAGAACTGACAAGAAAATGGCAGGACCATCTGTTGGAGATGAAGTAAAGATAATTTGTTAAAAAAAAAGCCCATTGACCATAGTTGTAAAATGGAGGAAATCAGAACCACAACAATGTTTTGTGGGCCTAATTTACTGTTTAACACACAATGTCCAAATCTGAATCTTGATATAATTTAGATGTCCAAGTTTCACTTGGTTTCTTATCCCTGTTATGTAGCATGGAAAGTGTTATGATCGTCGTGTGAAAATGTGTGCAAGAACAACTGGAGAGTACAAGGAAGAAGTTCATGGGGTAAAAAAGGAGGAGGAGCCAGAATGTCAACTACTGGACGCTCTCTTCAATCTGCAGCCTCGCATTGTGTTATGCAGAGCAGGTTGGTTGACTTGTTGCATGCATTCTCATTTGAATGATTTTCTTACTTGTGGGCCCCATTTGATGATTCATTTAACGTAACATTATCCACATCCTGCCCTGCGACTGACTGACGACCAGTTCAAGGTGGAGTTCGCTGTTCGCCCAAAGTCAGCTGCAATAGGCTGCGGCACTCCTGTGAGCCTTGTGAGGATAAGTGGCTTGGAAAATGGATATACACAGTGTGTATTGTTTTGCCCACTTACGGTTCACCGTTCGCGGGCTCACATATTTGCTGATTTTGATCTCCCAAGTTTTTTCATTTTTAAATTTAATTATACCATAGTTTCACAATCTTACAGGTCAAAATTCTCTTCCAAATAAGATACCATATGATGTTGATCATGAGGCAACAAGGAACATTTGTCATCTGGAAGCAGAAGAAACTTCAATTGCCCCACACACTGACGATGTTGCACACACTCACGTTCTTGTTCTTCTTTTCCTTTCAGCATGTCCCGTTAGGGTTTCCACAGCGTGTCATGTTTTTCCATCTTAGCCTATCTTCTGCATCTTCCTCTCTAACCCCAACTGCCCTCATGTCTTCCCTCACCACATCCATAAACCTTCTCTTTGGTCTTCCTCTTGCTCTTTTGCCTGGCAGCTCCATCCTCAGCACCCTTCCACCAATATACTCACTCTCTTGCCTCTGAACATGTCCAAACCAGTCTTCTCTATCAAATCTTATCTCCAAAACATCCACCTTTGACTGTCTCTAATGAGCTCATTTCTAATCCTATCCAACCTGCTTACGCCGAGCGAGAACCTCAACATCTTCATTTCTGCTACCTCCAGTTCTGCTTCCTGTTGTTTCTTCAGTGCCACCGTCTCTAAAATAAAATGTATAATTTCTAAAAACTACAATATTTTTCGGTTTAGAGGAAAACACTTATACCCGGTTATGAATAAAGCGGAACAAAATGGATGGAGGTATGTTTATATATTTATTTCTCTCAAATATTTTGGCCTCAAACAGGTTTTGATCTTTGATTTTATTCTACAATACAGGAGTGTATTATCTTTTTAAACGAGAAATGTGACAAAATGTTAATGCCTGTTTATAGTCTCTGTTTAGCGGTCTAACAGCCTTACAACATAAAAGAAATGAAAAAAAACACTGTAAATAAAACAGCGTTTCCTACAGATGGAAAAAAATAATAATAAATGAAAAAACATATAGAGAGTCATCAGGTTACAGTGTCCTTGACCTACAACATTTCGACTTTACGATGCCTGTGTCTCGTCTGCCATTTTGTCCTTGTCACCAATGTGATTATGGTTTGCTTATGCATATTGCCGATCTGTGTTTGTGCGCCGGGAGTATTTTTGCATTTCACACATGAAGAGTTTGTTTTCAAAATGAGACATCCGTTTTTTTCATTTTGAGAAAAGGGCTTGGTATTGAAGTGAAAACAAACTCAATTTATGTTTCTAACTATTGGGGGATGGAAAGAGATGCTAAAAAGTAACTAAACACCATACTACAAAAAAATATTGGCTTTAATATTCACCAAGTTTTTTTGATGACAAATTTCATTTTTTCTCCAAAATGAGACATATCCAAACATTCTATTCTTGGCAAAGTGAGACATATCCAAATTTCGACTTAAACCTTCTGGAGCAGCTGTATTTTTTAAAAAAAAATCAGTTGCTTTTGATAGGCAATCATGAAAACTATTTGCCTTTCAACATTTCAACCATTTTAAAATAATATTTAAGACCATGACCACCACATTTAGAGAGTTAGGTATCAGAAATATGGGTCAGTCCCGAGTCACAATTTTCACAATTAGCTCACTAATGTCAGATGTTGAAAAAGGAGATGAAAAAATGGGAATTTCTTGTAAAAAGGTGTTTTTCAGTTATTTAGAAACTGTTTGTTTGTTCAGTATGAGGTCTTGGAAAGGCTGAGATTACATCATTGTAATTTTGTGTATCTGTATGCGATTCTGCAATCCGACATCTGCAAGCATTGTGTCACTCAGTTGATTAATTTTGTTTATAAGTTGATGTGAGATCATTAAGAAAGTAAACTGCTTCAAACCAGTCTACCAAGGTTAATATGGGTTGCGAGGGATACCAGCAGAAAAAAAATAGGTAGTCGATCTCATACACACATCTCCAAAATGAAATCAGTTTCAAACTCACAAATTCACTGTTTGAAATCTGACTCATTGAGTCTGCTTTCTTTTGATCTTATTTATAGCTGTCGCTGTCGGGGGAAAGAACACTGCAGAATAGGATATAAGTCTGTAGTAATAATAACAGTATTCATTATGCTCATAGACAGAAATTGAGTCTACTCCAAGGGTGTTGATTTCCTTTTAATGTCAACTTTTCTTAAGTCATAGCTGATAACTTTCCTTATAAAAAATGGCAAAAAAAGATTGCATAGAATTATAAAAATGTATTCATTCATTAATGATCGTTGGTGAAATATTTTGAACAACAAAATTACTATTCAAGCATTACACAATCATAGACAAAACAGTATGTTTATTACATTCAGATACAATGGTACTTGGATGAGAACTGAATTATTAAATTGCAATAATTTCATAAAGAATTAAAATTAAATGGGAAAAGCACCCTCACAATGGGACAGCCTGCAAGTAAACCAGCACAATCACTGATTCATTTATTCGATATTATTAAACATTGATAAACAAAATACAAGACTTAGTTCAGCTTGAAAGCAAGAAACACTGTAAAGATAAAATCGACAAAAATGCATGCCAAGGATCCAAATAAAAAAACATGGTAAAATGTATCACATGGCAAAACAATGAAAAGGTTTGCTACTGACTGTACTGGATATTTTTCAGTGTAAACAAAAACAATCTACAAAGATCAAAAGTCTTTATTTTCTTTCAATTCATAAGTAGAAAAGAAACATTACTGATTCGCACATCAGTAGATTCTATTAAAAATAGAATTAATGTAAAAGAAAATCCAAATGTGATAAAAAAGGAAACAATAGGTCAACTTCACAAAGAGAAAAAATAGGGTCTACTATCATAGCAAGCGCTTCTTTTCTGACCCAGTTTCCGCTGGGTTTCTTTTCCTTCCCAGCTTCATTCTCACCGGTGTCTCGTACATAAAATCAAACTCGGCATTAGCGTCTCTCTCAAACGTGGGCGCAGCCATTTTGGATGATGATGTGGAAGATACCGGAACTTCCCTCTAGACGAATTCTGATTGGATGCTGCTCGCTTCAGCAGCACACGCTGATTGAACGAAATTATGTCGCATTTTGCTCTAAATAAGATCTCGATATGTCGCATTTTGAAATAAAACGCGATCTTCCTTGGCTGATATAGAACGATATGTCGCACTTTCAACAAAAATCAGAGTATCCCAATAACTACCATTCGGAGCTGGATAATTTTGGCGCGAGTTTCGTAAATCTGAAAAAAATGCCTATGTCGCGTTTTGAAAACAAACTCTTCACATCTTTTTACGCATTATGACCCAAAAGAAGAAAAGTGTTTTTTTTTTTTTTTTTTTTTTTTTAACAATGCTGGTCTAGCCGAAACAAAAGCAAATGCAAAAACCAAGCTTAATATCCTAAAAAGATCCGAGAAAGGAGTAACACCGACAAACATCAGTTAAGACTTGGATGGCTGTGGCGATCATTATTCAGGACAAAGCCCATATTTTACCTCATGTGAAGGGTTTCGCTCCTTAGATTGATACCATGATCTCGAAGCAACTTTTTTCGTGAAAAAAAAAATGCAACATTGTTCGATCGTTGCACAGGTGGAAAGATTACTTACGTTATGGATTGAGGATCAAAATCAATGTAGACTTAATATCAGCGTGATGTTCATTAATGGAAAAGGCATGGCATATTTTCCCAACTTTGAAAAAGCAGAAAGGCAAAGACGATGAGGAAGAATTTACCGCTAGCAAGGCATGCACGGCATACATGTTTTTTTTCAATGTATTTTCTAATTTATATTCGGCTTTACTGGGGCTGGGAAGGGTCATCCATTGGGCCGAATGTGCCAAATGATTGCACTATTTGTCACTTGCATCCATTTCTTAATG
Source organism: Syngnathoides biaculeatus (assembly GCF_019802595.1). NCBI lineage: Eukaryota > Metazoa > Chordata > Actinopteri > Syngnathiformes > Syngnathidae > Syngnathoides > Syngnathoides biaculeatus. The sequence continues at coordinate 2,949,884 of NC_084659.1, read as the reverse complement.
TCTCAGCACTCTTTGTACAATGCTCATTGCAACGGACAATTTTTCTCTGAAGTCATTTCAAACTTCTGTCATCGCTAGAGGATTCTATCTTTTTGTACAATTGTCAAAAAAAAAATATGCGGCATAACCACATTAATGGCAAACTTTTATTGGTCAGTGGCTATTTTTTTCTTTTTTTTCGCTAATTTTCTCAAAAGTACTCTTGTCAATTCACTGTTGTTGCATTTGAGTGGCTCCAACTAGCAGAGACAAATTCCTTGTGTATTCTGGGCGTTCTAAACATGATTCTGATTCAAATTGTGGACAAAAGAACAAAATTTTTTTTGGTGGGAGTGGTGGGAACGAAGTTATTTGTTGTGATTTTCTTTTATGTTTTGAGCACTTTGATTTTGAAGTTCGTATGCCCGGATGTGTTTTTATTCCCATGACAGAACAGGAAGTTGTTTTCTTCGGTAATGGTGAAGGCGTGAAGACATACACAGAGAAAATTGTTCAAGATGATGATGATTAAAGTGTTTGTTAAGAAGGGAGAGAAGCTCTCACAGTGATCATAGAAATGACACATATTCAAGGCCATTTGACCATCATTATTCTCCACCTTAATTTCAACCAAGCTGCGAGAACACCCGACTAAATTTTAGATTTTTCAGCATATTAAATTGATCATAATTTTGGGATACGTCTGTGGTAATGTTGAGTGTGCAACGGTATATGATAGCAATGTCAATTATCAATCATACCAATTTGAACAAAGCAATGAAAAGCAAGCAAGAATTTTTCTTTCTCCTTAAAATTTCATTCAATTTCATTGTCTTGAGTGAAAAACAAAAATTTGTAGACGAATTACAGACCATTGTAAATTCCTTCCCCATTTCAGTTCTGGATTTTGTTTTTTACTGGTGATGAAAACCAACCTCATTTGTCCTCCCTCACCACATAAGTCATTTTATCAGTGGCTATCTGCCACAGTTGCGAGTTACTTATTAATAATAACTGCCCATTTCTTCGACTACAGTATGCAGTTACAAATTAAGTTAAATGTTGCAAACAAATTACATTTGAGGGCTTTGTGTTTGTCATTGGTCATGCAGAAATCAGTGAAAATCTTCATCCAGAGTGGCAGCAGTCAGTGTCCCGTTGCATCAAAGAGGAAGAGGAGTGTGAAGAGCTTCAACGCATCAAAGAGGAGGAGCTAGAGTTCCTTCACATCAAAGAGGAAGAGCAGGACGAAATCATCCAGGTTCCATCCATTGGTGTCCATTTGAAGAGTGAAGATGAAGGTCAAAGTGAGGAGAGACGAGGGGCTGAGCCTCCAAGCAGGAACAGCTCAACTGATGGAGACCTTTGTGAAAGATCACAAACAGATGGTCATGATGATGATGATAATGATGATGAACATTTGGAAGGCGATATGACATGTCACACTGCCAACAAATGCTGGAAATGTTCTCAGTGTAGGAAAGCTTTTGCTTCTATGAGGAATTTCAAACAACACATGAAAAGACACACAGGAGAAATGCCTTTTACATGCTCAATTTGTGGGAAAAGATACACTCAGAAGGGACACTTAAAAATACACACAAGAACACACACTGGTGAGAAACCCTTTTCCTGTCCAGTTTGTGATAAAAGATTCACTGAGAAGGGAAAATTAAAAAGACACACAGTAGCACACACTGGAGAGAAGCCTTTTGCCTGCACAGTTTGTGGTCAAAGATTCGCTGAGAAGGGGAAGTTAAAAATGCATACAAAAACACACACTGGTGAGAAACCTTTTTCCTGCTTAGTTTGCGGTCAAAGATTCACTTGGAAGGGAGATTTAAAAAGTCACACAAGAACCCACACTGGTGAGAAACCTCTTTCCTGCGCAGTTTGTGGTCAACGTTTTTCACGGAAGGGACACTTAAAAATGCACACAAGAACCCACACTGGGGAGAAGCCTTTTTCCTGCGAAGTTTGTGGTCAAAGATTCTCTGACGAGAGAAACTTGAAAACACACACAAGAACACACACTGGTGAGAAGCCTTTTTCCTGCGCAGTTTGTGGTCAAAGATTTACTCAAAAGGGAAACTTAAAAACACACACAAGAACGCACACTGGTGAGAAACCTTTTTCCTGCTCAGTTTGTTGTCAAAGATTCTCTTCTAAGTACCAGGCTCAGAAACACAAGTGTGCCGATAGGAAAAGCCATGATCAAGAAGCTTTTAACGTAAATGTGTAAAATGAAAGTAAGTACTATTATTGACTGAGAACGTTCTTGTATTCTGTGTACCACCTTTTATTGTATCTTTCTTGGATCCATCACAAAGGTCTCTTGCTGCCAAACGGCGGCTGATCTGATTTGAGTCATGCTCACAATCACACCTTAGGGGAATTTGCAGTCAGAAATCAATGCATATTTTTGGTATGTACGACGAAACCCACGTAAGTGTAGTGCGTTTAACTCTTTGTTGTGTATTTTTTTGGATGATGGATGAATGAGAAGACAGACACTTAGGCTGCTCTCAACTTGGTTTAGTCCTCTGTATTATAAAGGGGACATGTTAAAAAAATTGCTCTTCACAATTACTCTCACAACATGTACACACAAACATGTACACAAGAAGATATATCACAAAAACAATGTGATTTACAGGGAAGAAAATAACTATTTCAACACCTGCTATATTGCGAGTTTCCCACTGAGAATTCCTGTCCACTGTTAAAGAGATAATCTCCATCCATCCATTATCTACCGCTTTTCCGGGTCGGGTCGCGGGGGAAGTAGTTTCAGCAGAGATTGACTTCTCTTTCCCCTGCTCTTCTAGAGGGATCCCGCGGTGTTCCAAAGCCAACCGAGAGACATATTCTCTCTAGCGTGTCCTGGGTCGTCCTCTGGGTCTCTTTCCGGTGGGACATGCCCAGAACACCTCACCAGGGAAGCGTCCGGGAGGCATCCGAATCAGATGTCCTAGCCACCCTCAATCAGACCACTGAAGATGGGTCGTGGCTGGGTCTTTCAACCTGACAATAACCTGAAGCACACAGCCAGGAAAACCAAGCATATCAAGGTTCTGGCATAAGCTAGCCAGTCTCCAGACCTAAACCCAATAGAAAATCTTTGGAGGAAGCTGAAACTCCGTGCTTCTCAGCAACAGCCCAGAAACCTGTCTGATCTAAAGATCTGTGTGGAGGAGTGGGCCAAAATCCCTCCGGTGGTGTGTGCAAACCTGGTGAACAACTACAGGAAACGTTTGACCTCTGTCATTGCAAACAAAGACAACTGTACCAAATATTAACATTGATTTTCTCAGGTGTTCAAATACTTATTTGCAGCTGTATCACACAAATAAATAGTTAAAAAATCCTACATTGGGATTTCTGCATTTTTCTTTTTAGATTATCTCTCTCACAGTGGACATGCGCCTACGATGACAATTTCAGGCCCCTCCATGATTTCTAAGTGGGAGTACTTGCAATACAGCAGGGTGTTGAAATACTTATTTTCTTCACTCTACATCACAACAGATGAAAAGAATAGAAGAACTTGCATAAACTCACATACCTATTGTCATGGGCATGGTATGGCCACTTCCGTGGGTGGCGCTTCCTGTGAAGGGCGTGGCCAGGCCAATGCTCTGACTGTTGCCACCTCGGATAGCTGTCACAGCTGTGTCACATTTGGGACACTAATGAACTAAGTACTTAAGTGGTAAATGTGTCATGGGCATTTGCCAGTTCGTTGTAGTTGCCAGTCTGGGATACTCCGCTACTGTGCTTAAGTTTGTGTTGAGCAAACCTTTGTCACAGCGAGTCTGTGCCATATTAGTTTGATCACGTCTTGTTATGCTTCTTTTTTGCCTCATAGTCATCTGACTTTGTTTCACGTTTTTTTTGGATCTTGCCTAGCCTAGTGTTTTGGTGCCTCTGACTTGTTTTGGACTGCCTTTTGGTATTGACCTGTTTTTGGAATAAAACCTCTCTGAACATTATGCCTTTGCCTGGAAGTCCTGCATTTGGGTCCGCCCCCGTGCCGCTGGTTCTTGACAGAACGAACTGGCCAGAACAAGACCCAGCAAGGAAGATGTGGCGTTGATTGCCTGCCTCTGAGCGCTCCCAGCCCTGAGGAGAACGCCTCTCCTATCCGGGTGGGTTCAGTCTCGTTGTCCTCGCTTACCATACCACCCGTGTGCCCCTGGACTCTGATTTTTCAGATTACAAGGAAGACCTGAATTTATACAACCGGCTGCCTGATTTTGAGCCAGACAATGACTTTGATTTTTCTCTCCCGATGATCAGTCCCAGTCAATTTGTTTTGCTGCCCCATGCTTCCAGCCCCCGAGTGCCTTTGTCCTGTGCGTCCAAGTCCTCTTCCTCCAATCCTTTCTGGGGAACCTGTTTGGCCATCTAGCCAGGTCCTCCGCGTGGCGGCCAGATGGGACACCCAAGTAGGGTGCCCCCTTGTACCTCCCACTGCTCTCTGGCCAAGCCACAGCCAATGTACATTCTCGGCTGCCTGATGTCCACGCATCTTTGGCGGGTGGCCGACCCTCGGCTGCTCGATGACCACGTTCACGCCTCGTCGGCGACCGATCCTCAGCCACCTGACGACCACACTTCAGCGGCAACCGATTGTCGGCCACCCGATGATCACGCCCACGCCTTGACGGCGACCAAACCTCTGCCCCCGATAACCACGCCTCTCCGACGACCAATCCAAAGACATGTCCATGGCCACCCGTCCTGGCCGCCCGATAACCAAGCCTCGGCCGTCAGAGGGCCACGTCTCGCTGGCAAACAATACTCGGACGCCTTCCGCTCCTGTTTCAGCGGCAACCAAACCATGGACGCTTTCACGACCACGCCTCAGTCGCCGGACAATCATGCCGCAGCAGCACCTATCCACAGCCGCCTCACGTACACGTCTCAGTGTCGACCGACCCGCGGCAGCCACTGGCTCCCGATAATGGCCTGGGAGGTCTTCATCCAGAGCCGTCACCTGCTCCTCGAGGACGTCCACTCGAGTCGCCCCGTGGGGATCCTGGTGCTTGGCGTCCAGGTCGACCTCCTGACCTGCTCGGCCAGATGCCTCGCTTTTAGCGGCCTAGAAGGCCACCAGACAGAGTGGGGTTGGGGGGTGCGTGATGTCAATATCAAATAAGTGAATCATTTGTTGAAATAGACTGGAAAGAAACTTTGACTTTTGGTGACAAAGACCATGTCATCCTAAATAAAAAACACTTGAAACAGTGAGGCTGACTCCATTTGATTACATTTCAATTTTTCTCATGAAAAAGATTTCAAATGTCTTAAATCCATTGGAAATCCTCCAAAAACAAAGTGCCTGCACTTTTTCAGGAAAAAATGCCCCAAGCACAAATGGCCAAGTGAAAAAAAACTCCCAACTTAAGGAACTGTGGAAGATCACAACCAGACGATCTCGTAGATCCACTTGGGTGGTAACGACATGACGTCTCACTCTCCTCACGCTGTTGGATGAACGTGATATGACATGTCTTACGGACAACAAGTGATAAAAATGTTGTCAGTGTTGGGAAACATTTACATGTAAGAACAATTGAGAGATTTCCTGAGCATAATAAAGTCCTTGAAATCCTTGAAGATGACGGGCTAACAAAGAATTATCTCAACACTTTTACCGTCATTGGCTTGAATAATGATCAACATTTTATATTGTTTACGATTTCAACCATTTGTTTACTTACATTCTGGTGATGAAAAGTGTGACACATCACTGAAATATTTTTTATGTGACCATCCATCCATCCATTCTCTACCGGTTCTCCAGGTCAGGTCGTGGAGGAAGTAGCTTCAGCAGGGATACCCAGACTTCCTTTTCCCCTGCCTCTTCCAGCTCTTCTGGAGGGATCCCGAGGCGTTCCCAGGCCAGCTGAGAGGCATATTCTCGTGTCCTGAGTCGTCCCTGGAGTCTCTTTCCAGTGGGACATGCCCACAGCACCTCACCGGGGAGGCGTCTGGGAGGCATCTGGATCAGATGCCCCAGCCACCTCATCTGGCTCCTCTAAATGCGGAGGAGCGGCAGCTCGACACTGAGCCCCTCCCAGATGACCAAGCTTCTCATGCTATCACTAAGGGAGAGCCTGGACACCCTGCGGAGGAAACTCATTTCGGCTGAGCCCCATGGGTGCAGGCCCGGCCACCAGGTACTCGCCTTCGATCCCAATCTCCAGGCCTGGCTCCAGATGGGGGCTCCGGGGACCCGCGTCCGGGCAAGGGAAAGCAAGATCCAATTTTTGTATTCGTCATAGAGGGTTTGGAGGGGTGCTTTAGTCCCTCATCTAGGACATTTTTGCCATGGGTGACCCTACCAGGAGCATGAAGCCCCAGACAACTTAGCTCCTCAGATCACCAGGAAACACAAACCCCTCCGCCACGAATAGGTGAGGGTTCAAGGAGGGGTTTATGTGATAAAATACTGATAATTATTGTACGTTGTGCAAGTTAACAATACGCAGAAATATTTTTATCCTGTACTGCAACAACTGTCGCGCAGTCATTGCAAACAGATGTGCAGCCCCGGCCTAAAGACGTCCAACTGAGTCCCACCAGCAAGGAGTTCGTTAGCCAGAAAGGCCAACCAACCCTTGAACATCCTTGGTCAGACCTGGAAGATTTTTTCCAAATGGTTGATGTCCTTTCGAATGTGCTGCACTTAATCAATTTTTTCCCCTTTATGTGACTTTTACTTTTATACTCTAAGTCATTTCGAAACTCTTCTACACACTCTTCCATTGGGAAACAACCAAGGATTGTTCTGAAAAAATTCTACAGAGACCTTAAACCCTAAAATCTACTTCTCCTCTCGTAATAAATGCAATTACTTTTGAAACCTTTTGTTGTTCCAGATATTTTGCTTAATTGCTGCAATCAAGTTTGAAACAAGTTTTAGGGGGAAATGTGGTAAAAGCTCTTGGAATCCCAGGTATCAAATTTGGAACAACAGCCAACACGTTTGCTTTCAACTATATATCTGGTGAGACACAACACTTTAAATAAAAAACTGTGCATTACCCAAGATACAAACAACAGGAACAGAGGATGATGTGGAAGAAGCGAGCCAATGCAACTTCAGCACTTATTGACCTGTCAAACTGACGGTTCCCTCAGTAAAAGGTATATATTTCTGTCATAATCCTGCCGTTCCAGCCCGGGCGGTGCGGGTGCCCGCGCGGTTGCGCTGATTGGGAGGCGCACACCTGCGCCTCATGCGGGCTGATTATCCTGTGTATTTATATGACCCCAATGACGACTGGTCAGCGCCAGATCGTTGAGCTTCATGTCCCGTTCGAGTACTCCCGTATCCCTGATCGACAACCCGTGTGTACCGACCTTCGCCTGTTCTCCGACCAACCCCGTAAGCCTGACTCCTTTGACACTTCTGGCTGCTTTGATCGTTCTCCCGTGTACCGACTCCTGCCTGCCCGCTCACCTGCTCTCTTCGCCCTACGTCTGCTACCGCTGCTGCACCTGACTGCCTGCCCGATCCCCGATCACGAAATAAAAAACGTTTCTCCCCGAACTACCTTGCATCGTCCGAGTCCTGCATTTGGGTCCTACTCCCGTTCCGATGGATCGTGACAGAGCAAACTGGCCAAAACAGGACCCAGCAGGTAGACCGACGCAAGGTAGACCGTCTGCCGGAGGACCAAGCCTGTCCGATCCGGGTAGGCTCCTTGACGTCCTCCGCTTTCCGTGTCTTACGCTACGCCAGCGAGGTATGAATACGTCCAAAACACGACCCGTCCGGCTCCTCATATTCTTCTAGACTCTGACTTTTCGGAATATGAGGAGGACCTTGATTTGTATGACCGGCTGCCTGAGTACGACTCCGATGATTTTGATTATGAATCTTTTTGCCCGGTCTTTCATCCCAGTCAGTTTGTTTCCCCTCCCCGCGTTTACAGCACCCGAGCGTCTTCGCCCGGTAGGTCCAAGTACACCAATCCGTATGAGGGAACCCGCTTGGCCATCTACCCTGGACCTCCGCGTGGCGGCCAGAGGAGACGCCCCGGCCGGGTGCTCCCTTGTGCCTCCCGCTGCGCGGCAACTAAGACACCGTCCTCCCACTCCTCGCCAGCAACGGCGAAACCGGCAGACCCGCAGCTGGTGGCGAAGCTTCCACCCCAGAGGGAGGAGGAGCCGGCAAATCACGAGGCGTTCTGCCGCGAAATGCGGGCGCAGATAGAGCGGCAGAGCGCCGAATTGGCGGCTATCACGGCTCAGGTCCGGCAAGGATTGGCGAACCAGCCGAGCTACGCTGACGTAGGTTCACGCTGCAGTGGGAATGGACCCGCCACCTCGCCAAGCGCACGTGGCAGTGGGAACGGGTCCGCCAGCTCGACACGTTCACGTCGCAGTTTCGACGGACTCATGCTCACGCGGCAGTTGGAACTGACCTGCTCCCAAGGCACGCCCACGTGTCAGTTTCGACTGACTCCTACTCTCGTTCACGTCGCCGCGGAAACGGACCCGCCACCGCGCCACGCCCACGTTGCTGTTTGAACGAATGCACTGCAAGCTCCCGTGGCGGTGGGGACCGACCCGATGCCACCTCATGTTGCTGTCCAGGAGGTGGCGACTTCTCCACAGCCGCTTCTCGTCCGTGCCCTGGAGTACGAGTGGCGACCGGTCCACGGTTGCTCCCTGTACCTGCTCTGTCGGCGACCGGTCCGCGGTCGCTCCCCGTTCCTGCTCTGTCGGCGACCGGTCCGCGGTCGCTCCCCGTTCCTGCTCTGTCGGCGACCGGTCCGCGGTCGTCCCCTGTTCCTGCTCCGACGGCGACGAGCACGTACATATGTTCCCGTCTAGGAGGTGGCGATGGTGCTGCCGCCTTCTCACGTTGCTGTCCAGGAGGAGATGGCACTGACGGTGCCTTCTAATGTTCCTATCCAGGAGGAGGTGGCACTGACGCCGCCTTCTCACTCTCCTGTCCAGGAGGAGGTGGCACTGACGCCGCCTTCTCACGTTCCTTTCCAGGAGGAGGTGGCACTGACGCCGCCTTCTCACGTTCCTGTCCAGGAGGAGGTGGCACTGACGCCGCCTTCTCACGTTCCTGTCCAGGAGGAGGTGGCACTGACGCCGCCTTCACACGTTGCTGTCCAGGAGGAGGTGGCGATGTCGCCGCCGCCTTCTCACGTTGCTGTCCAGGAGGGGGTGGCGATGTCGCCGCCGCCTTCTCACGTTCCTGTCCAGGAGGAGGTGGCGATGTCGCCGCCGCCTTCTCACGTTCCTGTCCAGGAGTACCAGCAGCGACCGGTCCGCGGCCGTCCCACGCCTTTGTCTCGACAGCGACAGGAGCTGGGGAGTTCTGTGGAGCACCCCGGAGCTGGAGAGACTTCGGGATGGCTGTGATGGTGGCGGTCATGGCTCTGGTCCTTCTCTCCATCATCCTCTTTACTCCTGAGGGCTCCCAGCCGCTTCAGGACCTGGCCTCGTTGGTGACCAATCCACGGCTGCCTCCTGACCAAGCCTCGGTGGCGACCAGTCCCTGGTTGTCTCGCAATTTTCAGGGGCCCTGCCATTTTCGCGAGTCACATGATCTACGTGGGCGTATGTGAAGTGTACCTACCGCAACAAAGGCTCGGGAAGATCAAATCTGTATGGAAGTATTCCTACGTCTACCCGATCAACCGATACTGCTATTTCTTCATCAGATGAGGATCAATCCGAGAAATCAGCGCTGGGCATAATGGTGTCCCATGTAATCGAGCCTTTGTTGCGGCACGGTACATGTTGTCACGACCCAGCGGTACGGAGGGAGGACCCAAATGCAGGACTCCGGAGACGCAGAGGTAGTTCGGGAAAAGTGTTTATCCGGTCCAAAGTCGGGGATCAGGCAGACAGTCAAGTGGGGCAGCGGTAATCAGGACGTCGGGCAAAGAGAGCAGGTCCACAGGCAGCCAGGGGTCGGTACACGGAAGATCAATCAGAGAAGGCAGGAGTTGCGACGATCTGGTGAAGACCAGTCGTCCCCGGGGTCCTATAAATACAGGGGTTACTCAACAAGGATGAGGCGCAGGTGTGCGCCTCCTAATCAGTCCCGGTGTGCCCCCCCCCCAACCCTAGTCTGTCTGGTGGCCATCCAGGCCATCAAAAGCGAGGCGTCCAGCTGGACAGGTCAGGAGGACAACCCGTACGCCAGGCACCAGGGTCCCCACTGGGTTATTCGGGTGGACGTCCACGAGGAGGGACCCAACAGCGAAGCAGGAACCAGACAAAGGCATGCAACGGCTCCGGACGAAGCCCTCCCAAGACGCGTTTGCGAGACGACCAGGTATCGGTCGCCACCGAGGCTCGGTCAGCAGGTGGCCAGGGACCGGTCGTCACTGAGACTTCATCATGGGATCAGTCGCTGCCAAGGGTAGGTCATGAAGTGGTTGGGAAACATCAGGAATGAGGAGAACGATGGAGAGAAGGATCAAAGCCATGACCGCCATCATCATCATCATAGCCATCCCGATGCCCTTCCAGTTCCGGGGTGGCCCATCTGAATTCCCCAGATCCTGTCAGAGTCGAGACAGGGGCGTGGGATGGCTGCAGACCGGTCGCCACCAGGACTGGAACGAAGAGAACTGTGGTACCGTCGCTGTATGCTGAACAGGAACGTGAGGATGCCGATGAGCCGTCGCCATCCTCTGTTGCCGTCGAGACAGGGGCGTGGAATGACCGCGTGTCAGTCGCCGTCAAAGCAGAAGCGTAGGACGGCCGTGGACTGGTCGCCGTCGAAGCAGGAGCGTAGGACAGCCGCGGGCCTGTCGCCGCTGAGACAGAGGCGAGGGATGGTTGTGGACCGGGACTGGAATGAAGGGGACTGTGACACCGCCCACTGGACAGGACCGTGAGAATGCCGACGAGCCATCGCCACCTCCTGGACAGGAAGGTGAGGCGGCTGCGGAACCTTCGCCACCTCCTGGACAGGAACGTGAGGTGGCTGCGGCGCCATTGCCACATCCTGGTAAGGAACGTGAGGCGACTACGGCGCCATCGCTACCTCCTGGACAGGAACGTGAGGCGGCTGCGGCGCCATCACCACCTCCTGGATAGGAACGTAGGATTTTGAGATTGCCTCCTGAAACTCCACAAGCGGCGGAACGCTGCGTTGTTGCTCTTTCAGTGTTTGCCTTGGCATTCCTAAACTGGGCGCTTCTTCATGAATAAGAGTCGGCTCCTTCAGAAGGAGTCCGACTGGCTCATAGTCAGGGATCCCAGAGGAGAACTGGCAGACACTAGAGGGCGTAAATGGATCATTCTTGGGCATGGCATGGACCAACGGGAATGATATAGTCCTCCCCCTCTTAACTGGAGGAAAATAGTTCACCTCGTATTTATCTGAATTCACTCCAGCCTCTGAACTTAAGTCCTCTGCAATTCGCTTCTGGGTCTTGTTCCTTGGGAACACGCACGTTGAAGACACTCTGGCATGCTCATCCTCGATCGCCAATTCCACCCTTTTCCTACGACGGTCAACGCGGCAGTGAATCTGTTGCCACCAGCGACATGAGCTCTATTCGAAAAGGGGTCGATGGATACCATGGCGTGAGAATGGATAAGCAGCGTGTCTCTCAAAGCCGCGACGTGAGCGTGGCGAGGCGGCGGATCTGTTTCCACTGCAACGTGAGCTTGGCTCAGTAGCGGATCAGTGGCCATCGCAGCGTGCACTTGCAGTGAATCTGTTGCCACAGCGACGTGGGAATGGCGCGGTGGTGGATCCGTTGCCACAGCGATGTGAACCTTGCTCGGTAGAGGGTCCGTTGCCACTGCAGCGTGAACGTGAGTCAGCAGAGAGTCTGTTGAAACTGCAAAGTGGGCGTGTCTCGGGACCGGGTCAGTTGCAACCGCAGCATGAGCGTGAGTCAGCAGTGCGTCTGTTGCAACCACTACGTGGGCGTGTCTCGGGAGCGGGTCAGTTGCAACCGCGACGTCAGCGTAGCTCGGCTGGTTATCTAATCCTCGCCGAACCTGGTCCGTGAGGATCGCCAGTTCGGGGCTCTGCCGCTCTATTTCTGCTCGCATTTCGCGATAGAAGACCTCGTGATTCTCGGGTCGCTGCACCTTGGGATTTGTGGAAACCTCCTCCCTCTGAGCTGGAAGTTTCACCACCAGCTCCGGATCTGCTGGTTTGGCCGTTGCCGGTTGGGAGTGGATTGACGAGGACGGTGTCTTTGTCGCCGCACAGCGGGAGGCACGAGGGAGCACCCGGCCTGGGTGTCTCCTCTGGCCGCCACTTGGAAGACCCGAGTCGATGGCCAAGCGTGTTCCCAAAAAAGGATTGGAGGACAAGGACTTGGATATACCTGGCGAAGACACTCGGGAGCAGGAAACACAGGGAGGTGAAGTAAAATGACTGGGACTTAAGATCGGAAGGCGAAATTCATAGTCGAAATCTAAATCATAGTCAGGCAGCCGGTCACCTAAATCAAGGTCTTGGTCATAGTCTGAAAAATCAGAGTCCAAAAGAATATGAGGCGCTGAGCGGGTCATGGTCGGGACATATTCATGGTACGCAGGCGAAGAAGGGGACAACATCATGGGGCCTACCCGGATAGGACAGGCTTGGTCCTTCGGCAGTTGGTTTAGCTCGCGTCAGTCCCGGCGACACCTGGTCTTTCCTGCTGGGTCCTGGTTTGGCCAGATCGTTCTGTCACGACCCATCGGTACGGAGGAGGACCCAAATGCAGGACTCTGGAGACGCACAGGCAGTTTGGGAAAAGTGTTTATTCGGTCCAAAGTCGGGGATCAGGCAGTCAAGTGGGGGAGCGGTAATCAGGACGTTGGGCGTAGAGAGGAGGTCCGCGGGCAGGTAGGGGTCGATACACGGAAGATCGATCAAAGAAGGCAGGAGTATCAAAGATGTCAGGCTTACGGGGTCGGTATTGATACACTGTTCATGCAAAGCACTGGATTTCCCCTTTAAATTATCTCAATAGCTCAAACAACAAAAGTTCTGACCTTTTAAAGATTCGGAATATGGGCTAATTATGGTATTGGTCAAACAATAGAGAATAACAATAAGTTGTGACCTTCCCGGTTTTAGGATCTTTAAAATATCATGACTTTTTTTTATTTCTCAACGATCCCTTCATTATTGCCATCTGCACTTATTTTTATTATAATTGCATACAAAGCACCAAATCTGGCAATTATACCGATTTTGCATTGCGACTAACATTTTTGTGAACATCAAAAAAACAGTTTCACTGATGCATCTACTATTACATCTACTATTTACTTTTACATCTATAAGTACAAATAAAACAAATGAAGTAATTTGGAAAAAATATATACTTACCAACAGGTTTTCATCGAGGTTTTAAACGGAGAAAAGTTTTGAATAAAAAGTACTACACGGGTTGTCGCAGTATGTTACCGCCACTAGGCCGTGGTAGCTAGATTTCTAGCTAGCTGCACATTCAAGGTTCGTGACGATAAACTAGAAAAGCCGCCCTAAGGCAAACACATGCTTTCTAGCACGTTCCCTACACCACTCACGACAGACGCCTTAGGTGGTGTGTAGAAAATGTTAATTTATTGCCTTTACAGCAAGAAAACTGGAGGCTTATAGATTGCAGCGACAACCGCCATTTTTTTAAACTCAAGGATATGACGCAGTTTCTTCTTCTCCTTCATTCAACTGAATCAGCATACAACTCACCGCCACCTGGTGGCAGGCGAAATATCCCCCATTTCCCACACCCAGAGAGCAGTTGGAAATGTTAAGTGTGGATTCTGCAAACTTTAATACTCAAACTTGAAAAAAACATGTCAGCTGTTTATTTTTCTTGGTCATGTTGGTACTCAAGATGTAATGGATGAAAATTCAGTTGATTGAGTGGTTTTCACAACCCGCTTCTTTAAAACTGTGGAATAATGGTTCAAATCCGGATTTGGTCAGATGACTTCTCCTTGGTCCCATTTGGTTCATAGTGAGTGAAGATTTGTGAACGTAGTGGCCTCTTCAGCACACTGACAGCTGGTTTCCGATTTTTCAAGATGTAGGCTTTTATTGTAGTGGCTTGTCTTACATGATACTTGCCCTATTTTGAAATCTCCATAGTCATGACAGTATTTATATATTTTAACAAATACTTGACGCATTTTATTATGCGATTTCAGCATGTGTATTAACTCTGATGTTGCTTGAAAATTTAAAATTATTTTCTTTACAAATGCTATACAAATTTGAGATCAAGCATTATGCCACTTTCTGTTCTTCAAAATTTTCTACAGAATTTCTCTAGAAACATTTTCTTCTATCGAAATTCTATAGGAAGTCACAACCGAAGTTCTGTAGGGCAAGTTGTTCTGTACAAATTCTATAGAAATTTGAGATCCACTTTCTGTTCTTCAAACCTTTCTATAGAATTTCTACAGAAACATTTTCTCTATACAAATTCTATAGAAAGTCACAGCCAAGGTTCTATAGAACACGTTGTTCTATACAAATTCTATAGAATTTTATAGGTTTCTATAGGATTTCTATAAAAAAAATTGAAGCAGGGAGAATCCAGAGTAATCGTGAGTGTGGTAAGGAAGAGAAGATACGGGTCCAAGCAGGTTGGAACAGCTGGTGAAAGGTGTCTGGTGTGTTATGTGACAGAAGAGTCTCTGCTAGGATTAAGGGCAAATTTTATAAAACAGCGGTGAGGGAGGCCAAGACGTACAAATTAGAGATGGTGGCACTGAAGAGACAACAGGAAGCAGAACTGTAGGTGGCAGAAAAGAAGATGCTGAGGTTCTTGCTTGGTGTGAACAGGTTGGATAGGGTTAGAAATGAGCTCATTAGAGGGACAGCCAAAGTTGGATGTTTTGGAGACAGGATTCGAGAGAGCAGACTTCGATTGTTTGGACATGTCCAGAGGCGAGAGAGTGAGTATATTGGTAGAAGGGTGCTGTGGATGGAGCTGCCAGGCAAAAGAGTGAAGGAAGACCAAAGAGAAGGTTAATGAATGTTGTGAGGGAGGACACGAAGACAGTTAGAGAAGAGGATCCACAAGATAGGCTTAGATGAAAAAAGATGACACGCTGTGGTGACCCCTAATGGGACAAGCCGAAAGGAAAACAAGAAGAAGACCAATACACTACACGCCACAATTTTACGTCCCTATATCTTTATGTCCAGTTACACGCCACAATGACACATTGATTATCAACAACCACTCTTTCAACCAGAATAAGCTTTTTTTCCTCTCAGTATCTCATCACGACTGCAGCCGAAGACAGCAAATTTAAAGGTTTACACGTAGTCACTTCTGTAGTGATGGCAAACGGCGCCAATGTAAATGGCGGACTGTACTATAACTCTGGCAGCTGAGAGCCACAGGCTTTATGACAAGGAGATCACTGCCATTAAATGGGATCCTTACGAAATTCCATTAATGGATTTCTCTACAGAGAGAAAAGACTGACCAGATGTGACATACATCGACGATGTAAACTACCGGATTTTTAATGTCTCTGGATACACAAAAGAGCAGTTCAAACATTACAAGTCCATGGACACCAACAAGATCTTCCAGGACGGCTGGCTGAACGATATTCTGCATTTGAAGATCGAAGGTTTCCACTTAATACACGCTAAGGTAATGGGCAACTAAAATCTACATATATTAATTATTAAATATATTTACTTCTAATATATATGTAATGGTTATTCATGCAAATGTGATAAATAAGCCTACATGTAAACCAGCATTAACATGTTTTGCTGCTGAAAATTGAAATCTATCTTGATTTCAAATTCACTGTTTCTTTTTCTTGGTGGCAGGGTGGCTCATCTGGTAAAGCGGTGGCCTTATAGTTTTGAGGTCCCGGGAACAATACCAGACCCGCCTGTGTGGAGTTTTCATGTTCTCCACATGCCTGCGTGGATCTTCTCCGGGCACTCCGGTTTCCTCCCACATTCCAAAAACATGCAACATTAATTGGACACTCTAAATTGCCCCAAGGTGTGATTGTGAATCCGGCTGTTTGTCTCAACGTGCCCTGTGATTGGCTGGCAACCGGTTCAGGGTGTATCCTGCCACCTGCCCAGTGACTGCTGGGATAGGCTCCAGTACTCCCCGCAACCCTCGTGAGGATAAGCGGTGAAGAAAATGGATGGATGGATGTTTCTTTTTCTTTAAAATATAAATATATAGGCCTACTAGTATAAGAGGTGCCTCCACAAACTGACATTCTGTTAAACAACTTTAATATTTCATTTGGCACAGGTTCATCATTCCATGTGGATAAGAGAAAAGCCCCTGGAGCCTTGGGTTAATTTTGTCATCAGATGATACAGTGCAGTATGCCTATTGTACATGAATGGCTGGCCTCGGTGAAGGTTGCAGCCATATCAGGGCAGTACTGTTTGGATTAGGGACTCCTACACGTATTTGGAATTAAGCATCTGTTACCATTGTTCCAGTATATTGGCTTTTCCCAACAGCTACAACTTTTAACACCCCAAACAAGCAGGTCAGAGACATTGACTTTTCCTCCTCTTCAAAGAAAAGGAAAAGGCTGAATGATGAAATTGAGGGGGCAGAAGACACATGTTCAACACCGCCAAGATGTGAAGTCTCATGCTCAACCAAGATAGAATTGGAAGACTTCATGGACCAGCCACATGCTTCTTTGCCAAAGGCTGCAATGTTATCGCTGACAGATAAATTTTGTTCAGAAATGAAGCCAAATACACTGAGTTTAAAGATTCCAATCCAATTTACAGGGTTGAGACTTGGCACCCACGATGGGCTGGTGTTGGAATGTAGATAAGCTTTCTCTCCTGAAATGAAATTGGAAATGAAATATAATGCCCAACATCTATTGCCACTTTAAAGGTCAATTGTCATGAAATAGATGATTTTTAGTATGTTGTTAATCTGTTTTTTCACCACAAAACATGATTTTGACGGATATGGCTTTTTGTAACTCCCGCCATGAAAATCTTCCTGAGGGATTTGTTTTTGACAAGAAGCAGGAAGTGATGTTGGAGGCAGGTGTGCGCTCAAGTGGACTTATTTGTTTCTATTAGTTTTACCTGCGGGAAGATAGCTCGTTGTTCCTTCGTGTTAGCCAAAATGCCGGCTCGTTGCATTGCTGGATATTGCTCGAACACTCGGGCGGATGGATTTACCCTTCATAAGTTTCCAAGAGACCCAGTTCATCGTGAAAAAATTATTGCACAGGTGCAAAGTACGAGAGCTTTGTGGGTTATATAGCGATAACATGTGTGATCTACAGGGCCAGCGCTACAGATAGGCCTAATTTTATTAACAGTTGTCAATTATATATATTACATCCAACTTACCTTTGTGTTTCCTTGAATTTTGTTTGCCGGCTATATTCGTATTTGTTTGGGCCCTGAGCATATGTGCATTGTGTACCTGTTAAATTGACTTTGTGTATACATGTTTGATTTTTCCATCCTTTATTTTGTTATTAAATGTTCACACTTTTCGTTACATAACCAGATTTATTGTTTGATTATCTGTAAGACAGTTAAAATAGTGGTGAGTTTATTTGGTAGTTTGATTATTTAAATTAGGACAATATTAACTCACAAGTGGAAATATTATTTCAGAGACTTTTGATAGAGAATTAAATGCACAAGTAAAGACTAAAATTGTAATAGACATTTAGAGTAATTAACATTGAGTTAATTTATTAGTTTCGTACTTTGGAGTAAGAAAAGAACTCAGGTGGCTACCTCCTCGAAGTATTTTATACTAGAGAATCGCTACATTTGTAAAATAGGCTAAACTAGGCCGAAAAGCTTCACCATGCACGTAACAACTCCAACCGGACACGAAGATTGCACAGGTGATGTTTTAATCCACTAAAGTAGAGATCACGGGTATCCCATGTCGATGATTCACAACATTCGGTCCAAATTCAGGAAAACTAACTGTAGCTGATTGAACCTAGTCCCGCATGGCGAGAAGGAAAAAGATTAGCCAGGATCACTTACATTTTAAATATTTCAGCGAGCCACTGAAGTCAAATCACCCGTCCCCTCAAAATGAGAGGAAATCTTCAGCTAACAGTGACGTCAATGCTCTGGGTTTAAAATAATTACATTAACCTCTGCTATAATCCAACCATAGTGAAAGAATGACCAATTTTTATCCTTTTTGTTGTATTGAAATTTGCGTGTCAGTGTATTTTTTTTCTGGAAATTGACCGGATCTACTGCACCGCAAGAGCTACGTACCATAAGTGACACTTAGAGACTGCACAGAATGGTTCCATTTCCTGTCCCAGTCAACTCGAACCAGTGACATAGTTTGAATTTTATATTATCATTTATATTATTATATTCTACGTCATTGACTCGAACGCTTGTTCTTTTGAAAGAAATGTTTGCAAACGAAAGAACACAATTTCAGGTAGACCGCCCCTCCTGCCCGTCATGGTGCCGCAGCTGGAAAGCGTGGGGACCACTGAAAAAAAGAAAAAAAAAGACTGGATGGCTCATTGGCCACCAAAACTGCAGTCGCCATCCGCCATCTTGATACTCCCAAAACAACCATTCAGTGCGTTAATCGCCAGTTTTGTGGCTGTGAGAAAACATTCCACAGGTAAGTTACAAAGATTGACACTATTAAAGTTTGTTTGTAAAGGGTTTTTCCGATGAGCTTAATTCACTTGAACAAAGTTTTGTTGTTGTTCACTGTTCACTCTCTGCTTCACCTTTGAAGGCCGAAACAATGTAAATATTTTCCCAAACTTCATCAGTGGATAAGCAAGAAAACACATTTTCTGTGAAATTTGTTGATGAATTCCATAATACAGAACTCTACAAATTGAATTTGAGTTTCAAAAGCGAGGAAACAGGTTTGAATTTTCTGTCTGAAATAGGACGTCGCAGAGACAACAAATGAACAATGCGTTTAATACGAATTTTCCCATAGCGAGTCCTTATTTTAAAAAAAATATAGCTAACTGATTGACTTAAAATTTAATGTTTTAATGACAAAAAAAATGCTTAGTTTTTTGCTATGTTTTGATCATAGTGCTTCACAGCGTATTTTAGGAAATGTTAACATGTCACAAAAATCGGGCCCTAGGTAATATGCAAGGTTTCTTGGTGGTCACGGTGTTTAAACTGTGGTGGTTTACATAATCCTCAAGTTAGGTTACGAGGTTCCGCACGGATGTTATTGGTAGTTGCACTTACAGAGTTAGGGGGTAGAGAATTCCTGCTGTAATGGGTTCAATCTGTTGATGTCTACATTAAAACGAAGTTTGCTCCTGTGTTCAACACTCCGCCTCCGACTCCTTTTCTTCCGCACGACATTGGTGACCCCGACGTCAGTCCCGGCGTTTCCAAGACTGAACCGAACATGGCAACCGCCATCTTCAAAATGCCGGAGTTTTGGGAGACGTCCGCGGCAGCTCAATTCACTCTCCACGGGATCTCGGATGATACCGCGCACTATTACCACGTTGTCCCAGCCCTCGAGAGCTCAATGGTGGCCAGAGCAATGAGTTTCATCACATCTCTCCCGGCCCGAGGTAAATATGCTGGGCTCAAGGCTCACTTCCACAATGTTTTCAAGCTTTCACGGCCTGATCAAGCCCGATCTTTTGGCTATTAATGAACTGGGGGACAGCAAACCTTCTGAACTCATGGAAATGATACTAAACCTGCTGGGCGGGGAGGAGCCCAACTTCCTTTTCATGGAACTGTTTCTCAGACATTTGCCACTGCATGTCCAGACAGTGCTCGCTAACAGTACTATCACTGAGCCCCGTTCCCTGGCTAAGGAGGCCGACCATTTCTTCCTGGCCACCCAGCACTTCTCCCCTGAGGTGCTGGCCCCGACGCGCAGTTACTCGCTCCCGGGCGCAGGGGTGCCATCCAGCAGGGGCCCCATCGCCACCGACAGCTGCGCTGGACCAGGCTTGTGCTACTTCCATGCCCGTTTTGGCGCGAAAGCGAAGAGGTGCCGTGCCCCTTGTAACTATGCCGCGGTGGGAAACGCCAAAGCCTGCGCTCCGTAGCAACCGTGGGCGTGGGCGCGAAAAACGGGCTGCACTTCGTCATGGACACCCTTTCCGGGCGCAAATTCCTTTCCGACACCGGCGCCCAGAGGAGGGTCCTGACCGCCACTGCGGATGACGCTGCTGGCGGGACTCAGGGCCTGCCCCTGCTGTCTGCTAATGGCTCCCCTATGCGCACGTATGGCATAAAGATTGTGGACTTGTGTTTCGGGGGTCGATGCTTTACATGGGACTTTGTCACTGCCGATGTCTCATTCTCTCTCCTCGGCCCTGATTTTTTTTTTTTTTTATGCCCACGGGCTGCTGGTGGACGTGAAGAAGGGCCGTCTGGTGGACGCACTGACTTTCGCCTCGGTTGCCTGTGTTCGCAATGAGGCGTCTTATGGCGGTCTCTCCAGTTCACTCTCAGAGGGCACCAAGTATCAGCTCCTCCTTGGTGAGTTCCCTGCCTTTACACAGCCCACTTTCCCCTCTACCGTTACTAAACATGGGGTCGAGCACCACATCGAGACCAAGGGCCCCCCGATTCACGCTCGAGCCCGACACCTCGACCCCCAGAAGCTAGCAGTCGCTAAGTTCGAGTTTGCCAACATGGGGCGCCTGGGCATCGTCCGCCGCTCGGATAGCGCGTGGGCCTTGCCGCTACACACCCTAGACCAGAGGGTGGGTGCTGACCATGTGGTGACTACCGCCGCCTTAACGACGGCACTACACCCGACCGCTACCCTGTCCCCACATTCAGGACTTCTCGGCCCACCTGGCGGGCAAAATCCTGTTCTCCAAGGTTGACCTGGTTCGTGGTTATCACCAAGTCCCCGTGCACCCCTCAGACATTTCCAAGACGGCTGTAGTCACACCGTTTGGCCTATTCGAGTTTCTGAGGATGCCGTTTGGATTCAAAAACGCGGCCCAGTCTTTCCAATGCTTAATGGATTTGGTGCTCAGAGACTTCCCCTTTGTGTTCGTTTATTGGGACAACATCCTCGTCGCCAGCTCCTCGGAGGAAGAACATCTGAAGCACCTCAGGGAGCTCTTCGCGAGACTCGAGCGGCATGGCATGATCATCAACCCGGCGAAGTGTGTTTTCGAGGTGCCCTCCATCCAGTTCCTCGGGCACCTCCTCGGCAAAAACGGCAGCGCCCCCCTTTTGTCAAAGGTGGAGGCCGTCTCCGCTTTTCCCCAACCTTGCTCAGCTCGGAGAACCTGGGAGTTTCTGGGGATGGTGACTTTCTATCACCGGTTCATCCGCCGGGTAGCCCACACCATGCGCCCACTGTATGAGGGCGAGAGGGTGGAAGCCTTCGGGGCCACGAAGGCCGCGCTGAGCCGGGCCACTATGCTGGCCCACCCATCCCCCAGGGCCCCTGTCGCTCTCACTACTGACGTGTCGAACTACGCAGTTGGGGCCATATTCAAACAGTGGATCACCAGCGCCTGGGAACCGCTTGCCTTTTTCATTTGTCAGCTGGTCCCCAGGGAACGCAAATACAGCACATTCAATGGGGAGCTCCTTGACCTCTGGCTGGCGATCCGCCACTTCCGTTCCCTACTGGAAGGTCGTGAGTTCATGGCATATGTGGACCACGAACCCCTCACTTTCACCATGTCCAAGGTGGCTGAGCCGTGGTCCACCCGCCAGCAACATCAACTGTCGTTCATCTCCGAGTACACTACGGACATCCTACACATTGCTGGCAAATCCAATGTGATCGCAGACTGACTCTCTAGGGCAGTCGTCGGCACTGTGCATCTGGGTCGACTCGTGCGTGGCTTGTCAGCATGCTCAGGTGCATCGCCACGCAAAAGCCCCCTTGGAGTCCTTCACTGTCCCCGAGAGGAGGTTCGACCATATCAACGTCGACTTGGTGGATCCGCTTCCTCCCTCGCACGGTTTCACCTACTTGCTCACCATGGTGGACAGGACGACCTGCTGGGCTGAAGATGTTCCCCTCTCCTCGACGACGTCATCGGACGTGGCCCGGGCCTTCATCGGCACGTGGGTTGCACGCTTGGGCAAGCCGTCTGACCTCTCCTCCGACCGTGGCCCTCAGTTTACCTCTGAACTCTGGAACGCAGTCGCTGAGAGTTTTGGGGTCAAGTTAATCCGCAGTACCGCCTATCACCCCAGGCGAATGGTCTCTGTGAGTGGTTCCACCGCTCCATAAAAGCAGCCCTGCGTGACGGACGGCAACTGGTTGGATAAGCTTCCGTGGGTCATGCACATGCAACTCAGGTGTGACCCCAAGGAAGGACTGATGTCGTTGTCCTTTGGGGTTGGCCCTCCCCCTGCACCGGGGCACCCCATCAGGACCCTGGCCCCTTGACTCAATGGACTGTGCGGCCCCGCACCTCCTCAGCCCCTGCAGTGCACACCCACCGGGGTCGGGCCATCGTCCCTCCACGGCACAGGGATTTTGACTATGGGTGAATTCTGGGGGCCTTGTGTGGTAGTTTACATAATTCACCTACGGGACCTCGAGTTAGGTTACGAGGTTCCGCACGGACGTTATTCGTGGTTGCACTTCCGGAGTTAGGGGGTAGGGAGTTCCCACCGTAATGGGTTCACTCTGTTGAATGTCTGCATTAAAACAAGGTTTGCTCCTGTGTTCAACACTCTGCCTCCGACTCTTTTTTTCGCGCTACAATCCGTCTTTCTTTTGCACTTGGCCTTTTTTGACTTACCAAGTCGTATTAAAAATCGTCCATGTTACCAGTACTGAAAAAATGTCAAGCTCAAACAACCAGTTTTAATTCTACATGCCAAACCTTAAGAAAAACCCTGGCATAATCCAATCTGTCAACCATGTCCTCCATACATTTTGGGAGTACCAGGATGGCAGCCAACTGGCTTCAACCAATTGATATACCGCTCGATGTGTATCCGCTATCCAGTCTTTTTTATTTTTAGATCAGTGGAGGGGACCAATGGTGGACTTCTGAGCTGTTTTCAAGTCTGCAGTCTTCCCCATCTTCAGCCCAACTAAGATAGTTGAACCATCCATCCGTCCATCCATTTTCTGAGCCGCTTATCCTCATAAGCGTCACGGGAGTGCTGGAGCCTATCCCAGCTGTCAACGGGAACTACACATTGAGACTGACAACAGTCACACTCGCAATCACACTTAGGGGAAATTTAGAGTATCCAATTAATGTTGCATGTTTTGGGGATATGGGATGAAACCAGAGTGCCGATGAAAACCCACACAGGCACGAGAGAACTTGCAAACTCCACACAGGCAGGGATGGGATTTGAACCCCGGTCTTCAGAACTGCGAGGCAAATGTGCTCCTACTTCACCACCATGCCGCCTGCCCAAGAGTCATCTCTTGTATTCGATTTTTTTTCCCCCATGAAGTGTGTGACTTCTTCATGGTTTTTTTTCTTTTTTTGGACCTTGCCAGCTGCCTCGCGTTTTTGTACTGTCGTTTTTTTGGACTGCCTCCATGTGTATCGAACTCCACCTGGATTAAACTCTCCGTCTAAACCACGTCCTTGTCTCGGATTGTTTGCATTTGGGTTCCACCCCGTTGTTCTGCTCCTGACAAGGTGTGTATGTGAAATGGTGTATGCCTCACAGTTCTGATGACCTGGGTTTGACAGTGGCTCTTAAAATATATTGATGGTCTGTACGTGTGTATCTATATCTCTATAATGTACTGTATAGTATGTTATATGTGTGGAGTTTGCATGTCCTTCCGTGCCTGCGTGTTTTTTTTTTTTTTTTTTTTTTTTTTGCAGGCACTCTGGTTTCCTCCTTCATCCCAAAACATGCCTAAATATATTGGTCCCACCCAGTTGACGGGGCGCCTTGTTGGGGCCGGCGGACTTCCCTGGGTCACTCGGTGTGGGATGTCCACTGGGTTGCTCTGGTGGATCTATCCACAGTGACACAGTAAAAGTATTCAGGGATAAGAGATCCAAATCCTCCATTCAATTTGACTTAACAGCTGAACAGGACAAAAAAAAAAAAAAGATTTTTCCAAATATGATAAAGAGGATTACAACTTAATGTCAGTGAGACAGAATACTCCTTTCATTGGAGCACAACAGTTACGTACGAATATCAAAAAAGAAAGCCTGTTATATCCGATTCAGTTTCTCACAAAAAAGAGACCGGAATTGCAGTAACCTCTTCGCTATTTGGCTTGTTTGGTGTTGCTTGACGGTGCAAACGTTAAGATTGGCTTGAGGCTAATGGTGACAATTCCATTAGTCTCAGTACAGTGTAAAGTATTGGTTCTCTCGCATCGATTCTACCGCAACTGTCCAAGTGCACACTCCGGCCCAGTTGATGGGGGTAATGCACCATAAAGTAGCTTTGTCAACCGGTAAAAGACAGGAAGAAGAAGAGGATGATCAAGTTTTCTTAACTGTACGCAATTCACTATATTTTCTCCAATTTGTATCAAACGTGCTGAATCTCCGTCGCAGTAAGTATGTCAAAGATTGCTGAACTAAAATATAGTGTTTATTTTTATTGTCTGGTTGAAATAGTTTCAGTGAACGTTAAAGCTTCTTAGCCTTGCTAAAAGCGGACCAGATTTTCTCTCCGTCAGGTTTGTTTTGTGTGAGCGCCTCAAACGATATCCTTGGGAAATTTGTGACTAAAACCGTGAACCGTGATGGTAGAAAAATGATTGAATAGTATTATTTTTGCATATTGAAAAGGGCCTTTTTCAGTGGTGGCGTCTGCTCAAACGATCGAGTGTGGATCAGAGTAGGCTTGTACATACGATACGTATATCACTCGGGAGTAAAACAAGCAAAAACATACATATATATGTAGCGAGATGCTATCAGTCTTGTTGCATTCAAAAACTGGAATTTCTTGTGAACAATATTTTTTTACGATAATCGCTGGAACCTCTTATCTTTTAGCCGCCCTCTAGTTAATAGCCTATTTTCGACTGATGTTCCACACCTTCGGATTTGGAACGCGGGCGCCATCTTGGTTTGGTGAATTCGCGTAAATAAACCGTAGCGTATAGCTCAGTCGTTAGAGCATTGGTTTGGTAAACGAGGGGTTGTGGGTTCGTATCCCACTGGGGCTTCCACTCCCCGATAAGGGTTGCGTCAGGAAGGGCATCTGGCGTAAAAATTGTGACAAACAAATATGTGCGTTCATCTGAGATGACACACTGTGGCGACCCCTAATGGGACAAGCCGAAAGTGCAGTAGCCTATTTGATATAAATTTCACTGTTTAAATTTTTATGTCTGAAGTTTGGCAAAATTATTTGGTTGTTTGGACTCTTATTTTAAATTTTAAAAATATTATTATTACCCTGTATTTACACTGTTAGAAGTAACAATTGGTAACCCTTTAACAGTGTGTTTTATAAAAAAAAAAAATCGTGCCCAAAGGGGGTCGCACCCAGACATTTTCAGTGCTAGTTGTTTTGTGAGTTGAGTTAAAAATGTAACTGTGGAAGTGGAGAAAAAGGTGCGGGCTGCACTTGGGACACGTCCCGGTCGAACCTCTCTCTCATTCCCTCTCTGTAACGAAAATAATAATCTACGCCTCTTTCGTTGGTATAATCAACATAATTTAACGCAACGCTGACTGTAATAACGCGTTACATATTTAAATTGCATTGTGCGGTACACTAACCTTCGCAGTGCGGAGACAGGTTGCTTACAACGGATACCGCCGCATTTCAAACCCAGCCATTGATTACTTGGTTGTAGGATTCCAGACCTTTATAATTCTTTAGTTGGTCCGTGGTATAGACACTTGTCGAGAAGAGGAGATAGTTGACGGTGTCTGGATAGCTTACCGACGCCCAAGGTTCGAAATTGTTGCTCTATTTGTGTTTCGCCGAGGCATACGGGTCGATATTGTCAATCAAAGCACACTTTTTCCAGTAACGGTTTCTTGAAACAACATCTAATGAGGCCCGATAACTTTCCAAAGTCTTTTTAGCCATCATGCGTCACTTTTCACAGCCGTATGAACATTTGTGTAACTCCGGTCTGTATGCAAAAGAGAGTGAACAGCGCATCAGTAGAGTTAAACCCCATCCAATGTGGCCTGGTACCCCGGCTGTAGTCACGCGGTCGAAAACAGTCTATACCTTTGACAATAATATGTTTAATAATCTTGTCAATGCCACACTCACACGAACCTGTGCCATTGTTTAATTAAAATTAACTCACTCCTCATGACCTAATTAATACCTTCTTTCATTTTGCTTACATTTTCCCTTTGAGGCTCATGTTTACAAACAAAAATAAATTCCCATCCCTTGACAATGTTGACATTGTAATATTGCATTTTTTAGTAACATACCTACAAAGCATAATTAATTTTTCTACTGTTTTTTTCTTGTTGACAGTAGTTACATCTACCACTTTGCCTCTTTGGCAATTTAACCAAAGTACTGTTCCACAGATGATATTCAAAACTGAATCTCAATCCAATAATTTCACATCTAACTTCCACTTGCTTTTGTCATCTCTCCAACCTAGATCGTGAAGTCTTGAGATCGTCGTGTGAAAATGTGTGCAAGAAGTACCGCAGCATACGAGTATGAACTTTGTGGTCTTAAAGACGAGAAGGAGCCACAACTACCTGATGATCCTGTGTTCACTCTGCAGCCTCAAATAGTGCAATTCAAAGCAGGTTAGTACACAACTCACATTATAGAGCTGCTCTCCCATTGGCTATCGCTGAAGCATTTTCCTGGCATCCCATTGGCTAGTAGGGACATCACTCTTTACCATGATGCTTTTCGTTTCTGTACACTTGACTGTCACTGAATTGCGCTAGCACATATTGGAAAAGTACAACTTTTTTGTTTGTGTTTTTTGCAAGATTATCCATCTTCACTCAGGGCCCCAAGAAACTTTAGTGGAATTAAATTGTGTGTGTACACCCGTATGTAAATTTTCTCTCTGCTGTCAAACGTGTGCCCCCTCCTCCATCTCCCACAATGCCTTTTGCTTGTCACTCTCCACTCTCTTCACATAGTCACCCAACACCAAATCTAATAGAACATAATCTTTGAAAATTAATTACATTCTGTACTTTGATTGCTTATTTTGGGCAGGTCGGGGGGACTTGGAATGGATTAGGCTATTTACATATAAAATGCGCTTTTACTTCTAAATAAATCACGTTATGCAACGTTTTCCAGAAATGGTTCATTTTGTAAGTAGATGTTATACTGTATTTTGACTTCATTGCATCAGAATCACAATGTGATCCAGACAATTTCTGTCAAGGACTTCAATCAAGGCACGGTTAGACTTGAATAGGTCCTGAACAGCAGAAGGACTCTTACTGGATATTCCCATAATATGAGCACTGCTATATATTCGGAATAGTGAAATTAATAACTAAAACCATTGATTTACTTTATTTTAATGGAAAAAAAAATTGACCTTTCACGATCCGAGCCTTTATAAAGTGTAAATGGTAGTGACTGGATGAAATATGCCGAGACCTGTGTGGGATAACGGAGGTTGGGGGGCTTTTACACAAACCCGGTGACCAAACTCTTTATTTGGGCAAAACCCGGAAATGATGACGTGTGAAGCTTATATACCCTAATCCATTCCAAGCCTCCCGATCCGCCAAAAAATAAGCATTTAAAGTCCATCCATTTTCTTTCCACCTATCCTCACGAGGGTTGTTGGGAGTGCTGGAGCCTATCCCTGCTGTCAACGGGCAGGAGGCGGGGTACACCCGGAACTGTTTGCCAGCCAATCGCAGGGCACATAGAGACAAAGAGCCACACTCACAATCACAGCTAAGGGCAATTTAGTGTCCAATTAATGTTGCATGTTTTTGGGATGTGGGAGAAAACTGGAGTCAGGTACAGAGAGAACATGCAAACTCCACACAGGCGGGTCCGGGATCAAACCCGGGTCCTCGGAACGTTGAGGCCATCACTTTACCAGCTCATCCACCATGCCACCTAAGCATTCAAAGTACATAATGTAAAGAATAATAAAAATGTCCATTTACAGTATTGTGCCACTGTGCACCCAGAATTGTATCAGAGGGCAGCACCATTTATAATAACATAATTCTCAACTTGGTCTCATTGAAAATGCATTAAATTCTGTATTTTGAGAAGCTTTTACTAGTAATTGGAATAAAGGTATTCAGTCAATATTTATGTAAATAGGTCAAATAATGTGAACTATGTCAAATAAGAAAATACTCCAATAGAATTAATGAACAAAAACTGTGCAGATAGGCCCTGGCACTCGCGTGACCCTTGTGAGGATAAGCTGCTCAAAATTGGATGAGTGGATTCTGAATATCAATTTAATTATAATAAAAGTATTTTGTCAATACATCTACTGAAGAAATTAATCGGTTCCAGAAGTCTTTTCGTAACGTGACTTTTTCATAAGTAGATGTGCATTTTATATGTAAATAGCCTAATCCGTTCCAAGCCCCCCGACCCGCCAAAAATAAGCATTCAAAGTATATAATGTAAAAAATATTAGAAATGTTCATTTACCTTTGTTGTGCCATTATGCGGAGAGAATGGTGAATGACAAGCAAAAGGCATTGTGGGGAATGGAGGATGGGCACACGTTTGACAGCCGAGAGAAAATTTATGTACAAATGTACGCACGCACACAACTTAAATCCCCTAAAGTTTCTTGGGGCCCATGGTGAAGATGGATAAACTTGCAAAAAACAAACAAAAAACTCACGAAAAAGTTGTACTTTTCCAACGCGTGGTGGTATGATTCGGTGACAGTGTACAAGCGAAATGAAAAGCATTGTGGTTTAAGATTGACATCCCTTCTAGCCAATGGGATGCCAGGAATGCTAGGGCGATAGCCAATGGGAGATCAGCTGTTTTGTGCCACACAAACTAAGATACAGGAAGTGCATTATGGGTAAAGATTGATGTCCCTCCTCGCCAATGGGATGCCAGTGAGATTCTATGGCGATAGCCAATGGGAGACCAGCTCGATCGCGCCACACAAACCAAGATAGATGTTGTTTACGTTAGATGGAATTTGGGGATTCCAGCGGTCATTTTTTTCCCCCTTTGTTATCCTGAATTTCCTCCGTAACTAGAGATAATATTTTTCTAATGAGGCCTTTCGTAACCTGAATTTTTCCTGACTCGAGACGTTTGTAAGTAGAAGTACCACTGTAGGCTATTTCTGTGAACTGTGTAGATCGGATGAATTTTCCTGGTGTGGCAGGACTGTATTGTACTCCTTGAACGTTGGGAACTAGATCCAGCCACCCACAAATGTCTTCGCTGAATGTTACTCTGCAGCGGACAAATATAGAGCTCGTGCACCTATGTCATAAAATCACGTGACATCGCCATATTGCTGGTCTAACAAAGCATTATTGACAGTTAATTCCGTTGAGATGAAACGAAAATATCTTATAGCACGACACCCAGAGTTTTGTCTGATACATTCAGCATTTAGAAGGTGATAATAAACGAAGGTAGATGGAGAGACCCTTGGCAAAGAGGACCCATATTTAACATCGAAGTCGATGTTTTCGCCAATAAGAAAGTGGGCTGTTAATTCGCTTCTGCTTTTCTTGGACAACTGGATATGTATCTGGTGAATAAGTTGTCGAGATTTACACAGAAAAGTTTGAAATTGTGTAAAAGTCTCAGATTCTGATTTTTTTTTTTTTTTTCAATTCAAATACCAATATTTAAATACATGACCCCTGGTTTTACACAAACTTGCATTCATTAACTATGACTGGAAAAAAAATTAGGACAGGGAGTCGTCTCCTCCGTACACGGAAGCATATTGCGGCCACACAACCTCTGTAAACTTCTCTCCGACACATTTTTTCTTTAAATACGCATGGTTCTCAAATGAGTCAATTTGGCATTATAAATACTTATTTGAGATTGACAAGAATAATTCCGATCTGAAATGTTATGATCGCTACAGATGCGTGTGTATTTCGTTGGTCACCATCCGTCCCGTTGAATTGCCAAAATCCATCGATCTTTTCTCATCTTTTCAGCTGATATTCCATGGAATGATCTCTTTGAAGAATTGTCTCATCTATTGTGACAACCAACACCAAAATGGGTCTTGTGTATTGGGAAAAATGTGCTCCGGTTCAGCAACGCCCGTGCAGCTTTGTTGGACCGGCAACCCATCGATCTTTTCTGGTCTTTTCAACTGGTATTCTGTAGAAAGATATCTTTGAATAACTGTGTCGTCTTGTGTGACAACCAACAGCACAACAGGTCTCGGGCAATTTGAAAAATCTGCTCCGGTTCAACGGTGCTACACTCTAGAGCACCGAGGTTTGACTGGCAATATGGCACCATGCAAACTGTGACGTCACGTGCACGAGCTCTATAGAAAGTTTAGTCCCTACGCTCAGGGCCTGCTTTGGATATGTCGCAGCAATTTTGGAGACCAGACAAAATACTTTTCCTGCGAAGAAGTAACAGTACTTTTACTTGATTAGTGATCTAAATGTCGCTGGCTACTTTCATTAATCAGTTATATTTCTTATTTATAGACTTTTTGATCAGTTTTGTCATTCGCCGTTCTGATCAATGACGTCATTGATCGGCTCCACAAAAGACGTTAACTCCGTGCGCAGTAAATCAGAATCTCCCCCAAAAAAGTTACATCGTAGTATTTGGTATTTTTTGTGTCTTTTGTAAATACAGTGCCCCTGGTTAAGATGTGTTTTTTTAGCTTCTATTTTTTTTCTAAATAATATGGGACCTTAATGGGAAAAAAAAAGAAAAATCCAACCTTCAATACAAGTGCATTTATTCAGTGGAGAAAAAATCCCACATAAAGAAATAATTATTTGACATCAAATAATGTGTGTCACAATCATTAGCACTCCCGGTGTTAATACTTTGTACAACCCCCTTTTGCCAACAAAACAGCACCTAATCTCCTATAATGTTTCACAAGGTGGGAAAAGACAGAAAGAGGGATCTTCAGCCATTTCTCTTGGCAGAATCTCTCTAAATCATCCAGAGACCTGGGTCCTCTCCTCTGTATTCTCCTCTTCAGCTCACCCCACAGTTTTTCATTGGGGTTGAGGTCTGGGGACTGAGACGGCCATGGGAGGAGCTTGATTTTGTGTCTGGTAAACCATTTCTGTGTAGATTTGGCCTTTTCAGCATGCGCATCTTTTGTGGCACACCAGACCCACTTAGTGTTTTTTGCCAAAAAGCTCAATATCGGTGTCATCTGACCGAAGCACACGGTCCCAGTTGAAGCATCAATACCGCTTGGCGAACTCCAGACATTTGCGTTTATGATTGTGAGTGAGGAAAGGTTTTCTCCGTGCATGCCTCCCAAACAGCTTGTTGGGGTGTAGACGGCGCCTGATGGTTGATTTGGAGACTTTGTGACCCCTGGATGCTACCATTTGTTGTAATTCTGTAACAGTGAGCTTTGGAGATCTTTTGATTTCTCTTACGATCCTCCTCGCTGTACATGGTGGCAAAATAAACGGGTCCTCGTCCAGGCTTGTTTACCACTGTTCCAGTTGTTTTGAACTTCTTTATTATTCCTCTCACAGTGGATATGGGCAGCTGCAGTTGAGTGGCAATCTTCTTGTAGCCTCTACCTGACCTGTGAAGGTCGACGCACATCTGCCTCACTTGTATGCTGTGTTCCTTTGTCTTTCCCATGTTTAAGAGTGGATAAGAGAAATGGCCTCTGTGTCACGTCATATTTATACCCAAGGGAAACAGGAAGTGATGAATTACTAATTAAATGTTCCTACATAGTCTGGTAAACTTTGTAAATTACTGTAGAAATGACAGAAATGCTTCAATTATATATTTATTTCCTGGGAATTGTTAAGGGTGCAAATAATTGTGGAACAGGTGATTTAATGAAAAAAATGTTTTTTAGTCAGGGATTTTTTTTTATTTTCTTATAATTCATTTGATTTGAAGGTTACAATTTCCTAAAATTTTCAGTCTGACAGTATTCTTCTGCAATAAACACAGAATTTATTTTAAGGCTTTTAACACATCTTAACTGGGGTTGCCAGTAATTATGGAGGCCACTGGATGTGACAGCCAATAGTTATTTTAAAAAAAAAAAAAAAGTTAGAGGCGTGGGACAGACAAAGACAAAGATGTAATGCTACAGACTCCACGACAAATTTGCTGTCACGATTGTAACGATGTCAAACTACTGCAATAAAATTTTATATACCGATACTACTCCACCGCATTTTTTTATGATCATTGAGCAGTTTTGTCACCTCAAATGCTTTCATATTGACTCATTACCATGATGACAACAGCACGAATGAATAGAGCTGACTGTATTATCAGAAGAAAGTGGGAGAGGGTAGGGATGTGTCAGGCTTATTTGGGATATACTCACATACTTTTAATACGATCGAGCTCGCAAGCAGGCAACTAAATTTTACGTAGCCTAGCAAGCTAGTGTTAGCGTTTGTATGGAAACATGCTGCCGTTCTGTCAAATGGTGCTCTAAAGATTCTGCGTGAGAAAGTTATTTAATAAGTCATTTAATTACTGTCAATGTTATTAACTGCAAATTTATTTATATTATGTATGTCGTTATTTAACTACTTCAGTTAGCATGCATTATCGCTGTAATGTTGGTGTAACCTGAATGATGAGAGAATACGTGATCTGACCAAAGCGGTGATTTCCAATATTTATGGAGCCTAGGCATACATTTTACAATAAAAAAAAATCTCATGGTACACCAACAAACGAAAATGTGACAAAACGTAGATTGATTAATGTGTGTATTTGGTTCATCTCCGCCACAGAAGTGGATTGGACAGGGAGGCTGTATGGCCGTGATCGCATACCATCTGAATATAGCATGAAACAATAGGGTAATATTTGCCCCGGTAACTTCACTCGGTTGTGTGATGTTCTCTTCTTCGAAAAGAGCTTCTGTGTCAGAAGCGGTGTGTTCGTCTCCCATAGAGGGGTCCACCGCGTGTTTTCATTGGCGAATGTCCGGGGTGATGTCACGGACAGGGGATGTAGCCAATATGGCGACCACTTGGATGTCGTAGAATGACGCTTCTGCAACTTTGGACATGGATGACGCGCTCTCCGCTCATATTTATTTTTTCGTATAGACATTGAAGTGAATAATGTTGTGTATTTTTCACTACAATATATATTTTAGAATGTTTATAGGGATGACACTTGACCTTTAAATAGATGCATTGGTCCATCTTGTGATTGGTTGTTTTTTTTTGTTTTTTTTTTTTTTTTAAATCTGTGTTCAACTATAAAGCTCTTGCACCTACGTCATCAAATCACATCACTGGCTGGAAGTGCCGGTGAAACAAACCATTCTTCAAGACTAAGTTGGTTGAAGACAACACGAAAATACGTGTTATGGCACGACGCCCAGAGTTTTGTCCGATACCGTTTGTTTTAAAACATTTCTGATACCTCGCTCAGGAGTTCGGTATCAAATTTTAATAGGTTCGTCGGAGATAGGCACTCAGAAATGAAGACAAGACACACTTCTGGCTACCAACAATTGGCACTTTATTGGTCCCACACAGAAATGGTAACACAAGCACAAGCACAAATCACGTGGTATGAAGCTAAGTAATATCCAACCAGCTCTTAGAAGAATATCCAGCTCTTACCGTGCGCCAATAGGAGGGAGAGCCAACACTCCAGGTAGAGCAGCTTCAATACCGGCTGGGCGTCCGTACGCAACCCGCAGCAGACTCTACCGAGAGTATCCAAAGTTCTCCTTTTATACTCTAAGCGTGTGCGGAAGGAGGGGTGAGTGGCCAATTCATCCCGCCTGACGCCACACTATTCTTTGTTACCAACAGATGGCGTTGCTCAACATCATATATAACAAAACATCTTTTTATGACATTGCTGGTTATCCAAACATTCTTTTATGACATTGCTGGTTATACAAAGCTATGGCGATGATCTTTTAGGTTATACAAAGCTATTGCGAAACATATACGAAGCTATTGCGAAACATCTTTTAATTATGGAAAAACAACACAATAAAATTATTCTTACTTCACCGTTAAACATTTAGAAGGTGATAATAAAAAAAGGTACGTGGAAAAATGAGAGACACTTAGTATAGAGGACCCACATTTAATGCCGAAGTCGATGTTTTTGCCGTTAAGAAATTGGACTATCAACCCGCTTCCGCTTGTCTTGTGCAACTGGATCTACACATGTATCTGGTGAGTAAGTCATCGAGATTTACACGGAAGAAAGCGTAGAAAAGTCTGGATGTATACAAATGCTTGGTGGCTGGATCTGTTCTTCATCAAGAATAAATCCCACATAGCGATGGAGCCATTCAGATTTTCTCAATACAAATGCCAATATTTAAAAGGGAAGTCCAGTGCTTGCATTAACAGTGTATCCAATAGGCCATGCAATATGTACCCTATTTTGACAATGTGATGTTAAATCCTCTCTGAAAGCTCGGCTCGCGGCCTGCCGCCGGCGCTCGCTCGTCAGAAATCAGCGCTGAGCATAATAGTGTCCCATCTAATCAAGCGTTTGGAACGGCACAGTACACGCCACATACGCCCCTGTACATCATGTGACTCGCGAAAATTGCAGCGCCCCTGAAAATTCATAATTGTCGACAATCACAATTAAATGAGAGAGGATGTAGCATCACATTGTCAAAATAGGGTACATATTACATGACCTGTTGGATACACTGTTCATTCGAAGCACTGGATTTCTCCTTTAAATAAATGACCCCTTGTTTTACACAAACTTGCATTCATTAACTATGATTGGGGGAAAAAAAAAGACAGCAAGTTGGCTCCTCGGTACACGAAGAGTGATGGAGCCACACTTTAAAGGGGAAATCCAGTGGTTGTCATGAACAATGTATCCAATAAATCATGTAATATGTACTTTATTTTGACAATGTGATGTTAAATCCTCTCTAATAGTGTTTTGAGAAGATTTTTATCGACAATTGAGAATTTTCAGGGGCGCTGCCATTTTCGCGAGTCACATGACTTTCGTGCGCGGATGTGAGATGTAAGGTAACGCACCAAAGGCTCGATTCCACTTTGCCCAGCGCTGATTTCTTGGATTTAGCCTCATCTGATGAAGAAATAGCGGTATCGGTTGATGGCGAAGATTGAGGAATACTTCCATACAGATTTGAACCTCTGGCTATAAATAATATTGAATATTTGGATGGTTCTTTGGGCGGAATGACGCCAGAGTCTGACCACTCAGGGGCCTACGCGCAGGACATAAGTGCGTAAACAAAGGTCCCCGGACCTCTGGGCCGGGAGCTGCGGATGGTTCTTCAGACTCGAATGATGCGAGCTTCAGCGGCGGGCCGTGAGCCGAAGCTCGGCTCCCTCGTCAGACTCAATGTCATTCCCGTCCGAAGAACTATCCATGGCTTTGTTTACAAACTTAAGCCCCGCGCGTAGGCCTCCAAGTAGTCAGACTCCGACATCATTCCACCCGAAGAACCATCTGAATATTGAACATTATTTACAGCTATTTTTTACAGATTTCATCAAACATTGTTTGTTTGTCTTCCAGATCTCACGGAACATGTTGTGTGGCCGAAACCAGAGCCTCCCCACATCAAAGAGGAACAGGAGGAGGAAGAGTTCCCCCGGGTCAAAGACGAGGAGCCGCAACTCTCTTACATGAAAAAAGAAGAGCATGATGACTACATCTCTGTCATCCAGGAAGAGGAGGAGAAGGCGGAGAGAGCCAAGTTTCCATTGAATGGTGTCCATTTGAAGTGTGAAGATGAAAGTGAAGAGGACGGAGGACTGGAGATTAAAAGTAACAGCTCAAGTCAACACATGAAAAGAGAAAGTGATGGAAAAGACTATCGTGGAAAATCACAGGTAGACGGGCCCTTGGCACCACTATCAGACAGTGATGACACATCTCACTCTTTGAACGCCGACGAACGGTCTGGAGGTGAGATGACTTGTCACCCTGACAATAAACGACGGCAAGGTTCTCAGTGTGGGAAAACTTTGCATGAAAAGAACAATTTGAAACAACACATGAGAATACACATTGGGGAAAACCTTTTGCCTGTTCAGATTGTGGTTTGAGGTTTTCTTGGAAGGGATACTTAAAAATATACACTCGAACCCACACTGGTTTGTGGACAAAAATTCACACGGAAGGGACACTTAAAAAGACACAAAATAACATACACTGGTGAGAAACCTTTTGCTTGTTCAGTTTGTGGTAAAACATACTCTGAAAAAGGAAATTTAATGAAGCACACCATAATACAATGCAGCCCTATGGAGGCACAAGCCAGTGCAATCTGTAGGCCGGTCCCAAGCCAGGAAAAATGCAGAGGTTTGTGTCAAGAAGGGCATCCGACGTAAAACTTGGCCAAACAAATATGAGCAGTTATCTAAAGAATACAATACCATACCATACCGGATCGGTTGTGGCCCGGGTTAACAACACCTGGCACCGTTAGCCCTCAGGGCGTCTGTGGATATTCAGCTACTGTGGGTCGAAGACAAAGAAGAGGAGGAAAGCAGATTCATTGGCACAAGAAGTGGAATACACAGATCTTACAACTGAGTGCAGGGACTTTGAATTTTGGGACTATGAGAGAAAAAGTCAGGAGTTGGTTGACATGATGATTAGGATAAAGGTTGATATATTGAGCAAAAGTTTCTTGGGGCCCATTGTGAGGAAATATGAATAAACTTGCAAAAAACAAATGAAAAGGTTTTCCTATGTGCGTTAGCTTGTGATAATGTGTTAGTGCTTGCATGATTCAGTGATAGTGAAGTGTCAAATCGAGCAGCTGTATCACGTCACACAAACCAAGATGCAGGAAGTGCATCATGGGAAAAGTGACGTCCTTCCGAGCCAATGGGATGCTAAGAAGATGCTACGTGATAGCCAATAGGAGAGCAGCTCTGTCGCGCAACATAAACCAAGATACAGGATGTTTACAGTCGGTGGAAGTTGGGGAATGCAGAGCTAGATAGTGAAATGAAACTCTTTGTCTCAGAACTCAAGGACTTTATTTCTTCAACAATACAGAATCACGCCTGACGTAGGAACCTATGAATACATAACACACAGCACACAGTGCCTTGCAAAAGTATTCGGGCCACTTGAACGTTTCAACCTTGCACCCCATTTCAGGCTTCAAACACTAAGATATAAAATTAAAACGTTTTGTCAAAAATCAACAAGTCGGACACAATTGTGAAATGGAATTGAATTTATTGGATATTTTATACTTTTAACAAATAAAAAAACTGAAAAGAGCGGCGTGCAATACAGTGAAGAAAATACAGTAAGTATTTAAACACCCTGCTATATTGCAAATTTTCCCATTTAGAAATCATGGAGAGGTCTGATATTTTCATCGAAGGTGCATGTCCACTGTGAGAGAGATAATCTAAAAAGAAAAATCTAGAAATCCTGGGGGGCAAAAAAATATGGGCTTGGCCCTGTGGGAACTTCTGCCCAATTTTATTTGGGTCAGGACTTAAATATTTTACTTTCAATTTTTGTCAGAATCTTGTTCACAGATGTTGCCAGAATGCACCACAGCCATACAGTTTTTCAAAAATTTTCAGGGGGGGCATGGCCCCCCGGACCCTCCTAGCAGGACTTTGCACCTTTGGTGTTCGCATTTGTACTTTCAGGAAAGTCCACTTTCATCTATATGGATAGCTTTGCGAAATGGCTTTCTTCTTGCCACTCTTCCACAGAGGCCAGATTTGTGCAGTGTACGTCTGATTGTTCTCCTATGGACAGACTCTCCACCCCAGCTGTAGATCTCTGCAGTTCATCTAGAGTGATCATGAGCCAATTGGCTGCATCTCTGATCAGTCTTCTCTTTGTTCGAGGTGAAAGTTTAGAGGGATGGCCGGGTCTTGGTAGATTTGCAGTGGTCTGATTCGCCTTCCATTTCAATATGATTGCTTGCACAGTGCTCCTTGAAATGTTTCAAGCTTGGGAAATCTTTTTATATCCAAATCCGGCTTTGAACTTCTCCGCAACAGTATCTCTGACCTGCCTGGTGTGTTCTTGGTCCTCATGATGCTCTCTGCACTTTAAACAAAACCCAGAGACTATTTCAGAGCAGGTGCACTTATACGGAGACTTGATTACACACAGGTGGATTCTATTTATCATCATCAGTCAACATTGAATCATTCAGAGATCGTCACTGAACTTTTGGAGTTTGCTGCACTGAAAGTAAAGGGGCTAAATAATATTGCATCCCCTACTTTTCTGTGTTTTATTTGTTAAAAAAGTATAAAATATCCAATTAATTTCATTCCACTTCACGATTGTGTCCCACTTGTTGATTCCTGACAAAAAAATGAAAATTTTACATCTTTATGTTTGAAGGCTGAAATGTGGCGAAAGGTTGAAACGTTCAAGGCGGGAGAATTCTTCCACAAGCCACTGTGTATATCCATCTATCCATTTTCTTAGCCGCAAGAGGGTCGCGAGAGTGCTGGACCCTATCCCAGTTGTGAACAGGCAGGAGGCAGGTTACACACATGCAGACACGGGGAGAACATGCAAACTCCACACAGGGAGGTCCGGGATTGAACTGGGTTCCTCATAACTGTAACGCCAACGCTTTACAGGTACGTCACCGTGCCGCCTTATAACAAGATGTTGCTGATACAGTACCGGCATGAGGCTATAGCTGAGCGGCTAATAACCAGTAATGGTGAGATGCGTGAAAATTTCCGCGGCTGATGAACGACCCTCAACTGTGACAGCTTTATCCTGTCAGGTTGACGCCATGGGAGATTAAAGGAGGACAAATTTGGGTGCATTTTTTTCTGTTTTTTTTTGCATTTTGGTGCACAACACTTTGGCATCTTAGGCTAGCTAGAACAAATAGTCTGTAATGTTAGCACCAGCGATGTCGGGGGCGGGGTTAAAGATGTTTCTTCCAGGTCTGGCTGTGAAAGCTGGCACATATCCAGATTTTGCCTGGATTTTGTTCCCCCCGTGCCTGTGTGCGTTTTCTCTCAAAAGATTAATTGGACTCTCTAAATTGCCCCTAGGTGTGATTGCGACACTTGTTTGTGTCCATGTAGCCTGCGATTAGCTAGCAACCAGTTTGGGGTGGACCCTGCCTCCTACCCGGTGACAGCTGGGATAGGCTCCAGCACTCCCGTGACCCTTGTGAGGGTAAGCGGCTAAAAAAATGGATTAATGGACAAAAGAGGTGGTGTCAAGTTCAATACCTGGCAGAGCAGTTTAGAGGCAAATGGCGAAAGACTATTTCCACAAAATGACTCTCAGATAACGATGGCACACGTCTAAGAGAAACTTTCAAACTGGTGACATGGTCATAGGCATTCATGAAACACTCCCAAGATGATAGGGGAGACTCAAATGAGTCTCAAAGATGATGTAAAAGAAAGATGCGCTTTTGACGGGGTTCAAAGTAACCCTTTGAGACCAAAATCTACACCAGAAGGGTGACTGCAGAAACTATCCGTTGTTGATTTGTTGTGATTTCCCTTTGTTTGAGTGCTTTTGTTTTGAAGATCCTATTGCCGGATGTGTTTTTATTTCCATGATGGAACAGGAAGTTGTGTTCTTGGGTGATTGATGAAGGTGCGAAAGCTAAAACAACAAAGCAGAGAAAATGGCTAACAAAGATAAAGGAAAGAAAGAACTGTTATTAGATGGATCAAGTGTCTAGTGAGAAGAGAGTTCTTACGTGCGTATTCTGGCCCTTAAATTCAACCAGGCTGCTGCAACATCCTTTTTTTTAATTTTTCAGCTTTTCAAACTGAACATAATTTAGGGGTACTGCTGTGTTCATGTGCGTGTGCAACGGTATATCAAAGCAATATAAACTCTTACAAAGTGATGTTGAGAAACTAAAGATTTTTTTATTTCTGAGAGAACTGGTCAAATTAGAGGTGGTGAAATTCTGCCCAAGCGCAACTTTATATAAAATGAGTTTATACTACCCCATGAATAAATTCCTTTTTCCACACCAGATGTACAGTGGATTGGGTCTCCACTTCTGTCATTGTTACATCAAGACGGCTCAATTTTTGTGATGAAAAAGGAGTGTTTCAAGTGCAATCAAAACTGATTACTGTTGTAAATGACACAACAAAAGTCATTCATTCAATTAGATTTAACCACTTAGTGTTTGTCTTTTGTCTTGCAGTTGTCCGTGAATATCTTCATCCAGACTGGCAGCAGTCAGTGTCTGGTCACATCAAAGAGGAAGAGGAAGGTGAAGAGCTACAATGCATCAAAGAGAAGGAGGAAGTATTCCAACACGTGAAAGAGGAAGAGCAGGAAGAAATCATACAGGTTCCATCCACTGGTGTCCATTTGAACAGTGAGGATGGTCAAAGTGAGATGAGACGAGAGGCGGCGCCACCAAGCTTGAACAGCTTGAGTTATGGAGACCATTGTGAAGGATCACAAACAGATGTTCATAATGATGATGATGAACAGTCGGAAGGTGATATGACATGTCACAATGCCAGCAAATGCTGGAAATGTTCTCAATGTCAGAAAACCTTTGCTTCTCTGACCAATTTCAAACAACACATGAAAATACACATAGGTGAGAAGACTTTTGCATGCTCAGTTTGTGGTCAAAGATTCACTCGGAGTGGATCTTTGATAAGGCATACAAGAACACACACTGGTGAGAAACCATTTTCATGTCCAGTTTGTGATAAAAGATTCACTCGCAAGGGAGGTCTAAAAAGACACATAAGAACACACACAGGTGAGCAACCTTTTTCATGTCCAGTTTGTGATAAAAGATTCACTGTGAAGGGAAAATTAAAAAGACACACAAGAACACACACTGGTGAGAAACCTTTTTCATGTCCAGTTTGTGATAAAAGATTCTCTGAAAATGGAAAATTAAAAGTACACACAAGAACCCACACTGGTGAGAAGCCTTTTGCGTGCTCAGTTTGTGATCAAAGATTCACTCGGAAGGGAACCTTAAAGAGTCACACAATAACACACACTGGTGATAAGCCTTTTCCCTGCTCAGAATGTGGCCAAAGATTCTCTGTGAAGGGAAATTTAAAAAGACACACAAGAACACACACTAGTAAGAAACTTTTGCTTGCTCACTTTGATCAAACTTTCTCTTCTAAGTATAGTAATCCCTCATTTTTTGCAGTTAATGGGGACCAGAACACCCCGTGAATTGTGTATGCAGAGGTGTCCCGGTAGATACATTTATTTTTTTCTTCCTATTAAGGACTATTAACCCACAATCATGGCTCCGAAGAAATGACACAAGTTAAGTTCTTTGGCAAAAGAAAAGAACTTCCAGGGGCGAGTCACCCCCACTGAAGAGATTTGACATTTTTGCATAGCTTTTTTCTCGTGAACTTTAATATTGATCTGTTCCATTAACATTTCTGCATTTTTGTTTTGTTTCAAAGATTTTGTCAACTGGAGTTACGAGTCACTGTTTTTGTGTTTTTGTAAAAATGAAAAAAATCGTTGCTTTTTTTCACCCCCTAATTACTGCTTGTTTAAAGTTATTCTGCACTTTTGGTAATTAAAGGGCCACTGTCATGAAATGCATGATTTTTAGTATGTTATTAATGGAAAAAATGGCTGACATGGGCCCATGTGTTTTTTCACTAGAAAACATGATTTTGATGTATACAGCTTTTTTTAACTCCCGCCATGAAAATCCTCTCGAGGGATTTGTTTTCGAGAAGAAGCAGGGTGTGACGTACATGGCAGGACCGCCCTCAAGTGGACTAATTTTTTTCTATTAGTTTTACCTCCGGGAAGGTAGCTCGTTGTTCCTTCGTGTTAACCAAAATGCCGGCTAGTTGCACTGCTGGACATTGCTTGAACACTCGGGAGGATGGATTTACCCTTCATAAGTTTGCAAGAGACCCGGTTCGTCGTGAGAAATGGATTGCATGGGTGCAGAGGATGAGAGCTTCATGGGTTCCAAATGACAGGTAGGGCTGTATACAGCTACTGAAAAAATAATAGTTTGGGGCGGACCATGTAATCGATTTCTCATAACTCAACAAAAGATCCGCGTATGAAATGTCGATATCCGCATCGGACGGCGTCGGGCTGCTGCGTTGCTTCGCCAGCGGGCTCGTGGACAGCGGTGGCTCTGAAGAACGCTGCCACAATGCCGCACTCAGCCATGTGTGACGACAATACCATAAAGCCCCCGGCTCGACGGTGTTGTTCATCGCGTACTGCGGTGGCTATGAACCCCCTAAACCAGCACAGTTCAGCTCCG
Organism: Syngnathoides biaculeatus; assembly: GCF_019802595.1. Classification (NCBI taxonomy): domain Eukaryota; kingdom Metazoa; phylum Chordata; class Actinopteri; order Syngnathiformes; family Syngnathidae; genus Syngnathoides; species Syngnathoides biaculeatus. The sequence goes on along the minus strand of NC_084659.1, from coordinate 2,907,660 downwards.
TGATAACCCACCTCGGCGCCGAAAATTAGCCACACCGGCCGGCTGCCGTGAGCCGCGATGGCCTCCGATCTCCGCTGCAGAACTGGATCGGATGGGGAGCCGGTTTGGCCGTGATCGCGTATCTGAATATGGCTCGAAACAATGGTGTAATATTGCCCCGGTAACTTCACTTAGTTGTGTAGTGTTATCCTTTTCGAAAAGAGCTTCTGTGTTGGAAGGGGCATGTTTGTCTCCCATAGTAGGGTGCACCGCGTGTTTTCATTGGCGAATGTCCAGGTGACGTTACGGACAGAAAATGCAACCAATATGGCGACGACTTGGATGTTGTACAATGACATTTCTGCAACTTTGCGCATGGATGACGCGCTCTCTGCTCACATTTATTTTTTCGTATAGACATCGAAGTAAATATTGTTATATGTATTTTTCATTACAATATCTATTTTAGAATATTTATAGGGATGACACTTTACCTTTAAAAAAAGTTTACAAGGCTTGGGGCCAAGTCGTGACAGATACGGCAATGCACTCCCAACTCAGCCTCTCTACTATTTAAGCATACATTTTAAGCAAATATAAAATCTCTTCTTTTGAAGAAATAAACTTCAGTTATTTTCATTATATAAATCATTATATAAAGTATTTAAACTATACATGTATTTCTGCTATGCAGTTTATTATCAAGAAAAGCAAAAGAATGTTTTTAAAAGCCTAATTTTTAGGATTGGAACGCATTATTTCTTTTTCCATTAATTGTAATGGGAAATGTGAATTCGGATTTTGAACAAATCACTTCTCGAACTGCCTTCTGGAATGGATTGTATTCGAGAACCGAGGTTTAAGATCCAATGACATTTAGTCGGGGCTACTTGAAATATCTAAAAACTAATGTACAGTGAAGAAAATGAGTATTTGAACAACCTGCTATATTGCAAGTTCACCCACTTGGAAATCATGGAGGGGTCCGAAATTTCAATTGTAGGTGCATGTCCACTGTGAGAGAATCTAAATTGAAAATCCAGAAATCACAATGTCTGATTTTTTTTTTAAATTATTTATTTGTGGAACATAGCTGCAAATAAGTATTTGAACACCTGAGAAAATTGTTAATATTTGGTACAGTTGCTTTTGTTTGCGATTACAGAGGTCAAACGTTTCCTGGAGTTGTTTACCAGGTTCACCAGGTTTGCACACACTGCAATGCACACTGGTTTTGGCCTACTCCTCCACACAGATCTTCTCTAGATCAGACAGGTTTCTGGGCTGTCGCTGAGAGACATGGAGTTTCAGCTCCCTCCAAAGATTTTCCATTGGGTTAAGGTCTTAGAGACTGGCTAGGCCACAGCAGAACCTTGATATGCTTCTTCTCGAGCCACTCCTTGGTTTACCTGGCTGTGTGCTTTAGGTCATTGCCATATTGAAAGACCCAGCCACGACCGATCTTCAATGCTCTGACTGAGGGAAAGCGGTCGTTCCCCAAAATGCCACAATACATGTCCGCGGTCATCCTCTCCTTAATACAGTGCTGTCGTCCTGTCCCATGTGCAGAAAAACACCCCCAAAGCATGGTCCCACCCCCATGTTTCACAGTAGGGATTGTGTTCTTGGGATGGAACTCATCATTCGTCTTCCTCCAAACACGGTTAGTGGAATTATGACCAAAAAGTTCCATTTTGGTCTCATCTGACCACAAAACATTGTCCCATGTCTCCTCTGTATTATCCAAGTGGTCACTGGCAAACTTAAGACGGGCCTTGACATGTGCCGGTTTAAGCAGGGGAACCTTCCGTGCCTTGCATGATTTCAAACCATGACCTTTTTGTGTATTACCAAAAGTCACCTTGGAAACAGTGGTCCCAGCTCTTTCCATGTCATTGACTAAGTCCTGTCGTGTTGTCCTGGGCTGATTCCTCACCTTTCTAAGGATCATTGAGTCCCCATAATGTGATATCTTGCATGGGGCTCCACTCCGATTGAGAATGACCATCTTGTTTAGCTTCTTCCATTGTCTAATTATTGCTCAAACAGTGGACCTTTTTTCACAAAGCTGCTTGCCAATTTCTCCGTAGCCCTTTCAAGCCATGTGGAGGAAGACTAACAGGTCTTTGAGTGTCTGAATTCTAGCAGATGGGCAGGTGTTCAAATACTTATTTGCAGCTGTAACACCCAAATAAATTGTTAAAAAAATCATACATTGGGATTTCTGGATCTATCTTTTTAGATTATCGCTCTCACAATGGACATGTGCCTACAATGAAAATTTCAGACCCCTCCATGATTTAAAAGTGGGAGAACTTGCAATATAGCAGGGTGTTCAAATACTTATTTTCTTCAATGTAGATCTATATCTGAAAATTATGATAGAAAAAAACTGGTGGTGATTTTCTTTCATCAATAATATTACATGTAAATTGTTTCAGCTAGTGTGTGCTGCACAGTGGACCACACATGATCATGTGATCAGCATACAGTCACTTATGGATACAACAATACAGATCTACCATACAGGTTGATTTATTTTATTGTATCACTGTCTTATCTTTCCTCTAGGAATACATAAAATGTAAACAAATTGTACTACCTTTTATATTGATGTACTGACATTCTATAAAGTGATCACTATAAACCCATATGGTGCTGGAAGGCTGCCAACCCTCCTGTCTTATGGCAGCAATCCACATCTGTTTTCTTTGTGGGTCTGCAGGAAATCGATGAAAATACTTTTTCGTTGTTTCTGATCCTGTCTTGTTATGACAGCCCACTGCCACACAAGTGGTAACCATTCTTATCTTACACTCTGTATTACACGGAGACAACGGAGCTTTTTAAAAACTTCACTGTGATAAGACGACAAGCATCTGCCTTCCAAAGCTTGCTTACCAATATGGCGTCATAAACAAAAACCCGTGTGGTTTCGGTACGTAGCTGCAAAACCTCCCGAGACAAACACCGTAGGACACGACCAGTGGTATAATTCGTACCTGAAAACCATGCAGCTGTGTTGTGTATTCTGAAAACAGCGACCTTTTAATCTTCTGTCTTAACGCTCTCCCAAGTGAGCCTTTGCAGCTTGGTTCCTTAGAAAGTATTGCCTGGTTGCAATTCATTTAACTGACCTAAAAAGCCATGCTGAACTAGGGGTTGATCCACATACATTTAGAGCTTCAACCTAACACTCTCCCAAGTGAGCTATAGAGCTTGTGCACCAACCTCAAAATCACGTGCCTTTTGTTTATGTCGCCATTTTGCCAGTCTAATAAAGCATTATTCAATGCTGAGTTGGTTGGAGATGACACAAAAATGTCTTGTAGCACGACGCCCAGTCTTTTCCAATACCATTAGACATTTAGAAGGTGAAAATAAACAAAGGTATGTGGAAAAATTAAAAGCACTCGGCATAGAGGACCCATATTTAATGCAGAAGTTGACGTTTTCGCCGATAAATTGGACTATTAACCCGCTTCCGCTTGTCTTGCACAGTTGGATCTACACATGGATCTGGTGAGTAAGTCGTCGAGATTTACACAGAAAAGTTTGAAACCGTATAAAAGTCTGGACACATATAAATACTTTGTTGCCGAATCTGTTCTCAATCATGAAAAAATCCCACATAGTGACGGGTTGACAGCTTGTGAACGCGGAAATGTGTTCGGCCACACGTTAACCTTTTCTGGAATTCATCGATCTTTTTGGTTAGTATTCAATACAAATGCCAATATTTAAATAAATGAACCCTGGTTTTACACAAAGTCGCATTCATTAACTGTAATGTCTTTATTTAAAAGATTTATATATTTCATAAGAAAAATGTTTATTTCATGATATGTGTTAAAAGGTTTTAAAAGAAAAAGCACAGAGTGACACCTCTTGACCTGTGAGGATCATTTAGTTTCTATGCAGAGTGAGTGCTCCGTACTTTCGTAGATGATCTTTGAAGTATCTCCGATGAAAATTCAGTCTGAGAACAACTCATAACTACGGTGAATGTGTTCTAAACGTTTGAATCTTGGGAAACTTTGGTCTTTGTAAGTATTGTCTGTTCACAGACATTCGGTTGAGGTCACAAGTATATTTTATTTGAAAGCTTGATGTAAACTGAAAGGTTATGTTGGGACAGCAACCTGCGCTAAAGCCCGGTTCCAGCAACTGCCTTAAATGTTGTTTTTTGGCAGGCACCGGCCTCGAGTGTCCAGTCACAACGGAGGTGTTTCTCAGCAGACTCAACGGCCTGCTGTGTCAAATCAGTTAGATCCTGTTTTGAGACTTGTCCGCCAACGGCAGCGTTCCAACATTCCATATATAATCTTTGTTCTGCTTTCACATACACACACTCTGTGTCGGACTACAGTCTTTGCCCGTGTCACACTGTGTGTCACAGAGCACTCTGTTCATTAACCCATTCATGGAGTGGGTGGGTATTTTTTGCTGAATTGAGATAAAAGTTTCCTAACAGGCCACAATCAAGGAAATAAAACTTTTTTTTCGTTTATGGTTAAGTTAAATGATAACCTGAGGCAGCCATGTTGGGTCAGGAATGAAAGGGAAATAACTCCAATGACCAATGAGTTATCCTCTCCTGATACCAAATTATGGCTTCAGATTAAAACACTTAATTATTTTGATATACTGAAGGATATAATGCTTGAAAATCATGATGTCCCAAAAATGGGTTAAACTTCAAAGAGTTTGTCACGTTTCACGCCTCTGGACTCTAGTTATTGACCAAACCTGGAATTGGACGAACACGTGGAAACACCACAAATGGACCTCCTTCCACCAACTGGTGACCTTGACGTGATTCGAAACCATCCATTGGACCGACAGGCAGAAATTTTGCCACGCCACAATTGACAAGGTAAGAAGACATTTATCTTTTCAGTCTAATTTTTATCTGTCGGCCAGTGTGTGGTAAGGTTTCACTTCCTATTGTTTGAAATTGAATAAGAGGCTGTGAAATGTGATGTTATGGCCAGAAAGTAAAGAGAATAAAAGCGCATAAGTACAAAGAGAAACCGAGAAATAACCAATACATTAAGTGTTGTAATTAGCAAAAAGAGAAGGCGGATTTGCTCTTCGAGTGAGTTTTAGAATAAATAGGTCCTGTTTTGTGTTAAGAGGCGGTGTCGTTCCCTTACGGAATCTGAAATACCACAATTTCCTCGAACCAACAACTGAATGTGTGTGGAGTAAACTGTCGGGGACAGAGAGAAACGAGAAACAGTAACCTGTCGGGGACAGAGACATATCACACTGGATACATTATACTGTGAATAGAGGTGGGTTCGTTCTATTAGAGAATCATAGAAACAGTAATTCCTAATTTTCCGGTGTAAGAGGCAACATCGTTCTTCAGAAGAATCTTAGATGTCTTAAAATTCCTCATATTACGGTGTGAAGTAGTAAAGAAAAACGCGCAAGCTTGAGTAACGGTGTTTTGTAAAAAAAAAAAAAAAAAAAAAAGATTTGGATCCATTATACAATCATAATATAAATAAAATAATAATGATAAATAAATAATATAAATGAAATAATATAATACGACAAAGTAATCAACTCTGCGCAACCAATTGATCACTGAAATTGCAGAATGGACGGGAACAGAGAAAAAGAATGGTGAGATTAACGCGTCATCCTAGATGATGATCAGAAAATTCCACTTAGTGACCAAATAAGAATTACATGCAAAGTATGCATGGAAGGCCTTCCTGAGCGTGAGAGAGAAAATAAGAATAAAAGAGTTGTGTGAGTGAGTCGACGGATGACTGGCTTCCAACCTTGATGTCTCCGTCATTGGTCATGTTGGTGAAAGAAGTGATAAAGTGTTGTGTGGTGAAAAAGGAGAAACTTGAGAGTAACATTAAAAAAAAAAAAAGTCAGCGGGCAGTCCAAGTCCAATATCAAACCAAGATTCATAGTCAATTACAGCCTTGAATGCACAAAAATAGCATTTTCTGCAAGGGACACACTTCCCGAATCGCGAGCAGCTACGGACTCATCACGCAACAATGTTGCCGTGGCTCTCGGGGCTGGTGTCACCGCCTCAATTAATCACTTGCAAGACACTGTTCATGATTTATTACTCATAAACCATTCACTCCATCCGATTTGAGAATGTCGTTACAGGAACTTCCTCCGATGCAAAGTGGAGGGGCGAATTGGCTGAGGGCTGTTCAGCGTGATAAAACTCGGCAAATTTTTACTTCTGGTGATTTGAAAATCCTGAAGACGCAAGCGACTCGACTCTCTCAGCTCGACATCTTGATGTCTCCCTCCACTGTCAGCAGCCTCCTTGATGGTAACGCACTCACGTTTCCTGACTTTGATAAAGTTGCAGGACGCTTTTTTTTCCTCTGCGTGTTCATTTCATTTCAGGTCGTGAGAATGTTGGTTATCCAAATAAAGGCTGGAGATGATGAACAGTTTCTTCAAAGAATTTACATACAGAATATTCCGGGCACTTATGAGTTACAGACAATGGCTGTAGAGAGCAGATCACAAGTGCAAAGGTACAGAGAAAGCACACATCCTTTATCTTGTCAGAAGGGCGGACTGTGGGTGGTATCAAACCTGTGGCATGACATCGGGGCTTTTCACTGAGACAAAACGTTTGTCTCAACCAGTTCCAGCTGGCAATGAATTATAATTATGAATAAGTGTCCAGTATGCAGTTCATCAAGGTTAGCCTACGTGCACAGATGCGCTCAAGGACACATCTGGCTACAGAGCACAGCCCCACCGAGGACAGGAGAAAATTATGGAGTCATGAGTAAATATGAGCATAAGACATACTTCAATCCACCTTGAAATGAACCAAATTAAAGAAAGCTGCCAGCATAGTCATCGTCCAGAGTGGGTGGTGCACCGGGCATGGGCCTTTTTCCTCTGGGATGAGTCTATCCGGGGCGCAGTCAGCTTCCTTGTTGAATGATGTCATCAACGGGTGCCAGCTGGCACTGGAGTAGACATGGTTTGCTGGTTGTCGTCAGGTGGAGGGATCGCTGAGCCTGAAGTGGATCTGGCGGGTCGTGTAGACAAGATGTAGAACCACGTGTCCCCCTTTCCTCCAGGATGTACTGCTGTAGCCGTTTGCTCCGTGACCTGAAAGGGACCTGTACACCTAGGTTCAGACTATTTACGTTTAATTACTTTTAAGTATTAAAGTATTCATTTTGAGGGGAGAGTCTGGTTGTGATTGTCGTGATTAACCAAATTTTTTAAACACTATGCTTGCTGTTTAAGATTTGCAGGGATATGCCTTTGGCCATTCCAAAAAGGAAACTACTATGACTTGCAAATACCGGTGACCCTAATTATAACAGTGAAATCCCATTGAAATCACCTGACCAGGAGTGTCCACGTCCGGATCGTGGTCTCCCTGTGGTGATTTCGTTGTAGGCATACTGTTATACCTACTGCAAATGCTGCAGTCCTGCAGTTCACCTTTAACAATTTGTCTCATGAAAGGATGCCACCAGGCGTGGAGTTGTTCATCCACACCTACATGGCATGTTCCATGGGCTTCAGAATTTAGATTTTTCAATTGTGTCTGAGATGCAATGTACTTACCCTCTTTTAGCCATATGCCATCCTCATCTTTGACATCCCCTTTCAACTTCCACACATTTTTCTTCTGGACTTTTTTTCTGGATTTTTCCTGCCACAACCTATCTGTTTCTACTGTCACCTCATGTTGATTGTCACATTCAGACTGACTTAAAGTTAGTTGGAATGTTGGTCGGTACTCCGCAACCTTTTTTGCTGCTCAATCTGCTGATTCGTTTCCTGCTGATACAAAATCATTAGTTCGAGACTGACCTTTGCATTTAAGTACTGCCACCGCTGTCCGGAGAATTAACCCATCTCGCAATTCGAGAATGTCATCCTGATGTTTAACGGGCGTACCGGTTGCAGTTTGGAAATCGTTTCGCTGCCATTCTTTTAATGCAACAATATTTGTCATGTGTGCATACACCGAATCTGTGTAAATGTTGACGGATTTTTTGCCAATTTGAGAGATAATGTTAACGCCAACATTTCTGATCTTTGTGCTTACTGGGAGCCTGGAATTCTTTCTGCTTGAAGTTTTTCAAAATCTGTCTCCGTGGGTTGGGTTACTGCAAATCTGTTTGGGAAAAGAATCAAGTCCGCCTTGTCAAGAGGTGTCTCATAAAGTTCAGTGCGGAATGAGTTTTCTTCCATAGTTTTTTGTACACGACAATGCGGTTCTCCTCTGAGGAGACCTTAACCCATGTTTACCCCTTCTTGAGTAAAGAGAGTATGTGCTTGTGTTGAAATTGCTTCAATTTTCCTCTGTCTTCCTCCGGTCATGGTGAAAGTTTGACTTGTGATGGACTGGACTATACTGTGTTATGTTCGCAGTCAGTGGGTGATGAAGAACAATGTGAGATGTCTTCTGAATCACTCTGGCTAGAGCAGATGCGAAAGAAGCGCAAATTGAGTGTCTTTGCTCATATTTTTCTAATGGAGTTGATGCATACAGAATAAGGTGTCGACTTCCTCCTTCCCCTTTCTGATAAAGAGCAGCAGAAACACTGCTGATCTTTTCAGACATGTCAAAATAGAGCATGCGACTCTAATCAGGAATCGCAAGAGCTGCAGCAGTGGAAAGATGGTGTTTCAACAAGATGAAGGAAGAGTCTGCTTCTGTGGTTCAACAAAGAGTGTTGAAGAGATTGCGCATACCTTGTTCATTGACCATCCATTGGACTGGGTGAGTGAGTAATGCAAAGTTTGGAACATGATGCCTGGAGTAGTTGCAGTTGGAGTAGTTGAGGTTAAGACCGAGAAAGGCCAGCATGGTTTTGACATTTGTTGGTTTTGGGTGATGGAGAATATCGTCTTTGTGAGACATTCCTGTGCCATGGCGTGAGATCAGACGTCCGAGAAAGGAAACCTGTGATCGGGCAATCTGGAGTTTGGACTTGGAACACCTCAGTCCAACAGAGGCCAAATGAGAAAGCAAAGACCTAGTGGCTTTGAGACAAGAAGTTTAAGATGGAGCCGCCTGCAAGAGGTCATCCACATACTGCACCGGAGAACCCCATGAGGCAATTCAAGTGGAGACAACAACTGACGAAGCCAGTCATTGAAGAGTCTAGGTGAAACAACAAAGCCTTGAGGCCGGTGATTGTTGGAGTGAAATGAGTGTGGGCTGATGTAATTTGGGATACTGCAGAATGCGGGTTCGGGACGGGCAAACTGAGGGTTGACACGGCCGCATTAACTGCTCGCAGGTCATGGACCATGGAAAACTTTCCAGTGTTCTTCTTTTCAACAGGCAAGATGGGGGTGTTAAAATCAGAGCCAGGAATTTTACACAACACTCCTGCTTTGAGCAAGCTGTCAATTGTTTCCGAAATGCCAATCATCCCAGCCTCTTTTACAAAGTATTGGGGAACATATATTTGTCCTGGTTTCGTCTGAAACACAACAGGTGATATGTTGCAGAGACCAATATCAGTGGGATCCATGGACCACAGCGATGTGGGAAGGAAATCAAGAAGTTGACCAGCAAAATCTTTGTCGGTTGTTTCACGTCCATGGTTCCTATCCAGAAGCTGGTGCTCTAAAACAGAAATGGGTAAAAATTTGTTAGACTGAATCCAATAAGCATCAAGTGACGGGGATTAGAGCTATAGAGAGTGATGTGAATTTTGCCAATCAGTGGCCTGTGTGCATGCCAGGACAAACGGGCAGAGATCCTTTGCTGTGTACTGAGGTGAGACCATCAAGGAGACATGTGGGTGACAAGGAGGCAGAGAAGGATCTGAGGGATCCGCCATCATGTACCATTCGAGTTGTTCAAGAGTCAGGAACACCGAAAAAGTGACACCTGGTTTGCTTGCAAACAAATCACCCATGTTCAATTTCCATATGTTGTTTTCAATTTCCTGAAATGCCTCATTATACATCTCATCCCCTGATCTGTCATAGTACAGAGTGCAATGGATACAATCAGTTACCATATCATAAGATCTGAGGTTGCGAACCCAAGGTGACCAGAGAGTCCAAAAGTGTTCAGCTTCAAGCCAACCACTGAGCTTCAAGCCAACCACTGGAGTCAATATCCACTCTTGCCCAGTAGATGTCGGCAGTGGCGCATCCCACACGGCGATGTTCAACAAGCGGGAACTGGGAGGTGGCACCGGAGGCAGAGGCAGCCGAGCAGCAGTAGGTGTTACCATGCGGAAATTCCAGGATGAGTCCATGAGGGGTGCATTTGATGAGAGGGCATGTGGCGATGAGGAGATCTCTGCCCAAAAGATTGACTGGACAGTTAGGTGCAAACACAAAAGAATGCAAAAGAGTCTGTGACTGTTGGTTTGGGTCTCTTGGGGTTGGTTGTAACCTCCTTGATTGTCGCCACATGCTCCATTCAGATGCTTGAGGTCGCTGTCTGCACTTGCAGGCCCAATGACCAGGCTGTCCACAATTGAAGCACACGTTACGGCCTCCAGGGGGTGCACCTTGACCCATGAATGAACCTGCTTGATACATCATGCACTCAGAACCGACACAGGGGGATGAGATCAGAGCAAGAGCGGCTTCTTCCTGCTTTTTCAGACTTTGCAATTGAACCATGGCAAGTTGTGTTTCTGTACTTTTGTGTTTGTCAACCTTTAACTCTTTTTCTGTAGGATGTCTCCTCAAATGATGTTTACCACCGGTCAACCTCAGCACCAGGAAGGTCCGGATTGGCCTTCATGGCCTGTGCCACGGACTTGGGAACGTCCATCAAAATGGCTCATCGGAACACTTGCGAATGCAAAGCGGAGGCTGTTGGGGCGTGTCCTGTTTTCAGAGTGTAATCAATGAGGGCTGTGTCAAGAAAAGCTGCGGCCTCCTCATCTGCTTTAGGAGCAAACTCCAACTCTGCTGTTAACTTTTGTCCCGTAATCGCTCTCTGCACTGCTTGAAGCCAATTGGCACCACCAGATTGCATGGGTGGAAGTTTCTGCAGCAACACACTCATATCAGTGGGAGAGAAAGATTTGTAAAACATAGCAGAGTTACCAGTAGCCGGGTCAACTTTGGCTAAAATGGGTACCTGCAAGATTTGGGAATGAGTCCTATGCCGATGAAGAGGAAAAGCTGGACCTTTGGAAGATTCCCCTGGGTCTTCAGGACCTCTGGTTGATCCCAAACGGAGTCAGGGTGGGCACCCTAAATATTCTGAGACTTCATGAGATTTTAATTCTGCTAATTGATTGTAACTGAGCAACATACAACCTGTTTTCTGCTTCTCCATTCGAAGAGCCTCTAACTGCGTGTTCTGCCGCATAGACAGCAACTCCCTGCTCTCTTTTCAGTCTTGCTGCTTCTTGTTCAGTGCGGAGGGCGTGATCTTGCTTTTCCGCTTCAGCGTTCGCTCTATCTTCTTGTTCAGTCGCGGTTCTCTTAAGTTGATTTCTGATATTTTATGGAACCTCTTGGTGTCTGTTTAATTCTGCCTTCTACAGTCCAAGCTGAGTCAAACGCGTGAATGGGTCAGTTCTCAAGTTGGCCACTTTTTCCAATCTGCCTTCTAATTCTCTAATGGCGGCGGTCACTCCAGCAGCCAAAGTTCCCGCGACCATATTCATGTTCGATATCTGTTGTGCACGAGTGAGAGACGTTTGATTGTCTACATCTACTTTGAGCCGGCCCGCAATTACATTCAATACTGGAGCCTGAAATTCATTTAAAGCTTTCCTTGCTTCATTGTAAGGTGACGGTACAAATGGATTAGTTGGAGACAACGCCCAAGGCCGTTTCTCCTCCGAGTGCAATTTGGGTGTTGACGTTACCAGACCAACACTTTCTTCCTTGACAGCCAAACGGGACAACTTTAACACACATCCCATTGCCATTATTCTTGCTTCCCCTTTCATTTTCATAACTTTGTTAGTATTCTCCCTCACGTTTCTACCTTTTGAAGACAACCTGTTGATTTTTTTTGCACTTCCAACTTTAAAGACGCCACTCTTTTAACACAAGCTAATTCAGTTTCTTTCATTGTCACCAAAGACTCAGTCGAACACAATGGAACGCTTCCTCATCCATTCTTTCAACTGTTCTTTCTCACTATCTTGTTCTTTTTCAGGCAACCTTCCAACACACACGCATCACATGTATTTTTCACTTGTTCAATTAGTAACACTTGTTCAAAATGGTTTGGAATTTGCAAATCGAACCATTCACTTTCCCTATCAAACTGTCCCTCCATTTTGAATCGAATCCCCCCACCCTCTCTTTTTTTGTAGTCAACAGAGGAAGATAAGTGACAAAGCAACAATAGTGAGGATGGTGGGGCTCCTTGCACACTCACGCAGCCAACAACTCAAAGAACTCTGCCTTAAAAATGCAAATTTATAAAAAAACAGGAATGAGAACAGCAAACGTACAAGTAGTGTCGCCTCCGTTGATCTCGCACTTACACACACACACATACACACACGCATGCTTGCCTCACTATGCTACAATCGTGTGCGTGCGTGCGAGACACTCACTCACGAGACAGCAGATGCCGAAGGACGCTCTTTTTTTTGTTTTCTTTTAACTACCACTGGGTATTGTCATACCCTTCTTATGCCATTTTATTAAGGTCACTTTAATTTCTACATTTTATGTCATCCCTCAGATAGATCATTATTATTATTATGATTATTATTAGTTTTATTTTTTTTTTAAAGTGCTCGAGCTTCTTTATTTGAATGAAACATTCCTTTGATTTCGAATGAGGAATTCCAGTCTCTAGGATTCTCCAAAAAGAATGACACAACCTCCCAGTCCAGAAAGTTTTGGGCTGGCCTCAACCTTACCGGTGTGTTCTGCCAGTCACGGGATTTACAACCTTTTTGTGTTGGCACAACCTCCGAACACAGGGCGCTTCTAAACCCTTTTTAGAGTGGTACGTCCACACACTCTATGACTTTTCAACCATTTAGGTGGGACGCAACGGTTACTGACCAGGGCCTCGAATCCAGGACTATATCACCCAGTTTCCCCAACTGTTCAACCAGCCAGAAACTATAATTTCACAATGTCACAAATTCAAACACGACATGGACCTCAACCCCAGTTAACAGAAAGAAGATCCCTTTTGGAGGATAAATGTCCTCTTACCTTATCAATTGTTGGCCGGCCAATGTTCTGTCTATCAACCAACACCTCAGTCCGAAATCACGTCGGGGTCACCAATTGTTGGAGGATACTTTTTTCCCTCCGCGTGTTCGTTTAATTTCCGGTAGTGAGAATGTTGGTTATCCAAATAAAGGCTGGAGATGATGAACAGTTTCTTCGAAGAATTTGCTTTCAGAATATTCCTGGAGTTTATGAGTTACAGACAATGGCTGTAGAGAGCAGATAAGTGCGAAGGTACAGAGAAAGCACACATCCTTTATCTTGTCAGAAGGGCAGACTATGGGTGGTATCAAACCTGTGCCATGACATCGGGGCTTTCCACTTAGACAAAGGGTTTCTGTCTCAACCGGTTCTACCTGGCAATGGATTATTACAAAGTGTCCAGTATGCAGTTCATCAAGGTTTGCCTACGTGCACAGATGCACTCAAGGACACATCTGGCTGCAGAGCAGAGCCCCACTGAGGACATGAGGAAATTATGGAGTCATGACTAAATATGGACATAAGACATACTTCAATAACATACTGGGTGCTTTGGATGCATTGTTTCCCCTCCCTGAGATTATACTGTCCAACCTGGTCTTTGCTCCAAAATCTAATGAGAATGCTGATTCATTTATTTACCGTGCTTTGGTTGTGTGCGCTCAGCGAACCGGGCACCAACCCACTGACTCATTTGAAATTTTATTTGAGGAAAAAGAAAAAGAAATTGACACAAAGTACAAAAACGTAAAAATGCTGAATCCCAATTAGCCATGTTACAATTACAAACTTTAAGAAACAAAATGATTCCGAGGTCCAATTTCAAACTCCTCTGGCGCCTAATAGTGTTGAGTGTCCTGTGCATCAATCCGACTCTGTCACTGTGCAGGGTGTCTATTTCTGTTCTTGTAACCCCACCGACAAACAGCAGCACTAAATTGAATGGCAAGCCACCCGGAGAGACCGACCCCGCTCCAGGGGAGCGTGCTTCAACTGTGGAAAAATGGGACATTGGGCTCATGACTACCGCGCATCACAGCTTCCTCGGCACTGGGCCACCAGAGGAAGAGGCAGGGTATAGTAAGGTGGGCGGGGCCGGGGTGGCCATCGTCAGCAAGCTCCACTTGGAGCTCCACCCGTGGCTTCATCTCCACAGCCACCACACACTCTCCCACACATCCATCTGGCACCACCTGCTGGCCAATATATGCATCCACTGAACCAGCAGTATTTGCCGCCACCTGCTGGCCAATATATGCAGCCACTGAACCACCACTCCCTGTTATTCACAGACTCATGCATTCTTTTGTGTCTACAGTTTCCGGATGGAAACACTTTCCACTGCTCTAATGAGAACTCCCTCTCTCTCTGAGTATTCTGATAAACAATTTCTACAATTGATTCAAGAAACCCCGACACCTGCCGTTGTTGCCTCCGCCTCTGATGACATCTATTGGGCACGCATGGACATTGAATCTGAAGGATGGAAAGAGGCAGCACAATTCTGGACATCATGGCTGCCATGGATTAAACACCTTTGCGCTTATGGGGTTTGTGATTGTATGCAGTGCACTCTATACTATGACAGGCTTGGTGTCAAGGTTTATGCAGATTAATTTCAAAACATCGACGGCGATGTTTGGTCATTGAACATCAGTGATTTATTTGTGGGAAAACCTGGAGTGGCATTCAACACTTCATTGAGTGATGAACAATTAAAATGGTACATGATGGCTGACACACCCGACCCCACTATGCCACCATGCCACCTGCATATTTCTTTGATGGTGTCTCCCGAAGATTCGGCCAGAGATTTTGGCCCTATTGTCAGAGAATGCACGATGGCTACAAATTGGGAACCAATGGTATCCGATATGTTGTTGTATTCTCCATCGCTTGATGCATATTGGATTCAATCTAACGCATTTCACCCATTTTCCATTTTGGAGCATTGCCTATTGGACAGACACCATGGTTAAGAAACAATTGACAGAGATTTGGCTCCACTGGCATTGGCTGATATGCCAAACACTTTTTGGTCTACCGATCCCGCCGATGTGGGCCTCTGCGACATGACTCCAGTCACGTTTCAAATGACACCCGACCCAATTTATGTTCTACAGTACCCAATTAAGAAGCAGGATTTAATTGGCATTTCTGACACTATTAATGGATTGGCCAAAGATGGAGTGTTGTGTAAAAGTCCACACTCCCTCTACAACACACCAATTTAGCCGGTCGAAAAAGAAACACTGGTAAATATCGAATGATCCATGATTTGCGTGCCATCAATGCGGCTGTCACTACACCCACACTTGCCGTTCCTAATCCCCACTCGGCCCTTTCCCACATTTCCCCCTCCCACACCCATTTCTCTTGCATTGATTTGGGAAATCCCTTTTTCTGCATCCCATTGGATACAAGCATGCAGAAATATTTTGCGTTCACATGGAATGGTGAATGTTTTTCATACACTCGTCTTCCACAAGGGTTTGTGTTGTCACCCGGACTTTTTAATGCCTATTTGAAACAACTGTTGGCTCCTTTGCAGCTTTCAGACTGAGTACTGCTGGTGCAATATGTTGATGACATTTTGCTTGATGCTTCTTCTGAAATAATGTGTATTGACACCACCCGCTCACTTTTGGCTCATTTAGCCATCGTTGGCTTGAAGTGTTCAAAAAGCAAGCTTCAAATTCCCCGGCCTCAAGTTTTGTTCTTGGGCCGCCTTATTTCACGACAAGGTACGGCCCTGTCTCCTTCTCATAAGGAAAAGATTATACACCACCCACGGCCTACGAACGTCAAACAAATCAATGCCTTTTTAGGCTGGTGTGTGGACGAAAGATAAGTGTATCCCACCACAAATATAATTGAAGCAGCTCATAAGTGAAGTCCCTGGACTGTGCCACGTGAGAGTGGAAGAGACGCTAAGGAGACTGAGGACGTGGGGGCACCCGTTCATGAGAATCATTGTTGAAATAGAACTGCAGGACTGCAGTGTATGTAGCAGATTTAATAGTACGCCTGCTACCAAGCCACCCCAGGGCGATCACGATCCGGAAGTGACTACCCCTGGCCAGGTGGTGTTGATGGATTTTACTGACATTATTAAATCTGTGTCGGTATATCGATACTTGCTTGTCATCGTGGACGCCTTCTCTGGCTGGCCTGAGGCATATCCCTGCTGATCTGAAACAGCAAGTACCGTGATCAAACATTTAGTCAAACATTACATTCCTTCCCATGGGTTCCTGAAAAAGATAAAATCAGACAATGGAACCCATTTCAAAAACAAACATCTACAAGATGTTGAAAGAGCACTGGGATTAAAACATACGTTCGTTTGTCTGTACCAATCCCAAAGCCAAGTCCCTAGCACTAGCCTCATCCAAATTGAATTGACTACAAGCACTTCCAATTGCCTTAATGAACATTTGAATGTCTTTAAATTCATCAAAAGGGTGCACACCCTTTGAGTGCCATACCAACCGAAAGTTCCCAGCGCCCTCAAGTCCTTTATCAGCACGACCAGATGAAGCTAACCCGAGCTAAAACAATTAAAATTTGAGTTTTCACATTATACATTGCAGGAGAACAACCTTCACTTTGTTAGTGTATACTGACCTGCTGAATGAAGTGTGTAATGTTTTATGCCGAAGAGTCGGGTGAGTCATGATCCGTAAATGCGCGATGTCATGCAAGAGAAATGTCTTTGCCTATTTTTACCTCATCGGACTTTTGAGACAGAGCACTGGGTTCCATTATGAAGGCCCTGTATCTCAGTGGTTAGAGCATTTGATTGGTAAACCAGGGTTGTGGGTTCGTATCCCACTGGGGTCTCCACTCCCTGAGAAGGGTTGCGTCAGGAAGGGCATCCGGCATAAAACTTGTGCCAGACAAAATATATGCGTTCATCTGAGATGACCCGCCGTGGCAACGCCGAAAGAAACTTACTTTTTACTGGGTTCCATTACGAGCCTAGTCAAATGAATACACCCACTCACTTATAAAGACTGCAATGATATTACTTGTGATCTTTCCAAGTAAAAAGCACTCACCTTGCTTTACATGCGCAGTACAATTCCACTATTTTATCCTGTTGGATTTCAATATGAAATTTGTGAGGCGTCAAACTTTTTTGCATCTATTGCCAACGTTTTGCGATAACAGATATTGTGTCCTGCTCTGTCCAAAATCTGAATTCCGTGTACATTTCCTTGCATGAAATAGTTGAAACCTCTCTTGGACAACACTGACACATTTGGCAATAAACATACCCCAATATAATCGGCTTCAAACATGTTCTGTTCAATCGCCATTTTGGAAGCTTGTGGGACATGATGGCAAGGTGGAACAGCTGGTAAAGTTTTGGCCTCACAGTTCTGAGTTCCTGGGTTCAATCCTCGACCCACCTGTGTGGAGTTTGCATGTTCTCCCCGTGCCTGCCTGGGTTTCCTCCAGGCACTCCGGTTTCCTCCCACATCCCAAAAACTTGCAACATTAATTGGACAGTCCAAATTGCCCCTAGGTGTGATTGTGAGTGCGGCTGTTTGTCTCCATGTGCCCTGCGATTGGCTGGCAACCAGTTCAGGGTGTAGCCTGCGTCCTGTCCTTTGTCAGCTGGGATGGGCTCCAGCATTCCCTGTGACCCACGTGAGGATAAGTGGCAAAGAAAATGGATGGATGTGGAACCTGGATAAGGGGGCGGAGCTTAAGTTTGCCATCGGAAAGGTGGAGGACTGTCACTGTCCCATGCAAATTTCAAACATAAGGAATAAAAAATGTCTTCTGCGATTTGTTTTTGTCATGACCCGGATTTTAACCAGAGTTGCTGCAGCCACAACCCAGAGTACTAACCACTATAAGACCACGCACGGCTCTTGAAGCCTGGCACGGTTGTTTCTCTAAATCTGTCGACATGGCAACAAGACAACTGCAGGATGCTGAGCTAGCACCAGTGAAACTGTAAGTCTCGATAGACATTAAAGTGTCAGTCAAGTGAATCCTCTCAACTTTTTACTGTATATTTATCAACATTTAATATAGATTACCATTCCAACCGCTTTTATGCTCAGATCTTGTGTGGTGATTAAAAGCAACATTGTCACTCCACATATTATTTTATTTTATTTAATAAAATAAATATTGAAGAGGCCGCACGGTGGCTCAGTTGGTAAATCTTGTGTGGTGAAGAAAAGTGACATTCAGGTATCGCTACAGAATAATATTATTTTGTTTCCATCCATTTTCATTTATGCTTAACCTCAAAAGGGTCGCAGGGAGAGCTGTAGCCTATCTAGGCTGTTAACAGGCAGGAGACAGGGTACACCCTGAACTGGTTGCCAGCCAATCGCAGGGCACATGGGGACAGACAACAGTTGAACTCACAATCACACCTCGGGGCAATTTAGTGTCAAATTAACATTGTATATTTTTGGGATGCAAAACTCCACAGAGGCGGGTCCGGGATTGAACCCGAGACCTCAGAACTCTGAGGCTCACACTTTCCAACTGATCCACCGTTCCATCGGCTGAATTTACATTTAAATTTAACTTTAAAGATCCACTGTCATGAAATGCATGATTTTTTTAGTATGTTATCAATGAAAAAAAAAAACGGCAGCCGACAATGTACCCATGCGTTTTTTCACCACAAAACATGATTTTGACATATCCAGCTTTTTGTAACTCCTGCCATGAAAATCCGATCGAGGGATTTGTTTTCGAGAATAAACAGGAAGTGACGTACATGGCAGGACCGCCCTCAAGTGGACTCGTTTGTTTCTATTAGTTTCACCTCCGGGAAGGTCGCTCGTTGTTCCTTTGTGTTAGCCAAAATGCCGACTCGTTGCATTGTTGGACATTGCTTGAACACTCGGGTGGACAGATTTACCCTTCATAAGTTTGCAAGAGACCCGGTTCGTCGTGGAAACTGGATTGTACAGGTGCAAAGGACAAGACCTTCGTGGGTTCCAAATGATAGGTATGTGTGTATAACACTCCGAAAAAAAATAATAGTTTGGGGTGGACCACGAAATCCGTCTCATAATGTAACATAAGATCCGCGTACGTATGACAGGGGTGCTAAACGTGTCGATGAGCGCATCGGACGGGTTACGCCTTTGCCGGCTTCGGCGCCGCGTCCGCCAGTCACGGCTTCAACGCCGCGTCTGCTGGTCACGGCTTCAGCTGGGGTGGCTCATCTTCGGCGGTCAAAATGAGCCATGCCGGGATGGCTGCCGGCCTTGTCAACAAGGCTGAGCCAGCCACTGGCCTTGTCGACCGGGATGGCTTGTCGCTGTCGGGCTGGTCGGCCGGGGTGGGTCGTTGCAGCGCCGGGCTGCGATGGCTCAACTCCGACGCGGAAGTGAATCGGGGAGGGAAACGGTTTGGCCGTGTTCGCATATCATTTGAATATGGTTTGAAACAATAGTGTAATATTGCCCCGATAACTTCACTCAGTTTTGTGGTGTTCTCCTTTCCGAAAAGAGCTTCTGTGTCAGAAGGGGTGTGTTTGTCTGCCATAGTAGGGTCCACCACATGTTTTCAATGGCGAATGTCCGGGGTGACGTCACGGACAGGGGATGCAGCCAATATGGCAACCACTTGGATGTTGTAGGATGACACTTCTGCAACTTTGCGCATGGATGATGCGCTCTCCGCTCATATTTTAGAATGTTTACAGCCTGCCTGGCCAACCCGCGGCTCGCGAGCCTCATGCGGCTCTTTAAAGCTCAAGTGTCGTCAAACAGATGATTTTTGGTATATTATTAATGAAAAACCCACAGCCAATATGGTCCCATACGTTTTTTCACCACAAAACATGATTTTGACGTATACAGCTTTTTGTAACTCCCACCATGAAAATCCTCTCAGGAATTTGTTGTCGAGAAGACGCAGGAAGTGACGTAAAGGACAGTGGCGCCCCCTCGTGGACTCGTTTGTTTCCATTAGTTTTACCTCCGCGAAGGTAGCTCGTTGTTCCTTCGTGTTAGCCAAAATGCCGGCTCATTGCATTGCTGGACATTGCTTGAACACTCGGGAGAATGGAATTACCCTTCATAAGTTTGAAAGAGACCCTGTTCGTTGTAAAAAATGGATTGCACGGGCGCAAAGGACGAGAGCTTCGTGGGTTCTAAATAACAGGTAGGTGTGTATACAGCTACTAAAAAAAAAAATAACAGTTTGGGGCGGACCACGTAATCGCTCTCTCTCATAACGTAGCAAAAGATCCGCGTATGAAATGTGTTGATGTGCGCGTCGCCCAGCCAACAATATCTCACTCAGCCTGCAACATAACAACATCGGCTCCACCCCCTCCTTATATAGCACGGCGGGCCGAAACTCAGCCACACCGGCTGAGGCGCCGCGTTCGGCAGTCGCAGCTTCTGCGAAGGCTGCGTATCGGACTTTGCGATGGGGGGGGGGGGCTCTGAAGAACTCATCCAAGAATGCGTTACTCAGTCGCGTCCGTGCATAAAGGGCTCCGGCTCGACTGTGACTAAAGCAGCACTGCTGGGCTCTGTCATAAGCCACACCGGCTGGCTGCGATGAGCCGCGATGGCTCATCTCCGCCGCGGGAGTGGATCGGACGGGAGGCAGTTTGGCCTTGATGGGATATCATCTGAATATGGCTCGAAACAATAGTGTAATATTGCCCTGAGGGCTCGAAACAATAGTGTAATATTGCCCCGGTAACTTCACTTGGTTGTGTGGTGTTGTCCTTTTCGAAAAGAGCTTCGGTGTCAGAAGGGGCGTTGGAAAAATGCGAATATCTCTGTTTTTCGCCTTCCATAGTAGCAGGCACTGCGCGTTTTCAACGGCGGAAGTGACGATGACGTCAAGGACAGATGACGCAACTAATATGGCGACCACTCAGATGTCAAGAGACACTCAATTGTGCAACTTTGTGCACGGATGACGCGTTCTGCGCTCACTTTTTTTTCCCGTATAGACATTGAAGTGACATACTGTTATATGTATTTTTCATTACAATATCTATTTTAGAATGTTTATAGGGATGTCACCTGCTCTTTAACTAGTTTCATGCGGCTCTTCAGGAGCTTTCACATGACATGCGTGAAAAATTCTTGGCTGGCACTGTCATTCACTCCCCCTACAGCTAGACGGCACACTGACCATGTAAGCCTGTTTGAGTGACGTCAAACGAGCGACGAGAGAATCTTTGGGGTGACATCATTTGTGTTGTAAACCTCTTGTTACCTCTTGAAATGGCAGGGAAAAAAAGCACAGCCAAACGAAAATATGAAGAAGAACACGGGACATTTTTGCCAGAGTGGGAGAGTTTATATTTTTTTGTTGAACGTAATAGCAAGCTGATCTGCCTTATATGTCATGCAGCATTAGGGCATTTCAAAGCTTCAAATCTTCAGCGTCACTTCACCTCACTCCACCCTAATATTTAACAGGAATTTCCAAAAGGGACTGAACTTCGCAAGAACAAGTTGGTCGCTTTGAAAAGCCAGGCAGAAAAGCAGGTGCAGTTTTCCAAAAATTTTACGATTTACGATTTATATCGTCAACTATATCTGCACACATGCGCTTAACCACAGGCAATTCAGGAATCTCATCGCTGAGCTGGACCAAGGGCTTCCAGGTGACCTGCCGCTGCTCTGCACTGTGAGGTGGCTGTCAAAAATCAAGGTACTCTCTCGCTTTTTTGAGCTTTTGTATGCTGTGAAACTGTTCATGGAAGAGAAGGACAAGGACTATCCCGAGCTCTCAGACCTCGAGTGGATTATGGATCTGGCATTTTCAGTCGACATGCTGTGTCACTTGGACAGACTGAACCTGGCCCTGCAGGAAAAGTTAAAAATGCTGCCTGACCTGGTGTGTGTGTGTTTGTCAACAAACTAAAGCTGTTTGAGGCGCATATTCTAAAGCGAGATTTAACACATTTTCATACTCTGCTAAAAGCCAGTGAGCAAGTCACCAGCGCCGCCCTGAAAAAGAAAAGAGACAGATATGCAACACTGGTTACAAACCTGCACGAAAGCTTTGTGACCCAGTTCTGTGATCTACAACTGAAAAGACCACAGATTACGTTCCTCGTCGACCCATTTAATGCGGAGACAGACTGTTTGAAAGCCCCGCTCGTCACAGATGAGGCTGCGGCTGAGTTGGAGATGATCGACCTTTGTGAGGAGGATCAACTGAAAGCTGTTTTAAGGGAAGGGACCGTTGAGTTCTGGAAAAGTGTGCCAATTGAAAAATACCCCAACATCAAACGAGCTGCGCTTAAAATACTGTCCATGTTTGGGTCAACGTACGTCTGCGAGTCTGTGTTCTCTAATCTGACACATGTGAAATCAAAGCATCGATCTGTTCTGACTGACACTCATTTGAAAGAATTGCTTAGAGTGGCAACAACAGAATACAAGCCAGATTTGAAGAGGATTGTCCAAGTCTCACTAAGAAGCATAGTAAGAGAAAGATGTTATTGAAAATTATTCTATTATTGTTTGTGGACTTGCTTGAACTGAGAGTTTGCGTGTGTGTGTGTGGTGTGTGTGTGTGTGTGTGTGTGAGTGAGACACTGCACGCAATGTTAACTGTTGAAAATTACTGATATCATGTTGGTGTGGTTATTTTCATTAGATCTGGCTGATCTGTGTATGCGTGCATACATGATTAAAAGATGATGTTCATGTGTACCCATGTGTATGATGTGGCTCTTTGCAGTAACACAGAAAAAAAAGTGTCTCTTAGTCTCTGACTTGGCCACCCCTGGTTTATAGGGATGACACTTGACCTTGAAGTTAAAGCGTAAAGCTAAAAATCACCACTCTAGTGGAATTGATTTTGAGACATCACTGCACAAAAGAATTGATATTTGCCACATGGTGTACCAATGTTACAGATTGTCAAGAAAGACCCTCGATATGGGTCCATCTGGGATTTGAACCCTGGACCGCTCACACTCTAAGGGAGAATCATACCTCTAGAGCCCAGGAGAGCTCTGAAATCGAGTCAAATAGTGGAGCGCAGAGTCCAAAGCAAACACGGTGAAGCAGCATTTAGCTATTATGCAGCACACAAATGGAATAAGTTGCCAACAGAAGTGAGGTCAGCCCCACGTGTGAATGTTTTTAAATCCAGGTTGAAAACTATTCTTTTTTCTCATGTTTTTTTTAATATATCCACTTTTTGATCATATTACTTGCACTGTATGCGGTTTTAATTGTCTTTTTAAAAATATTTTGTTTGTCATTTTTATTGTTTTTATTCGGTTTTAAATGTTGGATCTCTTTGTTTTCAAATGCCTTTAATTATGTAAAGCACATTGAGTTACCTCGTGTATGAAATGCGCTATACAAATAAATTTGCTTTGCTTTGCTTTACACCAATGAGCCACAAATGTTGACTCTTGACACTGTTTTTAGAATCATTCCACAAGACCAGAATGAGGCAACCCACATTTCTTGAGCTTTTTTAGTACCGCCTTCGTCGCTCCCAAGAGCTTTTTAAAAAATGTATGAAATTAGAAAAAAAGAATGGGAGAGAAAAATATATTTTTTTTATTTTAAAATGCTTTCTGTGGAACGAGATATATTACACAAAATTCTTCTCCTTAGTTGCATGCCAGATGGTTGAGCTCTGCAATATGGGACTTGAGATGTGAGGTTGGGGGCCAAAGAGGTGAGGTCTGCAGCCAGACTCTCTCGAATTCAAGAAGACCAAGAAAGAGAGAAAGAAGTTTACAAACTGGGCATGCAGACATATGTTTGCCAAGATTTTTCATCTTTTTTTTTTTTTTAAATCCCAACATAAATTGCTTGACAATGTTTTTGGTGATTTCAACTTTTCGCATTGACCCAAATTAATGGCCCTGGACAAAGGATTTAGATATACCAAATTAATGGTTCACCTTCCATCATGGGGACCTACACTAGGTTCAAGACCCCACCCAAACTCACAGCTGTTGTGTCCATGACTAAGACACCGATACCCTGAACTGCTTCACAGTTGCCTGCTCCAGTGTTTCACGCTAAAAAGTCTGTGTTCACTGTAAAAAGTTAAATGCAGAAAACAAATTATGTGTACATATATGCATTTTCATGGTAAGTAAGAGGATGCCTCGATTTCCAAGTGTACTTATGGTGACCTGTTCAGACTTGTTCTTCCTGGTTATGTCAGTGATGACACTCTTTCTTTTCTCTTTGTTTACAATATTTTGTTATTGTTCGGTTTTTTTTTTAAATTCTATTATGATTTATGGTGACAAATATCCTTTCCATGCATTTTCCAAGCTGCTTATCCACACAAGGGTGACGGGAGGGTTGGAGCTGATCCCAGCCAACTCTGGGCAAAGGGTGGACGACACGATATATATTGACACCAGCACGGAGGAGGAAGAGAACCGATCCTGCCTGCACCAACTACAGTGGAGTGGACCACTGCATCATTCCTGACTTACGGTCACAAATGTATTTTTTTGTCCATCAGGTCACGTGAAAGTTCTTGCTGACCGACATTCCACCTTTGGTTGCATATGTGACAGCTGTTTCTATGGTGTGTTTGTGAACATGTTCACCTCACGCACGTAAGGTCCTTGGTTCAAAACCAAGGTGAAACAGCATTTTCTACATCTCTTCTTTGTCATGAAGTTGTCTGAAGTTTACTGATCCTGTTACACGTCTCAAGGGATGCAACAGTTTGATCGTTTTGACCTTTGATGTTCCAAAAGTCAGCTACATGGACACAAAAGACCAGTGTTGAAAGGGAGACAGAGTTGTCCAAAATGTGGAGGAGAAATGCTGTCAATGTGGAGGACAACACAGGGTGACATTTGGGTTTGGATGCAGAGAAAAAAAGACAGCGGTGGAAGTACAGTCCATCAGTCAGAATCAGGTGGTCAGTAAAATCAGTGATGCCATCCAGAATAAACAGAAGAGATGTTCCCATTTACTTAGGGGATATTTTAACAAGGTGGCACGGTGGATCAGATGGAAAGCGTTGGCTTCACACTTCTAAGGACCTGGTTCAATCCTGGCTCTCCCTGTGTGGAGTTTGCTTGTTCTACCCTTGCCTGCGTAGATTTTCTGCAGGCACTCCGGATTTCTACCACATCACCAAAACATGCATTAATTGGACACTCTAAATTGCCCTGAGGTGTGATTGTGAATATGACTGTTGTCCGTTTTTATGTGCCTTGCGATTGGATGGCAACCATTTAAGGGTGGACCCCGCCTCCTGCACGAAGATAGGTGGGATAGTCTCTATCACTCCCGTGACCCTCGTGAGGATAAGCGGCTCAGAAAATGATTGGATGGATGGATCCACAAGAAGAAGTCCCAAAGAATTTATGCCTCTTATCAAACCTGCAGCAAGTGACAATTGGAAATTCAACATCATACAAAGAGGCCCATCTGGGTTTCGCACCCAGAACATCTCTCACCTTAAGCAAGAGTCATGCCACATGTTCAATGAGCCAGAAGACCCGCTCTTGACTCATTTTTAGAATCATTTCACTACACCTGGAGAAGACCCTTGGTGCGTGTATCTTTTTTCTGGAGGGTGGGGGAGGGTGGGGTTGTTGGAGCAGGAAACATTTGAGTGGCACTGCACAAGACCAACAATCCTTAGGATTGGCCTTTTTGCCACATGGTGTACTATGTGACATTTGGAAATGGGCAAAGAGGACCTTTTGCAAGGGCTCATCGGGGATTTTAACCAGAAACCTCTCGCACCCTAAGCGAGAATCATACTGCTAGACCAACGATCCATGAAAACTAACTGTTAACACTATTTTTACAATCATGACACAAGACCAGGCGCGAGCAGCCAACAGTACTTGAGCATTTTTAGCACCGCTCTTGTTGCTACCTGGAGCTTTTTCAAAACTGTATAAAATTGGAAAGAGATGGGGGAGAAAAATATATTTTTGGGTTTAATATGGTTTCTGTGGAAGGAGAAACATTACACAAAATTCCAATTTCCAGTGCTGTAATAATCCCTCCATTTTCCGAGCTGCTTATCCTCAAAAGGGCCACGGGACTCCTGGACTATATCCCAGCCAACTTTGGTGAAAGGGCAGGTGACACCATGAACTGATTGCCAGTCAGTGATGGGCCACATATTGACACCATCACAGAGCAGGAATTGATCCGATCCTGCCCCCACCAACCACAGTGGAGTGGACCACTCCATCATTCCTGACATAGGATTACAAACGTCACAAAAGTGAAATGCATTTTTTTCCATCTCGTGAAAATTCTCGCTGAATGGAAATCCATATTTGGTTGCACAGATGTCAGCTGTTTTCAAAGTGCAGTGGTGATCATGTTCGCCTCATAAGTGAAAGGTCTCCTCCACATTTTAAAGAACTCTCTTCCCTTCCACACTGCTGTTATGTGTTCATAGAGCTGACATTTGGAACATCAGAGAGGTCATACCAGAAAAATCATATTGTTCCGTCCCTTAAACGAAAAATGGGACCGGCAAACCGCAGACAGTTTACTGACAAGAAAGAGACACAAAACATGCTATTTCCTCTGTTTTGAACCAAGGACCTTTCACGTATGACACAAACATGATCACTACACTACACTTTGGAAAATACTTTTGGATGCGCAACCAAAGCTGGACTGCCAATCAGCAAGAACTTTCACATGCCATCACTGTTTCTGACCATGAGTCACAAATGACACCAACCACTGTGGTTGGTGCGTGTATCATGGATTCACTTTCTCCTCCATCCATCCATCCATCCATCCATCCATCCATCCATCCATCCATTTTCTTTGCCGCTTATCCTCAGGAGGGTTGAAGGGAGTGCTGGAACCTTTCCCAGCTGTCAACGGGCAGGAGGTGGGGTACACCCTGAACTGGTTGCCAGACAATCACAGGGCACATGTAGTCTGACAACAGTCACACTCACAATCACACCTAGAGGCAATTTGGACTGTCGAATTAATGTTGCATGTTTTCGGGATGTGGGAGGAAACCCACGGAGGCACGGGGAGAACACAGGTGGGGCGGGGATTGAACCCGGCTTCTCAGAACTGTGAGGGCAACTCTTACAGCTGCTCCACTGTCCTGCCATTTCTCCTCCGTGTTGGTGTCAATGTGTACCCTATGATTGACTGGGAAACAGTTTATCGTGTCTTTCGCTCTTCCCAGAGTTGGCTGGGAGAGGCTCCAGCACTCCCGTCACCCTTATGTGGATAAGCAGCTTGGAAAATGGATGGAAAAGATATTTGTCACCATAAATCATAGTAGAATTTAAAAAAATTAAAAACTAACAGTAACAAAATATTGTAAACAAAGACAAAAGAAAGAGGGTCATCAACGACAGCTTGGAAATCGAGGTATCCCCTTACTTACCATGAACTTGCATATATGTACACATAATTTGTTTTTTGCATTTAACTTATTACAGTGAACACGAACGTTTTAGTATAAAACACTTGAGCAGGTGGCTACTTAAGGAACTGGGGAGCAGTTCAGGGTAATAGTGTCTTGGCCATGGACACAACAGCAGTGAGTTTGGGTGGGGTCTTGAATCAATTGTAGGTCCCCATGATGGAAGGTGAACCATTAATTTGGGTCAATGTGCAAAACTGAAATCACCAAAAGCACTCGTGCATTTATCCATTTTCATAGGCACTCATCCTCACGAGCGTCGCGGAAGTGCTGGAGCCTATCGCAGCTTTCAACGTGCAGGAGGCAGGGCAAAACCTGAATTGATTGCCGGCCAATCGCAGGGCACTGTCATGAACAAGACTTGGCCACTGCCAAGAGGGGCACGGCCACGGCACTGCTCCGGGGGGTGATACCTGTCACCGCTCATAGCTGTTTCACATTAGGACTTGGACGACGACAGCCAAGGTGATCAGAGAGACAGGCAGGAGAGTACTTGGTGTGTCATCTGGTAGGAAAGGGGAGAAGGAGACTTGGTGGTGGAACCCCATAATACAGGGAGTCATACAAGGAAAGAGATTAGCGAAGAAGAAGTGGGATACTGAGAGGACTGAGGAGAGGCGAAAGGAGTACATCGAGATGCGACGTAGGGCAAAGGTAGAGGTGGCAAAGGCTAAACAAGAGGCATATGAAGACATGTACACCAGGTTGGACACGAAAGAAGGAGAAAAGGATCTCTACAGGTTGGCCAGACAGAGGGATAGAGATGGGAAGGATGTGCAGAAGGTTAGGGTGATTAAGGATAGAGATGGAAATGTGTTGACTGGTGCCGGTAGTGTGCTAAATAGATGGAAAGAATACTTTGAGAAGTTGATGAATGAAGAAAATGAGAGAGAAGGAAGAGTTGAAGAGGCAAGAGTGAAGGACCAGGAAGTGGAAATGATTACTAAGGGGGAAGTCAGAAAGGCATTACAAAGGATGAAAAATGGGAAGGCAGTTGGTCCTGATGACATACCGGTAGAGGTATGGAAGCAATTTGGAGAGATGGCTGTGGAGTTTTTGACCAACTTATTCAACAGAATACTAGCGGGCGAAAAGATGCCTGAAGAATGGAGGAAAAGTGTTCTAGTTCCCATTTTTAAGAACAAAGGGGATGTTCAGAGCTGTGGGAACTATAGAGGAATAAAGTTGATGAGCCACACAATGAAGTTATGGGAAAGAGTAGTGGAGGCTAGACTCAGGACAGAAGTAAGTATCTGCGAGCAACAGTATGGTTTCATGCCTAGAAAGAGTACCACAGATGCATTATTTGCCTTGAGGATGCTCGTGGAAAAGTACAGAGAAGGTCAGAAGGAGCAACATTGTGTCTTTGTGGATCTAGAGAAAGCCTATGACAGAGTACCAAGAGAGGAACTGTGGTACTGCATGCGTAAGTCTGGTGTGGCAGAGAAGTATGTTAAAATAGTACAGGACATGTATGATGGCAGCAGAACAATGGTGAGGTGTGCCTTAGGTGTGACAGAGGAATTTAAGGTGGAGGTGGGACTGCATCAGGGATCAGCTCTGAGCCCCTTCCTGTTTGCAGTGGTAATGGATAGGCTGACAGATGAGGTTAGACTGGAATCCCCTTGGACCATGATGTTCGCAGATGATATTGTCATATGCAGTGAAAGCAGGGAGCATGCAGAGGAACAATTGGAAAGATGGAGACATGCACTGGAAAGGAGAGGAATGAAGATTAGCCGAAGTAAAACAGAATATATGTGCGTGAATGAGAAAAGTAGAGGGGGAAGAGTGAGGCTACAGGGAAAAGAGATAGCGAGGGTGGACGACTTCAAATACTTGGGGTCAACAATACGGAGCAATGGAGAGTGTGGTCAGGAAGTGAAGAAACGGGTCCAAGCAGGTTGAAACGGCTGGCGAAAGGTGTCTGGTGTGTTATGTGACAGAAGAGTGTCTGCTAGGATGAAGGGCAAAGTTTACAAAACAGTGGTGAGGCCGGCCATGATGTACGGATTAGAGACAGTGGCACTGAAGAAAGAACAGGAATCTGAACTGGAGGTGGCAGAAATGAAGATGTTGAGGTTCTCGCTCGGAGTGACCAGGTTGGATAGGATTAGAAATGAGCTCATTCGAGGGACAGCCAAAGCTGGATGTTTTGGAGACAAGATTCGAGAGAGCAGACTTCGATGGTTTGGACATGTTCAGAGGCGAGAGAGTGAGTATATTGGTAGAAGGATGCTGAGGATGGAGCTCCCAGGCAAAAGAGCGAGAGGAAGACCAAAGAGAAGGTTTATGGATGTGGTGAGGGAAGACATGAGGGCAGTTGGGGTTAGAGAGGAAGATGCAGGAGATAGGCTAAGATGGCAAAAGATGACACGCTGTGGCGACCCCTAACGGGACAAGCCGAAAGGAAAAGAAGAAGAAGAAGAGTCATCGTCAAGTCCTAGTTCATAGTTTGTCTCCTAGTCATCAGACCTCGCTGCATGTCTTTTGGATCCTGCCTTGCCTAGCGTTTCTGTATCTCTGCCTTCTCGGACTGCTTACACCATGTATGACCTCAGCTTTGAATAAAACTTTGCCTAACATCATGCCCTCGTCTCGGAGTCCTGCATTTGGGTCCAGCGCCGCACCGGAGGTTTGTGACAGCCACATGGAGGCCGACAACAGTAGAAAATGGATGGATGGATGAGACTGAAATATATAAGGCGAAGTATGTGGAAGAAAAAGATTACAAGGAGACATTTTCTCGCTTGCCTCGAGGCCTAGCAAGCGCTGGTAGTTCTTTTCATCTCCACCGAAGCATCAGCGATTTCCCCGGCCTCTGACTTCCCTCGTGGGGCCACAAACTGTAAAACCTCACATGTTGAAGGCACAAAAGACCATATTTATATGTTGTAGGGGTGTGTAAATGAATTGTGCGCTGAACTGGAAATCAAAGATGATTTTGAAAATATTCAACTAAGTTCCTTAAATGCTGAAACAGAAATGGACACACTTTTCAAATTATTCTACTTTGTTCCCTGCCTGACAGTGGCAGTTGGGGTCTGCAGGATGCGACTTGAGATGTGAGGTTTGGGGGCTGAGAGATGAGGTATGCAGACAGACTCTCTTGAGTGCAAGAGGACCAGGACACAGATGGAAAGAAAGGAAACGAAAACTGAGCATCTAGGCAGCTTTTTGCCACGAATACTTTGTTTTTTGTGTCTAAACACTAATTCCACTCCAGTGTTATTTTGATTTCAACTTTTCGCTTCAACTTAAATTTAAGTTTAAATTTAAGTTTAGTCATACCTCAATACTTGTTTTTCCTATATTTTTCTTCGCGGAAAACAAGCCGAGCAGCTTTTTTTCCAAACAGGAACCTCACACGTATCAGGTGAATATCACAACTGAAATTGTAGCTCGCATGCTGTAATTCAGCAGGACCAGCAAACTGCTTCACTCGCCAGAATAGCGTTCAGTAAAGTGCAAAACATAAAAATCGTGAAACATTTTAACCTTCCAGAAAACACAAAAACAAACAAGAAAATCTTTAAAAATACAAAACCAAATTGACAAAATAACAATATGGAAGTAATTCATTGCCATCAGAGTATGAATTCAAATTCATTTTTCAACATTGAAATCCAACCCACAAATATCTGAAAAATACAGCGTAACACAAAGAGCTCTTATTTCTGTAACAATGTGAAGATAAATTCAATGCAAGTTCACCTTTTCACAACTTAAATGTTTTAAACATTTACCAGAATAAGAGCTTCTTGAGGTGGCCATTCAAGGTATATACATCCATCCCTGTTCTGAGCTCCTGATCCTCACCAGGGGTGTAGGATTATTGCTGGAGCCAATCCCAGCAATCTTCAAGGAGGCGGCAGGTTACACCTTCAACTGGTTGCTAGCCAATTGCAGGGCACATTGAAACAGACGATAGTCAAGAGCAATTTAGAGTCTCCAATGAATGCATGTTTTTGGGATGTGGGAGGAAACAGGAGTGCCCTGAAAAAAGCCATGCAGTCACGGGGAGAACATGCAAACTCGGCACAGCCGGGGCCAGGATTTGAACTGTGAGGCCTACGCTCTAGAGGTACACCACCTCGCTGCCCTTTTTTGAATCATATAAAATATTGGGCTAATTGTAGTAATATTTCAGAGGTTGAAGTTGATGAGAGTCGAGATGTCTGCATAAATTTTGGTGATCATTGTTGACAGTTTTTTGGGTTCATGCATGAGACCTGCAAGGATGTGGCACTCGCCCACCATGTTTATATGATTTTAATGATGACACCCAAATAAATAGATTTTTCCAGATATTAAATTAGTGATTGACATAAATTTTGGGAACAACCTCTTTTTCATGTGGTGCAATGATACATGACAGCAATGTATGATATAATGCCAACTTGAACAAACCCCTCTGTGGAAACTCAACCAATCTGTTTTCTTTTTTTAATTTCCAGAAAAGTTCTTGAAAAAAAAAGTTATTCAAATATGGACCATGAAAACCCATACTTTGAACATTATGTATTTTGGCCGATGTTTTAGTGATGTCTACATCAAATAAGCAAACGACTGATAGAGTAGGAGTGTATTTGTGATCATTAATAAATCACACTTGTTAAAACAGTGAGTTTGACTCAATCTGCTTGTTCAGGATATCAAATCCATTTTCCCCATTCAAAAGAAATGAATGTCTTTCAACCATTGGGAACCTTCCATTAATAAAATGCTCTCAACTTCAATCAATTGTGGCCCAAGAAAAATCAACACTCCAGTGGGAGTGTAGCTCACACACACACACACACACACACACACACACATGAAAACACACACACAGGCACACAAACATTTCAGAGTTTTCATGTGAAAAAATTTACCCAGGTCTGTGCTAACTCTGTGATTCAAATATTGTCTAGAATTGGTATGGACGGGACAGTGGATCAGATGGAAAGCGCTGGCCTCACAGTTCTGAGGTCCCGGGTTCAATTCCTGACCCGCCTGTATGAAGTTTGCATGTTCTCCCCGTGCTTATTGGGTTTTCCCTGTGCACTCCGGTTTCCTCCCACATCCCCCCCAAAAAACAAGCAACATTAATTGGAGACTTTAAATTGCCCCTAGGTGTGATTGTGAGTGAGACTCTTGAGGTGGTCCTGTTGTACATCTCAGTGGATGCAATAGTATGATCCTTAAAACCTCTCTGATATTCCAAATGTCAGCCACACAAAACACACAGTGAGGAAAAGGAGACAGAGTTGTCCAAAATGTGGAGGATAAATGCTGCCATTGCAGAACAGGCTGCCCAATAACAGCTGGGATAGGCTCCAGCACTCCCGTCACCCTTGTGTGTATAAGCAGCTTGGAAAATGGATGGAAAGGATGTTTGTGACCATAAATCATAGCAGAATCTATAATCTAAAAAAAATGTCAATCACTAAAAATTGCAAAAAGAGACAAAAGAGAGTCACCACCAACACATCCAGGAGGAACAACCCTAACTTGGAAATAAAAGACTCATCTTTATTTTCATGAACATGCATTCATGTACACAAAGTTTGTTGTCTGCATTTTACTCATCACAGTGAACACACACACAACTGTTAGTGGAACACACTTAAGCAACCGGAGAGCAGTTCAGTGTATCTGTGTCTTGGTCATGGACACAACAGCAGTGACTTAGGCTCGGATCTTGAACATACTGTTGGTCCCCATGGTGGCTGTCAAGTTTAAAAGCTTGGCTCTCTATTAAAAGAAGGCGAACAGACAAGGCTTCAAGTTTTACTTGCTGCAAGGGGAGCGACAGGACTTCCCTGCTTCCAACCAACTCCAACTTGTGTCCCCTTGCAGCTTCTTTTTATTCAGTGAATCACATGAGTGTGTGTGTGAGTGTGTGTGACTGTTTGATTGATTACATCTGTTTGATTGATGACATCTGTTTCCAAGACAGTGAGTTCAAAGGTACGAGCTTGGTGGTGATGTGTAACCAACTACAGTATGTACAAAATGAGAACATATGAATGATTATTTTAACATTTCCCTCCTGCTTATCATTTGGGAAACACGAGTGGGGCATCAAAAGTTTCCTTTTGGCTGTAGCTGCATATAATCATGGTCTACTTGTTGTAGAAGGGAATAGTTCACAATAAAATTTGACTTTGCTCGAATCATCATAGATTCCAAACGTGCAATTATACACATCGTGAAAAGCCAGAAAAAAAACAGAACAGTATTTACGGCTACAAGGAACTTCATCAAAACAAAATACCAAGGTCCAGAGGTGAACCAGGACCAATAGTAATAATAAAAATCATCATCATCATCATAACAAATAAACAGTTGGCGAACATCGTTGCTCATTTCTGAACCCATCATGTGCGGATACACAGCAGCCCAGTCTAGTGTAGATATTCTTGGTACTGGAGTCGTGAAACATGTAAGGAGAAAGGCAATGGTTGATGTCGAGATAAACACACAGCCTCCACTGACAGTGGAAGCCGTGATTAGAGATATAACTCTCGCTGGTGATTGGGACAGTCATGCAGACTTTTGCACCCCATGGCATATAAGGGCAAACACAGAAGAGATTCTTCAGCTCTGCTGGTGACAGTGCAGAGTCCTTGTCCATTTAAAGTCAGGCCATTGTCCTGCACTCCATCGCTCGTATTTTTCCAAACAACAGTCTTTACATCTTCATCACCATACAAGTCATGTTGCACACCCTCTCCAGGTCTTGGCGGAGGTGCGTGAATAGCTGCAGTCATCTCAGCAACACCTCGTGTTCACGTCTGGCCATACCCTTTTTCTCGCTTCTGCTTCTATGGATCGGCCAGGACGTAGTAATCCTCTGCGTTGAGCTGGTACGAGTCATGTACCTTCATGGTGGTGATCAGGTCCGTCCTGAAGACCTCAGATGGTTTCTCTCTGCGTCCTCTCCTGGTCTGGCATGAAGTTTGGGACCAGTAGGTGGAATTGCTGGCATTGTCGGACTCGTCGCTGCTTCATACTTCTTTTCATGGCGGGGCATCTGAGTAGTTCCAGCTTCACCACACTTGTTGATCTGTCATTGGTTGTCCACTGAGGGACACCATATTCACATAAGAGTACCAGACGTTGGCGTCCATTGGAGAGGTGGGATTGTCCTTGCTCCATGATGATTCGTGTCCATAGATCCAGTGATAAACATGTACAGTCCCAGACTGGCCAGTGTGGAGGAGCCATGGTCCCAACAGCATGAAGGCCAGCAGTCCCAATAGTGGCTCTCCTTTACCTAACATGCTCAAGCGCGGATCAGATGAATTCTTCACCGGTTTGAGACCAGGGCAGCCTATTGCTAACCCACCCTTTGTAGCCGGACTTCCACTGCTACTCATCGTTGAATAAAAAGGGAGCCACAGGCTTGCAGTGGGACAAGTGTATCCATGTGGGACGTTCTGCTATCTTTATCACCATGGGAGTGGACCATCCCATCGAGGTGAGGACCAACACTTCCTCTTGATGATTTTTCTCAGGACCCAATCACCAATGGACACCAACAGCACCTGTGAAGAAGGCACAGTAGGCGGCAGATCATCTGCTTCTTTTACAGTTTTATTTAGCAGCATCTCTTTCACCCAATCACTTATTATAGTATTTTCTTCTGACTGCTGCACTGGCCGCTCTACCATGGGCAGTCTAATCTAATCTTAATCTAATCTAATCTAATCTAATAGATACTATTTCAAATGGGAACAATCATTTATCTGTTGGGGTTATTTTCATATACAGTTTTACGAAATGTAGTTTTCCTTAATCAAGACTTTGCTGTCCCATTGCTTCGTTCCACTAATTCTGCACAATGATTTTTTTTTCCAGTTATTTCTAGATTTGCAGATACTTGACTATTTTTTTTTTCATTAACAAAATGTGGCACATTGTTGCCATACAATTTTTCTGGGATGCCATAAGAAGGAATAATATATTTACACAAGAACTTTGCCACAGTAATAGCATCAGCACTTGTACATGGAAAAATCTCCACCCATTTAGATAAGGGGCAGATCAATACTAAACTACATTTGTAATGCTGTTTAACGCAAATAAAATTAATCTGTAAAAACTGGAAAGGCTGACGACCTTGGGCAAACTGCCCTCTCTTAGGTCTGCAGTTCCCTTGAGTATTGTGTTTGTAGCAATTAAGACATGATCTACAAAATTTTTTGAGTAAGAATTGAATCCAAAGGTGCGAAAATGTCTGTATAATATCTACCATTACCATCCCTCCTGTTGAGACATGGCAAGGCCCATGACTCAAAATTGTCTGTTTTAAACAGATTTTTTTCATTTTAATTTTTATTTTTGGGTAATACTGGTTTTCCCCTGATTATGTATATCAGTGGTCTCTAAAGTCCATTCACATCAGGGCCGCTGAAGGCACATTCTGGCTGAGGCTGGGACGCAGCCTCAGCGCACATGCACACAATTTGT
This sequence comes from Syngnathoides biaculeatus, assembly GCF_019802595.1. Taxonomy (NCBI): domain Eukaryota; kingdom Metazoa; phylum Chordata; class Actinopteri; order Syngnathiformes; family Syngnathidae; genus Syngnathoides; species Syngnathoides biaculeatus. The sequence continues at coordinate 2,871,690 of NC_084659.1, read as the reverse complement.
CATAACGTGTCATTATTCAAGCCGCTTGTCCTCGCAAGAGTTACAGGAAAGCTGAATCCGATTCTGTCACGTCCCATCGGAACGGGTATAGGACCCAAATGCAGGACTCGGACGATGCAAGGTAGTTCAGGGAGAAACGTTTATTATATGCCGAGGTCGGGGATCGAGTAGGCAGTCAGGTGCAGCAGCGGTAGTTGGGACGTCGGGCGAAGAGAGCAGGTGAGCGGGCAGGCAGGAGTCGGTACACAGGAGAACGATCAAAGCAGGCAGAAGTATCAAAGGAGTCAGGCTTACAAGGTTGGTCGGAGAACAGGCGAAGGTCGGTACACACGGGTTGTCGATCAGGGATACCGGAGCACTCGAACGGGACATGAAGATCATACGAACTGGTGCCGGCCAGTCGTCATCGGGGTCATATAAATACACAGCATAATCAGGCTGCATGAGGCGTAGGTGTGCACCTCCCAATCAGCGCAACCCCGCGGACATCCACACAGTCCCGCCTGGAGCGGTAGGATCATGACAGATTCCAGCTAAATTCGGGCGAAAGGTGGACTACACCCTGAATTTGTCGCCAGTCAGTCACAGGGCAGTTATCAACACCATCACTGAGCGGGAATCGATCCCATACTGCCCACACCAAAGGCAGACATGTGTACCACTACCCCCTCAGTGATTCTAGTTGCACTCAATTTAAAAGTCTTTAAAAATAAAAAATAAAAAATAAAACACAAAATAAGATTAGCAAGAAAGCTGGTGTAAACAGGTTGTGAGCAAAACTAATAAAACTCTCCATGGCAAAATCACTAACTTTCACTCAATGAAAAATGTTTCTCAGCTTACATCAGGACTTGTCATTGCCACACCCCGAAAGCCAGAACCACACCGTGATTGGTAGGTTCACCAGCTCTGCACACAACACCGTAAAGTGCCATTAATATAAAACTTCAGGGCCACACCATCATTTGACTTTCATAGTAAGTAAGGTGGGGCCGCAAAACAGCATCTTGGGGGCCACAAATGGCCCGCGGACCGCCAGTTTGAGACCCCTAATGTATATTATCTTCTAATTCAGTTTTTTTTGGAAGCCATCACTGAGTTTCACTTTGAGGAGCATGTTTTGCACATCTTTTAGAACTGTTAAATCAATAGGAGGGTTGGGGGCTTGTGATTGTGTCACTATGTGTGTGCCATATTTTCCTGTTGCTGCCTCCTTGACGCTTTTATCAGCGAATGTATTTCCCAGGGAGACAGCATTTTTTTTCTTTTTCTTTTTTTTTTCAAGATTTTCTTACAGCTCTCTTTCTGCCTCACTTTTTTTTGCCTGTTTTCAACTTTTGTAGCTGGTTTTAATATAACCAGTTGTTGCATTACTTCAGCTGACTCTCCTGCCTTTCTCTTTCTTGCCTATGCTAACCAACCTCTCGCCATCCTAAGATGTAAGTCTTAATCTTGGCTTTGCCTTACTTCCCTGTAACACTTGCCATCAATCTTTCGACCAACCTGCTGGATCCTTCAACTCTTAACTTGCCATTTAAGCCATGCTATTTTTCTTTCTTTTTTTTTTTACTTCCCATTTCTTTAAGAAACATCATGCTGCCTGGTAAACATTATTTCATAAAGTTTACATCCCCTCTTGGGCAGACTTATTATTCCCGCTCCCCATTATGTTTTTCTCCATTTGTCCCGTGCAGACTACTTGTCCTTTTTCGGGACCCAAGTCCTAATCCACTACCTTGTGTACTTCACCGGAGCACTGACTTCTGTTAGCACCATTAGGTTTCCATCCGTGACCTATGATTCCACAAGTAATGGCATTCACACTTACATTCACTCACTCACACATTTATGGATCCTAATAAATAACCTCTTTAAAGGTGGAGTAACATTAAAACCTCCTTCTGGCGGAGTAGCCTTCAACCTCCTTCTGGCGGAGTAGCCTTAACTTACCGGTTCACACGTTGTCTGGACGCCAGTTGTTCGCGATCCCGTCAACCTTCGTCCACCGAGGGGAGATTGGACTCTCGCACCGGCCTGGCCGCGAATTCACTTCTCACCAGGGCTTTTCTTCAGGAACAGCTAAATGCTCCTGGCTGTCGACAGACTTCGGTGTGTCTTCTCCCTCCTCGATGGGCGGTGGTGTGTCGGGATCCGGCTCGAAGGACCAAATGTCAGGTTTAAAAGCTTGACTCTCTATTAAAAGAAGGCGAACAGACAAGGCTTCAAGTTTTACTTGGTGCAAGGGGAGCGACAGGACTTCCCTGCTTCCAACCAACTCCAACTTGTGTCTCCTTGCAGCTTCTTTTTATTCAGTGAATCACATAATGAGTGTGTGTTTGAGTGTGTCACAACCATTGAAGGCTTGCGACACATAAACTAAGACGTGTCAGACTGTTTGATTGTTTACATTTGTTAGATTGATTACATCAAGTTAGATTGATTACATCAACACAATGAGTTCAAAGGTACTAGCTTGGTGGTGATGTGTAACCAAGTACAGTTTGAACAAAATGAGAACATATGGATGATTATTTTAACAGCCTCCCCCTGGTCTTGTGCAATCATTCTAAAAACAGTGTCAACAGTTAACTTCTGTGGCTTGTTTGTCGAGGGGTAGGATTCTTCCCTTGGGTGTGAGAGGTCCTTGGTTCAAATCCTGTACGAACCCCTATAAAAGATCTTCCTTGACTGTTTCCAACTGTCATATGGTATGCTATGTGCCAAAAAAGTTAATCCTTTGGCTCCTTGTTCTTGTGCAGTCATTCTCAATTGTTTTCTGTTACAATCCCCCACAGGAAAAATAAAAATAAATTTCAAACCCCCTCACCGGCAGCCCCCCCCCACCCCCCAATCCATAACATTGTACATAAGGGATATTTAAATGTAAAAAAAAGTACAAAAGAAAGATATTGATCCATAGACAATAAAGAAAAGGTTTATTTTTGTTCATCATTTTCACTTGGAAGGTTTTAAAAAGTTGCATGCGACATGAGAGCAAAGGTGTCATCTTGTGGCTTGTTGGTTGAGGGACATCATTCTTGCTGAGGGTGTGAGAGGCCACAGGTTCAAAGACCTCGGTATCTAAAACAATGAATATGAAATGTGATGACGTGAAATTGAAAAATATAGATTTCTGTCATAGGATGGTGTGTAGGTGGCACGGTGGATCAGCTGGTAAAGCGCTGGCCTCACAGTTCTGAGTCAATCCCGCCCCACCTGTGTGGACTTTGCATTTTCGCCTGTGTGGGTTTTCTCCGGCCACTCTGGTTTCCTCCCATATCCCAAAAACATACATTAATTGGACACTACTAGGTGTGATTGTGAATGCGGCTGTTTGTCTCCATGTGCCCTGTGATTGGCTGGCATCCAGTTCAGGGTGTACCCCGCCTCCTGCTTGTTGACTGCTGGGATAAGCTCCAGCACTCTCCATAACTTTTTTGAGGATAAGTGGCAAAGAAAATGGATGGATGGATAGGATGCCACAACTGACAGAGGGCAGTTGTTGTTTTGATTTCAGCTTTTTATTTAAGTTTAAATTTAATTTTAGTCAGACCTGAATACTTGTTTATCCTGTAAAAAAAAAAAAAAAAAAATCAGCATGAGGATTCCATGGGTTTCGTTTGTCTCGAGGTGCCCTGCGATTGGCTGGGAACCAGTTCAGGGTGTACCCCGCCTCCTGCCCGTTGACAGCTGGGATAGGCTCCAGCACTCCCCACGACCCTTGTGAGGATAAGCGACTGAGAAAATGGATGAATGGTCGGATGATTATGTGGAGAGTGACCTGAATGTTGCTTTTAATCACCACTCAAGATTTGAGCATAAAAGTGGGTGAAATGGTAAGCCGTACCAGAAGTTGATTAATATGCAGTAAAAAGATTACACTTGATTGACACTTTAATGCCTATTAAGCCTTTCACTGTTGCCACGGGAAGTACAGAGGACAGTGATGGCCACAGTGTCAACTTAACTTGCTTATCGGCCTAGTATTCCTTAGCTTAACTTGATAACTACAAGACACATTTGTGATCAAATCGTGGATGTTGAAGAAACATCGAACGTAACTTCACAACTTGTACAACGAGGGCCGTGAGGACTTATTGGGAATTTTAATCTTATCTTATCTTATCTCTAGTACATATTTGTACCCAAACTTGTGCCGTATCGTTCGTGTTGAAGCTGCTTGGCCCAAAGTAGCTTAGCGCGCTAACAACATTACCTACGTAGAGTATAGAACGAGGACCAAACATCAATCGTGGACTCAACCTTCAACTACGAGAGCGAGGGCCATTGTGGTTTGAATCCCTTCCATCCATGTATCCTTTAAATCGCCATATCCTTTATATATAATATAAATATACAATATAAAAGATACAAAAAAAAAGCTTTTAGAATTGTGCACCAAAGCTTGGCTAAAGGCCTCCCTGGAGGTCTAAGCTCGGCCGCGGCGGAGGCCTTTAGCCTAGCTTCGGCGTCCGGGGCTAACGGCCTCCACTGCCTGGAAGCTTGGCTCGCGGGCGGCTGCCAGAGGTCGCTCGTCAGACTCCGCGTCATTCCGCCAGAAGAACCATCCTAATATTCAACATTAATTCCAGCCGCAGGTTCAAATCTGTATGGAAGTATTCCTCCGTCTTCCCAATGCACCGATACTGCTATTTCTTCATCAGATGAGGATAAATCTGAGAAATCAGCGCTGGACATAATGGTGTCCCATGTAATCGAGCGTTTGGAATGGCACGTAAAACGTCACATACGCCCACGTAGATCACGTGGCTCGCAAAAATGGCAGCGCCCCTGAAAATTCGCAATTATCGATAAAAATCTTCTCCAAACACTATTAAATGAGAAAGGATTTAACATCACATTGTCAAAATAGGGTACATATTACATGACCTATTGGATACACTGTTCAAGCAAAGCACGGGATTTCCCTTTAAAAACCAAAGACCAAGTCCGAAACCTTGGTGTTCTGATTGATTCCGACCTGACTTTCAACAATCATAGCAAATCAATCACAAAAACTGCCTTCTAGCATCTGAAGAACATATCTAGAGTGAAGACTTGGATGTGTCAAGGAGACCAGAAAAGCTCATCCATGCTTTCATCTCAAGTAGACTTGACTACTGTAATGGGCTTCTGACTGGACTCCTATCCTTGTTGATGTTTAGGCACGTACTGTACTGTGTTGTCATATCAATTCTGAATTAACTAATCAACTACTTAACTAATAAGCTAATTAAAAAAAATAAAAGTTAAACTAATTAACTACTTATTTAACTAAATTGGTGCTTTAACACTATATTTTCAGTCATTGGTTCATGTTGATGATGGCGTAGATTACCAAGCAATGGATAGTTTTTTTTTTTTTTTATTTGGGTAGTCCATAAGTGAAATTCCTCCCACTTGGCAGCTGCTGTTCTGTGAATTCCCGCAGTTAAACCAACACCAAACTTTAATGCATTGGCCCAAAAAAACAAAAACAAAGACCGTCTTAATGGGGTTAGGGTCTAGTAGTGATAAACCTGTTTGGTCAAGTGTTGTTCAACATTGACAATGCTCCGGGTTGACTTCCTGCGTGGGGTTTTCTCTTACTGCAGCTCCCTAGGAGTCGAAAAATGAGCTTTTATCCTGAAGGGGTCGCAGCGGTGATCTGTTGCCTTAAATATTTGTGGCACAAGGGATCCTTGGCAATGGATTTCTTTTTCCTTCTCACCATATACGGTAGGAGACTCGATCGGTTATCGTAAATCTTCCTGAATTCGGAATGAATGCCGCGAATCCTCGACGCGGGACACCCCTGATCACCACTTTAGTGGACCAAAACCTCATTCATGCAATCTTCGTGTCTTTGGAGTCGTCTGGTGTACGTTGAAGCTTCTCGGGCTAGCTTAGCTTCCCAACAAAGAGACGCGTTTGTGATCAACACATCCCTCTCATCATAAATCAATCCAGCAATAAAGTATTATTCTTTCCACCACTGACTGGTAAGGATTGACAAGACTGACATTAAGTGTGCCTAACCCTGGAGAACCCATGGAGTCACAGATGACCCAGTGTAATGAAGCGCTCACAACGCACCAGTTACTTTTTACCCTTAAACGTCTCACATCTGTCTACATTGAATGTATTGGGTTTTTTTTTTTTTTTTTTGGTAGTTAAGGCCCATTGGGTCATATATGACCCATTATCTAAACCAGAAGTATATTAGTAAACTTTTCCAAATGTGATGTTTTTCTGTTCCTTTGACCAGTGATGAAAGTCCTCCGGAATTCCGGATTTTTTAAATTTCTTGAAAATTGCTCCGGAAAATGGAGGAAAAAATGCCTAAAATGAATCCGGATATTCGTTGATAACATTGAACGAACACGCGTTTGAGTTTGTTGTTTTGCTTTCACTAGCGTAGCCATGTTGAGGCACTAACACGAGTAAGAGTAACGCCCCTCCCCTCGCATTATCTCAGGACGTCGCTTATTTTGTGTGGTTTTGACATTAATTTACGTGTTTATTTCATAAACGTTGTTAACCAAACGAGCCTGCTCCAACCGGTATTCATCCGGAAACAGGAAATGCAAGTTAACCCCGTATTGAGCATGTACGAAGCATGTACGAAAGCGCATGCTCAGAACTGCTTCACGTAATGCGAGCGCATTTACGTCGAAGTCGTCAACATCATGAGCCATGTCAAAGGAAATTACAGTTACACCAGGCAGGGGTGCTCATTGCGTCGATCGCGAGGCAGTGTGACGGCGTAAAAAAACAAAACAAAAAAACATCTATCATCAACTATCATCCACCGCGGCGCTTGATTCCGGGGTGGCCAATACGTGGAGCGCGCGCACATAAAGGCGCGTTCTAGCAAGCCGCCTCCTATTTATGGCAGTCACGTGGTGCGTGCCCCCCCCACAACAATAAGTCATGATTGCCGATAGGAATGTTTGTTCCAATGTATCCCGAGGTTGTTGCCACGAACGCCGATTATGTTGAACTAAACTTTCAGCATCTTCAAAACATTGCTGGTATAGACTGTTTGTGTTTATTCCTTTTCTTCAGATAAAGTTTGTCAGATCGAGAATTTTTATTGATGACAAATTTTAAATACCGTTTTATATCGTGTTCTACTAATATCAGTTGAAATTGGAAATTATCATTTCTGAGTTTGAAATTTTAGTTTTCTAATCTACATCTACCTTTTTATGCTATTCATGTATGTTGTGAGATTTTTCAATTGGAAAATATGTGCCTTTACTCAAAAAGGTTTAAATATACTGGTCTATATTCTTCAGATCAAATCAACATTACAATAAGACGGAAAAAATGGGTGCTAACGTCCTGTAATTAAATCACTGTGTTGTAATTACGTTTTTTTCACCACACCGAAACTTGAGAGCATGACTGGACAGAACGGCAGCACGTTTACATACAACCGCTAGAAAGAGCGACAGCAATAGTTTGCCAGCCTACATAAAATTTTGCTGCCTGCTTAAAGTCATATAGTATTAAAACTACGTGACCATACCTTAAGCAAGACTTACATGAACGTCCTTCTCTGTTCTCAGCACCGATAAGCACCTACATGTTTTTTTCTGTCATTTTCTTTTTATTATCCAGTCAGAGCGATCCACTCGTGTAGTCATTTCCACGGGTATTAGTTACATTTGACTTGATAAGATAATGCCCAATGATGGGAAAAAATGGATGAAGGGGCTATTGGAATACACAATTTTTTTTTTTGCAGTAGTCTCACAGTGCAGTTGCAAAAGATCTTGTGTGATCCGCACAGTACGTGTTATCTTGTCAGCCACCTCGTCTCTTCCATGTCGTCTGTTTTTTTCTAAACATTGGCTGTCAGACATTTACAGTACAAAATCAAAAGACCTATATGAAAGCGACTTTATGATTTCTTTATTTGATTTTAGTGTCATAATTCACAGATCTGATCAATAATGTCATTAATTGGCTAAGAGAAAAACATCATGCACAGTATATCTCAATCCAAAAGTAAGTTTATTTATATATAGTAGTATTTATATAGGTTTTTTTCATGTCTTGACGCGGTACTGTAAATATCTGATAGCCAATAAAGATATAAAACAATTGATGGGAGAGACGAGGCAGATGAGAGACGGCACATAATGCGCAGATCAGGATCTGTTTCACCATTGCACCATGTCGGACTACTGCAATAACATCTTGTATTCCGATAACCACTGCATCCATTTTTTTATGATCAGTGGGGTTTTTTCTGGTCAACTCAAATGCGATTTTATACACTCATTTCTGTAGCGACGACAACAAGGGTGGTTCACGCCAACTGTATTATCAAAGAAAAAGAGAGGTGGAAACATGTTGATTCATCCTGATCTTGTCAAACCAAATAATTAGTACTACATAAAAAATAAACTGGGTTTTAATTTAAAATTTTTTTAATGACAAATGTATTTTGCAGAGCCGATCAATCATGTCATTGTTTAGATCAGCGAGTTATGACATGAAAACTGGCCAATCAGCAGAAAATGGTAATTATTGGCAGATTCCAAACCGGCTGATGCAATTGGTGTGAAGTCTAAAAACATGTTTGGTAGGTTAATTGAAGATCCCAAATTGCCCATAGGTGTGAATTTGAGTGTGAATTGTTGTTTGTTTCTATCGGTCCTGCGATTGGCTGGTGACCAGTTCAGGGTTTACCCCGCCTCCTGTGCGAAAATAACTGGGATACTCTCCGGGAATCCTTTGTGAGGATAAGATTCCCAGAAATCGGATGGATGGATTCTTAGTGCTTTTGTTGAATAATGTCAGTTTTATCACAAACTGTCTCTCCTAGAGTATAAGAAAAAAAAAGCTTTATCTCTATCTTTTCAGGTTTCCTTTTGTTGACTTTTTGGTGTTTCCCCACTTTCACTAATGTACTGTGTTTAACACACAATGTCCAAATCTGAATCTTGATAGAATTTAGATGTCCAATTATCACTTGTTCTCACCCCTCTTATGTAGCACAGAAAGTGTTATGAAAATGTGTGCAAGAAGGACTGGAGAGTACGAGGAAGAGGTTCGTGAACCAAAAGAGGAGGAGGAGCCACAAGGTCAACTACTGGATGCTGTGTTCAATCTGCAGCCTCGAATTGTCCTACGCAGAGCAGGTTGGTTCACTTGTTGTATGCATTCTAATTTGAATGATATTCTTATTTACGGGCCCCGTTTGATGATCAGATTCAATTTATTAGCGGGACTCATCGGGGAAAAATGTCCTTACTGACTCTCCAGTTAAAGGTTTTAGCCCCCCCTTTTTTCCCTAGCCAGCTCTAACACCGCACTCGCAAGGGGACTGGAGCTTTCCAAGCTGGTGTTAAGATGAATTCACCTAGGTGTGCTAATTGCCTTTGGTTTTACGGAGCCAATACGATCTGCCCTCACCTATTAACCCTTGTTGAGTAACCGCAGAGAGTAAAAGGATAATAGTGTCAGTGCTCCGTTTTTACAGCAGCTCCATCTCTATGAATTTGATTGCACTTGTCATTGACCTAGTAAATTTAACAATGCTAGTTAGGATCGTACAGATTTTTTTTTTTTAAGATTATGCAGGAGTTTATCTTGAGCTATTTTTTTTTAAGATGGTTTTACAGCCAGATATTATTAATGTCGTCGACGTTCATTCATGAAAGAGGTTGAGTGATAGATATGAGACAATGCAGCCCTATGGGGGCACAAACCAGTGCAATTAGTAGGCCGGTCCCAAGCCCGGATAAATGCAGAGGGTTGCGTCAGGAAGGGCATCCGCCGCAAAAACTGTGCCAAACAATTATGAGTGTTCATCTAAAGTATCCAAAACCGGATCGGTCGTGGCCCGGGTTAACAATGCCCGCCCCCGGCACTGCTAATCTGCAGGGCGTCGGTGGAAATTCAGCTACTGTGGGTCGAAGACAAAGAAGAGGAGGAAACCGGAACCATCGTCAGAAGAAAAAGAGGAATTCACAGAGCATACAACTGAGTGTAGGGACTTTGAATGTTGGGAATATGACAGGAAAAGCTCAGGAGTTGGTTGACATGATGATTAGGAGAAAGTTTGATATTCTGTGCATCCATGAGAGCAGGTGGAAAGGTAGTAAGGCGAGAAGTTTAGGAGCGGGGTTTAAATTATTCTACCACGTAGTAGATGGGAAGAGAAATGGAGTAGGGGTTATTTTAAAGGAAGAGCTAGCTAAGAATGTCTTGGAGGTGAAAAGAGTATCAGATCGAGTGATGAGACTAAAATTTGAAATTGAGGGTGTTATGTATAATGTGGTTAGCGGCTATGCCCCACAGGTAGGATGTGGCCTAGAGTTGAAAGAGAAATTCTGGAAGGAACTAGATGAAGTAATTCTGAGCATCCCAGACAGCGAGAGAGTTGTGATTGGTGCAGATTGTAATGGACATATTGGTAAAGGAAACCGGGGCGATGAAGAAGTGATGGGTAAGTATGGCATCCAGGAAAGGAACTTTGAGGGACAGATGGTGGTGGACTTTGCAAAAAGGATGAAGATGGCTGTAGTGAACACTTGTTTCCAGAAGACGGAGGAACATATAGTGACCTACAAGAGCAGAGGAAGAAGCACACAGGTGGATTATATTTTGTGCAGATGATGTAATCTGAAAGAGATTACTGACTGTAAAGTAGTGGTAGGGGAGAGTGTAGCTCAACAGCATAGGATGGTGGTGTGTAGGATGACTGGTGGTGGGTAGGAAGATTAAGAAGACAAAGGTAGAGCAGAGAACCATGTGGTGGAAGCTGAGAAAGGAAGAATGTTGTGCGGCCTTTCGGAAAGAGGTGAGACGGGCGATGGACAGCAGAAGCTCCCGGAAGACTGGACTATGACAGCCAAGGTAATCAGAGAGACAGGCAGGAGAGTACTTGGTGTGTCTTTTGGTAGGAAAGGGGAGAAGGAGACTTGGTGGTGGAACCCCAAAATACAGGGAGTCATACAAGGAAAAAGATTAGCGAAGAAGAAGTGGGACACTGAGAGGACTGAGGAGAGGCGAAAGGAGTACATCGAGATGCGACGTAGGGCAAAGGTAGAGGTGGCAAAGGCTAAACAAGAGGCATATGAAGACATGTACACCAGGTAAGGGTGATTAAGGATAGAGATGGAAATGTGTTGACTGGTGCTAGTAGTGTGCTAAATAGATAAAAAGAATACTTTGAGAAGTTGATGAATGAAGGAAGAGTTGAAGAGTCAAGTGTGAAGGACCAGGAAGTGGCAATAATTAGTAAGGGGGAACTCAGAAAGGCACTACAAAGGATGAAACATGGAAAGGCAGTTGGTCCTGATGACATACCGGTAGAGGTATGGAAGCAATTTGGAGAGATGGCTGTGGAGTTTTTGACCAACTTATTCAACAGAATACTAGCGGGCGAAAAGATGCCTGAAGAATGGAGGAAAAGAGTTCTAGTTCCCATTTTTAAGAACAAAGGGGATGAGATTAGACTGCAATCCCCTTAAACCATGATGTTCGCAGATGATTTTGTGATATGCCGTGAATGCAGGGAGGATGCAGAGGAACAATTAGAAAGATGGAGACATGCATTGGAAAGTAGACGAATGAAGATTAGCCGGAGTAAAACAGAATATATGTGCGTGAATGAGAAAGGTGGAGGGGGAAGAGTGAGGCTACAGGGAGAAGAGATAGCGAGGGTGGAGGACTTCAAATATTTAGGGTCAACAATCCAGAACAATGGTGAGTGTCGTTAGGAAGTGAAGAAACGGGTCCAAGCAGGTTGGTACAGCTGGCAAAAGGTGTCTGGTGTGTTATGTGACAGAAGAGTCTCTGCTAGGATGAAGGGCAAAGTTTACAAAACAGTGGTGAGGCCGGCCATGATGTACGGATTAGAGACGGTGGCACTGAAGAAACAACAGGAAGCAGAACTGGAGGTGGCAGAAATGAAGATGTTGAATTTCTCGCTCGGAGTGAGCAGGTTGGATAGGATTAGAAATGAGCTCATCAGAGGGACAGCCAAAGTTGGATGTTTTGGAGACAAGATTCGAGACAGCAGACTTCGATGGTTTGGACATGTTCAAAGGCGACAAAGTGAGTATATTGGTGGAAGGGTGGTGAACATGGAGGTGCCAGGCAAATGAGCGAGAGGAAGACCAAAGAGAAGGTTTATGGATGTGGTGAGGGAAGACATGAGGGCAGTTGGGGTTAGAGAGGAAGATGCAGAAGATAGGCTAAGATGGCAAAAGATGACACGCTGTGGCGACCCCTAACGGGACAAACCGAAAGGAAAAGAAGAAGAAGAGTGATAGTTATGAGACAACTCATATTATAAGAATGACAAAGATAGATGGGAGTAAAATCAAGATTTCTAATGAAATAATGATTAAAAGATAGAATAATATAACAGCAAGAGTAAGTAATATGGAGTAAATAATAGTAATTAATTATTATGATTATTTTATTAAATTAATAAAAATGAAAGGATGTTAAAGTAATTAGAAGCTATAGATCATAAAATAAGTATACAGTATCTTTTTGAGTGAGCCTTAATGGGTGATCAAATCCTACGAAGGCCGAAGCCTAATTAATAATAAGGTATTTTGGGGAATGAGAATCTCTAAACACCTGACTAGCCCTTCTCCCTGTACACGTATTATCCATGGCGATACTTGTAATTACCTTATTATAATTAGTCTGTATTCTTACCCAGTTAAGGAGCAGAAAACAAAAATAGGCATTCCAATTTGCTTGATGATTTCCTCTTGTCCACACAACATTACAAGAGAAGAGCGTGCGTCTCCCTGCCTTATGGAAAGGAAGAGAGCGCCGCGCTCTCATGTGCGAGGCTCTTAAAGCCTCCGTTCATGTTCGAATTCGCCTCTGATCATTCTCGAATGTTCTTTTGCTTCTCTGCCCCTCGTGGGAAGTAACTTTTGCTGTTGACATGTCCCGACATGACCCTTGTTTGCTTACTCAAAAATGGGTTTTAAACTTTGAAATCAGTTGCAAGCACAGCACAATAATATATGCAGGTCTTGAATCCAAACAATACATTTCATAACACCATGTTAATGTCCACGCAATATGCAATAAATGTATAAACATTCATGTTAATACAATTCCCTCATGTATTCAACAGGTTTGTTCTTGTCTTGTCGCACATCATGTGTCACTTCGTCTGAGAGAGACAATCATACATAGGTTATATTTCTTACACAAAGCAGTTTCAAAGCATTATCTAACATCATTATAAGAAAAATAAGAATAATGTGAAACACCCCGTTGCAACAAACTCCAAGGTGTGGTCAGCATTTGCAAGCAACCCTGTTGCACAAAAAGTGTGCTCTGCGTTTGCAAGCGATCCTGCTGCAATCCAATTATGAAAATATCAAAGACATGAAATCAATCGGGTTTTGAAGTTTTTGACTTTGGTATCTGTATGTATATTGTGATATGGATTTTGATAGGATAAGGATATTGAGGTGACTTATGCTGAGCTGATGATTCATAATTAAAATTTGGTTTGGGAACCTCTGGGCTTAGCTAACTCACATGAACCCAGCCACTTAAGCCAATCACTATCATTTACTTCATTGCTTCACGTGGCATGGCAACCCATATGACACCCCCTCCTTGAGGTGACAACCTAGTCCTACTATGAACTGGGCGAAGGATGCAGGGACACCTTGACCACGTTAACAATAACCGCCCATTTGTGAATGCCCTCCGCCACCTCAGCAGGCGACGTCGAATCACGAAAGCTGGGGTCCTCCACCATAACATCCATCAGCATGCCTAGCACGTTGGGCGTCTCTGGTGCCGCCGGTGTGATGGTCTGAGCGCTCCCCCATGCTAAAAACTCCCCTTGGGATTAATGCGCATGCGTGTAGAATTTTTTAAATTTTACTAGTTTTTCTACTTCCGTGCCAGTCTGAAACTTCCCCATCCATGTTTCTTCCACGTGTTCGCTCCGCTTACACGTGTTCATTTTCGCTCTACATGCATTTCGCTATGGACGTCTCACAAAGCCGAATACAGCGAATGAAAGAATTCAGAAACCAATGCGAACGTATTGTTTATTATCAACTGGAAAGCACGTTCCAGGATTGAACAATAATCCACAGAGGATTGTTCGGGCTCAGTCATTAAGGCATATTTGGGATAGTGAAAGTAAGTGTCATATCATTTTCATGCGCTGAAAATACCTTATATTTTTAGCAGCATGCAGAGCTAAATTTAATTACAATATGTGTAAATAGCAAGATAATCCATCAACAGTGCCATTGTTTACAATGTATTCATGCTGTTAGTTGATTAACTTGTTTTTAACATGTAATTGCTAATAATTTATTCAAACATCCTGTGCATATTTTGATTAAGACAGGATTTATAATGTTTGTATTTTTTTTATCAGTACTTTATCTATAAACCCAAATTTATTATTTAAATGTTCTTTTCCTTCAGTGTTATATGAGATTTCTATTAATTCAGTTTTGTAGATTTTATTAAACTTCATTCTTTTATTTTGTAAATATTTCCTTCAGAACAACAGTTATTTGTTTATGGTGAGCAACAACAAGGGAACAAAAAAACCTTTAACAACTGAAGATGAAGTCCTCGACATCATTCACTGTTGGAGGGCACAGTGGCATAAATGCAACACTGGCCAAGATAAGTCATCTGTACACTTGGAATGGCATGAAGGAGGATGTGAAAGACTTTGTCAGGACATGTTATGAAACATATTTTAATATTCATTTGTCTTCTGTCATGCACAAAAAAATTCAAAATATTTAGTAGCTTATGAATATGCATGTATGAGTGGTGTGTGTGTGTGTGTGTGTGTGTGTGTGTGTGTGTATATATATATATATATATATATATATATATATATATATATACTGAGAAACCATGATGATGAGGCTGAGAAGCTTCTCCCTGATTCATATAAAGTGTACTTGAAAGCAAAAATATATAAATTGTATATTTTACAGGTTATGTCATGTGATCTGTGTCAGCGGTTTACCAAATTAAAGACTCAAGATCCACAGTTTATACCAATCAAGGTCAAGGAGCCTTTAAAACTGGTGGCGATGGACTTAATTGGTAATATATTTTTGTTATTATTGGTATTGAAAACTTTTTGCGTTGGGCCATTCTCAGATTAATTACAAGTCGTCTTTCAAACTACTTAATTTGTGATGGTCTGAGCGCTCCCCCGTGCTGAAAATCGCCCGGTGTCATAGTTCCCTGTCTTAACGTTGCACAATGATGCATATCACTGGATACAAGGTACTCATGTCATACTTATCAGTTTAAATGAAATATGCATAACACTTTTATTGAATAACAATATAGCATTATATACAAAAAACTCACAAAATAAACGAATTCAAAATTGAATAAATTCAGCAATTTTCTTTCAGAATTGTTTTTAATTATTATTCAATTCACTGAGCACCATCAGAACTTTCTGCATATACATTTTTTGTATGTACCAAAAAAAGTCTTTGTTCATGATTTATAGAATAGCCAATCAACTGATATTTGTCGGCATATGATATATACATTAAAAAAATAAATCAACACAAAACGTTGCTGCATATGGAAATGTACAATAACACTGACTTGATCTTACAACTATGCAAAAAAAACTACTTTCCTGGGCCATAAATACTATTATGGCCTACCCAATTGAAACCTGTTATTTCTTTTCCTTCATACAAACTTTTTCGGAATATATGTCCCTCAAGAATTTGCGTTATAGAGTCAGGCTGGTACGGAATATGTTTCTGTCCAATTTTCTTTTGTAGACCATAATCTTTTTGCCATCGCGTGAATATTGCCTGTTCACAGCAGACTTTCGTGTCCACTGTTTTTGATTATTTTTAATCCATACTGCTCCCTCAATGCTAGCGTATTCTTTATCAGGGTATTTGTCATCGCAATACGCCTTAAAATTGGGTACATCATTACACGGTCGTCTCGCTAGTTCTATCATGCAATTAGTTTTGTTTTTCTCACAAATCATCATCCAAGTTCTGGGTTTTGCATAAGGATCAAAACCACCCACGACCCCCCCCCTCCCCAGCGATTCTCGAATAATCAGGCAAAACATGTCATTCTTTAACCAGTAATTCTGTGATGTGTTTAAGCAGGGAATTACAAACTGTTTCAGCTAATCTTTGTTAAATCCCCACCAAGTCTCGGTTTCGTCTCTTGTGTGGTATTCACTCTATGCTTGCAAAATCCCTTTGCCCATGTTATTTTCCTTCAGGCTTGTACAATTATGCACCCATCAGGGAAGAATTGTTCCTTGAATTTCTTCTAAAGGACATCGTGGTGAGGTGCCCTAGATCCAATATTTATGATGAAGTTGGTCATATATTTTTGAAACTACGCATTGGTCCAATTGACCCCTCCGTACAGGGCACTTAACCACGCCTCATGAAGTCACGTCACCCCACTGTTGCTAACCTCAGACAAACATTAGACAAAATGGCGTTGTAGGAAGAAAAGTCGAGAGCAAAATTGTCCGATTTACCAGCTGATTTTTCACTCGCATTCTTACCGAATAGTGAAATATCGTTGAAGAGCAGACACCAGGGCTTCAAGTATTTCAGCGAGGGGTATTTTAATGGTCTTTCCATGCATATTGACGGAGAAACCATTGATATTAGCGCGAGATCTTTCCGGAGTCAGAGGAAGACAGAGAAGCCACAGAATATAATATATTATAACTCAAAGACAAATTCGTCATTGACAGTTTCCTATTTTCGTGTTACAGATCACACTTGTGTGCAGAATCTGTATGTGTATCTGTATAGCCGTTTGTGAACCGCCGTATGAAGGAAAAGAAGAAGGCGAGGTTTGATTTACGAGTTGTTTCTCTCGTTTTCTTTGTGTAACGTCACGTGCTCCCCTCAATAATTACTCTTGAATTAGTGCCGAACCTACGTAAGTCCCGACCGAGTACGACTATCACTACTTTATAGTGTCCTCAAACATCCTTCCTTCAGTCTTGGTGTCTCTGTGCACGTCGAAGGCTTTTAGGACTCGCTAGTCCGGTTTAGCTTAGCTAATTAGCCGCGAACAATGGGACACGTTTGTGCAGTCAGATCATCGCAAAATATCGCTCAACACAGATCAAGTGTGACAATCATTCGAACGTAGGTATTTTATGCAAGCGAAGAACTGCTAATTCATTTATATGAGACCTTCGAGCAAACATATCTGTTCCGGTTGATGGATTCAGTTGATCATGCGGTCTTCCTCAAAGTTTTATTCATCAAAGACATTGTTCGTACTCGGTCTTCTGTTCCGGTTGATTTTAGATGGATTCAGTTGATGATGCAGTCTTACACAAAGTTTGATCCATCAAAGACATTTTTTGTACTGGGTCTTCGGTTTTGGAAAGGGTACGAATTGAACTCCACCCACTAGCCTTTCAGGATACATGTCATCACTATTATAAAGTCCGTGACTACACCTCTTCTTCTTTTCCTTTCGGCTTGTCCCGTTAGGGGTCGCCACAGCCAACTTAGCCTATCTCCTGCATCTTCCTCTCAAACCCTCTCTGGCCTCTGATTGGTCAGTGACGCGGATTGCGCAACATCTACGGAGGGGTCAATTATATGGGTCCTCAGGATATGAAGCTGATCCATTTTTCCTTTACCTCTATCGTAACTTTGTTCTGCGCGGTAAGACGGTACAGTTTTTCTTACTCCTGTCAGTCCATCCATCCATCCATTTTTTTCACCGCTTAGCCTCACAAGGGTTGCAGGACTGCTGGAGCCTATTACTCCTGTCTGTCCTAATATATATTTATTCGCGGATATGCTGTTCCTCTTTACAGGGGTGTTTCTAATATTCTATACACATACAGTATAATCTACATGTACATATATACAGTGAAGAAAATAGGTATTTGAACACCCTGCTATATTGCAAGTTCTCCCCCTTAGAATTATGGATGGGTCTGAAATTTTAATCGTAGGTTCATGTCCACTGTGAGAGAGATAATCTATAAAGAAAAATCCAGAAATCACAATGTATGATTTTTTTTTATCAACAATTTATTTGGATGATACAGCTGATACAAATAAGTTTTTGAACACCTGTCTACCAGCTAGAATTCTGACCCTCAAGGACATTTTAGTCCGCCTTTAAAAGTCCACCTCCACTCCATGTATTACCCTGAATCAGATGAACCTGTGTGAGGTCGTTTAGCTGCATAAAGACACCTGTCCACCCCATACAAGTAAGACTCAAACTGGTAGACCAAAGAGCTGTCCAAAGACACCAGAGACAAAATTGCACAACTCCACATGGCTGGAAAGGGCTACGGAGAAATTGCCAAGCAACTTGGTGAAAAAAGGTCCACTGTTGGAGCAATCATTAAAAAAATGGAAGAAGCTAAACATGACTGTCAATCTCAACCGGAGTGGAGCCCCATACGAGATATCACCTCGTGGGGTCTCAGTGATCCTTAGAAAGGTGAGGAATCAGCCCAGGACTACATGACAGGACTTGGTCGATGACCTGAAAAGAGCCGTTTCCAAGGTGACTGTTGGCATTACACTAAGACGTGATAGTTTGAAAGCATGCATGGCATGGAAGGTTCCCCTGCTTAAACCAGCACGTCAAGGCCGTCTTAAGTTTGCCAATGACCATTTGGATGATACAGAGGAGTCATGGGAGAGAGTTTTGTGTTAAGATTAGACCAAAATTGAACTTTTTCATCATAATTCCACTAACCGGGTTTGGAGGAAGACGAATGATGAGGTCCATCCCAAGAACACCATCCCTACTATGAAGCATGGGGGTGGTAGTATCATGCTTTAGGGGTGTTTTTCTGTACATTGGACAGGACGACTGCACTGTATTAAGGAGAGGATGAGCATGGCCATGTATTGTGAGATTCTGTGCAACAACCTCTTTCCCTCAGTCAGAGCATTGAGATGGGTCCTGGCTGGGTCTTTCAACTTGACAATGACCCGAAGCACACAGCCAGGAAAACCAAGGTGTAGCTCCGTAAGAAGCATATCAAGGTTCTGGCGTGGACTAGACAGGCCTAAACCCAATAGGAAATCTTTGGAGGGAGTTGAAACTCTGTGTTTCTCAGGAACAGGTCAGAAATCTCTCTGATCTAGAGATGTGTGTGGAGGAGTGGGCCAAAATCCCTCCTGCAGTCTGTCCAAACCCGGTGAACAACTCAAGGAAACGTTTGACCTCTGTAATTGCAAACAAAGGGTACTGTACTAAATATTAACATTGGTTTTCTCAGGTGTTCAAATACATATTTGCAGCTGTATCACACAAATAAATTGTTAAAAAATTATTCAATGTGATTTCTGGATTTTCCTTTTTAGAATATCTCTCTAACAGTGGACATGCACCCACGATGAAAATTTCAGACCTCCCATGATTTCCAAGTGGGAGAACTTGCAATATAGAAGGGTGTTCAAATACTTACATTCTTCACTGTATCAGGCAAATAAACATGATTCTGATTCAAGTTGTGTACAAAAGAACACTAAATAATTTGGTGGGAGAGTCGGGAACAAAGTTATTTGTTGTGATTTTCCTATATGATTTTCAAGGTCCTATGCCCGGATGTGTTTTTCTTCACACATGACCCATGACACAACAGGAAGTTGTTTTCTTTGGTAATGGTAAAGGTGTGAGGAGCTAAAACAGAGATACACAGAAAATTGTTCAAGATAAAGGAAAGAAAGAACTGTTATTAAAGGAAGAGTCTCCCCAAAATTATAGGTATGGGAACACTCATTAAAAGTTAGTAGATGAGGGTTCAGTGTTTCTTTTAACGTCAGAGTTATCCACAGATTTCACCAAGAAGCGTCTCTAAATTGGAAAAGTATTGGCAAATTCCTCTCTCGCTCAGACTACCAATGAGTACGGCTGGAAAACTGACAGCCAATCAGTTTGCCACGCCTGTATTGCTTGCTGTTTTGACCCCACCATTGCTCGTGGATACGTTTCACCGAACAGAGAACGTCCACTATCTGCCATTTTGTGGCCAATTTTTGTGAAAAAAAAAAAAAAAAAATTACAAACAAACAAAACAAAAATAGCATAATGTACAATGTTCAAGCATGTGCGTTTGAGCCAGAATACACACAGGCGGAAGTTGACGTGTTGGAAAGCGGGCGTGGCGCAGACGACGAACAATAATCCCATCCTATGGACTGCAGAGATTTGTTTGATGCATTTCTGAAGAGTTGGTTTAAATGTAGAGAATATAAAGCAGGGGCGCCAAGGCTTTTTTTTTTACCCCAAGATCTGTTTTTCAAGCAGCCAGCCTCTCACGATCACCGGCAGAGGTGCATGCTCCCACTGCCGTAAATACGAGCTGGGAAGTGTTGTTGAAAAATACATATAACATTATTCCCTTCAATATCTGTACGAAAAAAATAAATATGAGCGGAGAGTGTGTCATCCATGCGCAAATTTGCAGAAGTCTCACTTGACATCCCAAGTGGTAGCCATCTTGCCTGCAACGTCATCAGCAGACGTGACACTGGGACATTCGCCATTGAAAACACGTAGTGGGACCTGCTATGGGAGAGGAAAAACAGAGATTTTCGCATTTTTCCGACTCCCCTTCTGACATGGAAGCTCTTTTCAAAGAAGAGAACGTCTCACAATCGAGTGAGGTGAACACGGCAATATTACCCTATCGTTTCAAGCTATATTTAGATGATATGCGGATCACTTCTAACTAACAACCGACTCCCTGACAGCATTTCGAACCTAAGAAGGTCTCGTCCTTTGCACCTGTGCAATCCATTTTTCACAATGAACCGGGTCTTTTGGAAATGTATGAAGATTAAATCCATCCTCCAAAATGTTCGAACAATACAGCAAGCTGGCATTTTGGCTAACACGAAAAAGCAAAGAGCTACCTTTCCATATATAAAACTCATATAAACACAAAAGGCCTGCTGATAACGTCACTTCCAGCTTTTTCTCTAAAAGAAATCCCTCAAGAGGATTTTCATGGCGGGAGTTACAAAAAGCCATAAACATCAAAATAATGTTGTGTGGTGAAAAAAGTTCCGGCTGCCTTTTTTTTTTTTTTAAATTAGAAACATAATAAAAATCGTGCTTTTCGTGTCAATAGACCTCCAAAGTGTTGGTTGAGAAGAGAGCCAAAAATGGAGAGAAGCTCTCACGGTGGTCATAAGAATACCAGATAGTTAAGGCCATTTGACCATCAGTATTCTAGACCTTAATTTTAACCAGGCTGCTACAACACGCTAATATTTTTCTAAATTATCAGAAGATTAAATTGATCATAATTTGGAGATACTGCTGTGGTAATGTGAGTGTGCAACAAGAAATCATAGCAATGTAAAGTGTCGTATCAACTTCAACATAGCGATGAAATTAGATTTTTTTTTTTTTCTTTCCAGTGAAAACTGGACAAGTTGGGAAATTTCACCTGACAGGGACTTTATCGAAAATATAAGTTAATACTGGCACTTGAATAAATTGCTTTTTCCACCCCAGCTATGCAGTGAATTTTGGTCTCCACTTTGTTACAGAAAGACAGCTCGATTTTTGGCGATGAAAAGGGGGCAAGTTTTGCAATTAGTGATTGACAAAACTGATTCATGGTGTTGAAAATGATTGATAATTTAATTGTCATGAGCAAAAATATAAGACAATTTATAGACGAATTATAAACCTTGTAAACTCCTTCCCCATTTCAGTTCTGGATTTGTTTTTTGTTTTTTTACTGGTGGCTAAACCAAGCCCATTTGTCCTCCCTCACTACATAAGTCACTTTATCAGTAGCTATGTGCCACAATTGTGAGTTACTTAGTAATAATAACAGCCCATTTCTACTACTACAGTGTGCAGTTAAATAATGCAAACTTCATCTGACCCCTTTGTGTTTGTCATTTGCCTTGCAGAAATCCGTGAAAATCTTCATCCACAGCGGCAGCAGTCTGTGTCCCGTCACATTAAAGAGGAAAAGGAGGGTGAAGAGGTTCAGCACATCAAAGAGGAGGAGGAAGAGTTCCTACACATGAAGGAGGAAGAGGAGGAAGAAATCATCCAGCTTCCATCCACTGGTGTTCATTTGAAGAATGAAGATGTAGCTCAAAGTGAGAAGAGACGATGGGCAGAGCCTCCAAGCAGAAACAGCTCAAGTGATGGAGACCATTGTGAAGGATCACAAACAGACGGTCATGATGATGATAATGAACAGGTGGAAAGTGGTATGACATGTCACACTGCCAACAAATACTGGAAATATTCTCAGTTTCGGAAAACCTTTGCTTCGATGAGGAATTTCAAACACATGAAAAGACACAGACGTGAGAAGCCTTTTACATGCTCAGTTTGTGGCCAAAGATTCACTGGGAATGCAAACTTAAAAAGACTCACAAGAACTCACATCGGAGAGAAACCATTTTCCTGCTCAATTTGTGTACAAAGTGTCGCTCAGCAGGGAATATTAAAAATGCACACAAGAACACACACTGGTGCAAAACGTTTTTCCTGTTCAGTTTGTGATAAAAGATTCACTCTTAAGAAAAATTTAAAAATACATACAAGAACACACACTGGTGAGAAATGTTTT
This sequence comes from Syngnathoides biaculeatus, assembly GCF_019802595.1. Lineage (NCBI taxonomy): Eukaryota > Metazoa > Chordata > Actinopteri > Syngnathiformes > Syngnathidae > Syngnathoides > Syngnathoides biaculeatus. The sequence continues at coordinate 2,849,111 of NC_084659.1, read as the reverse complement.
GCCTGCTCAACTTGTGGTAAAAGATTCTCAGAAAATGGAACTTTAAAAAGACACACAAGAACACACACTGGTGAGAAGCCTTTTTCATGCTTAATATGTGGCCAAAGATTCTCTGAGAAGAGAAACTTAAAAAGACACAAAAGTACACACACTGGGGAGAAACCTTTTTCCTGCTTAGTTTGTGGCCAAAGATTTTCTCAGAAGGAAAACTTAAAAACACACATAAGAACGCACACTGGTGAGAAACCTTTTTCCTGCTCAGTTTGTGGTCAACAATTCTCTCAGAAGGGAAACTTAAAATCACACACAAGAACCCATACTGGAGAGAAACCGTTTTCCTGCTTAGTTTGTGGTAAAAAATTCACTCAGAAGGGAAACTTAGAACTACACACAAGAATGCACACTGATAAGTAAACTTTTTCCTGCTCTGTTTGCAGTCAAAGATCTCTTCTCAGTAATAGGCTCAGACACACAAGCGTGTGGGAGAAAAAGCCACGATGTAGAAACTTTTAGTGTAAATGTGTAAAATGAAAGTAATTACTGTGATTGCCCGACAATCACAATTTTGTATTCTATGTACCAACTTTTATTTTTTTTTTTTTGACCCATAACAAAGGTAAATTGTCTCCAAATGGCGGATGATCTGATTTGAGCTTGTCTGAGCTGCAAAAGCTAAAATATTGGGCTAATAATTCAAAATATACATCCATCCATTCATTTTCTGAGCCACTTAGGATCACAAGGGTAACGAGAGTCCTGGAGCCCATCACAAATATCTTTGGGCAGGAGGCAGGGTACACATTGGATTGGTTGCGAGCCAATCGGAGGGCACAGAGACAGACTACAGTCATGTGCACAATCACGTTTTGGGGCAATTTGGAGTCTCAAATCAATGTATGTTTTTGGTATGTAGGAGGAAACCCACGTAGGCACTGGGAGAACATGGAAAATCCACACAGGCAGGTACAGGATTTTAACCCTGGTCCTTGTAACTGTGAGGCCAACTCTCTACAGCTGTTCCACCGTACAGCCCCTGCCCCATGTTTTTCAAATAGATTTACCCTCAAAAATGTGACTTTGACTCCAGTGCAACTTTTGTCTTCCTTCTTTATTATCCATTTTTGGCATGTGACTTAAACTCCGAAGCGACTTATAGTCTGGAAAATACGGTCATCAAAAATATTGGGTGACTCATTATATTTTCAGAGTATTAAGATCCCTCGAGTAGAAATGTATGCATATATTTTGGTGATGATAGTTGACAGTTTTGGGACATGAAGCCATGTTTCTTGAATTAATGCTTGTGGCTCGTAAGAATGTGATACTTCCACGCCATTTTTCATTTCAATGCTCAGGAGCCACCGGATGCGAAAGATCGATTCGCCTTGTGTTCTAACGTTTCAGTTTCCTCTCATGGCACGTTTGGACACATTCATCGATGCTGTAAACTTTGCGAGGCGCCAACATTCCTTCAAGGACAAGTTGAGCTGTCCCTGTCATGAGCAAGACTCTGCATTGAAGTCCTGCATTTGGGTCTGCCCCCGCACCGGAGGTTCGTGACAGTCCCAACCTTGAGCGTTCGGGCGAAGGAGGCAAATTTGGAAATGCCCACATCATTTGCGTTATTCACGCTGCCCTGCACAGATTCTCATCTATCTGCGTGAACTGCATTGACTTCCTATGCAATCACACTGCACGAGAACATGGGCACTTAGCATAATGATAACGTCCATCTTCATCCCAATCCTTAAATTTTCCCATTTGTGCACAGTAATTTTGTGTGTGTAATTTTGGGGTGTAGCTGTTGTTCATGTTGCAACAATACACGACCAACTTGAACAAAGCGGTTTTTGGAAACTCAAGCAAGCTGTATTTTTTTGTTTTTAATTTCCCAGAAAGTTATCATTTTGAATATGATGGGATTCCATCTAAGAGGTATGATGCATGAAATATGTCTAATTACTGCCACTTCATGGTATGGTAAAGTCCTTGTTCCACACCTCCTCTAGCAGTGCTTTTTAATTTTGTTGACGACAACGGGGAGTTTGAAAGGGAATTAGGTTTTTACTAATCGCTCAAGTGTATTAATTTTCTTGATCATGCATGTATTTTGTCCATTGTTTTATTTATGTCAATGTCCAATAAGTAGATATTTGATCAAAACGCTGGAAACTATGTATATGTGATTCTTAATAAAATACATGTCACACCGGGAGGCTGACTCCATTTTGTTTGTAAATCAAATCCATTTTCATGTTGAAAAGAACTGCAATGCCTTTAATCTATTCATAACCCTCCAAAGCCAAAAGGCTCGGAACACAAAGTAAGAAATAGCCCAAGCGACAAGGCTGAAGTGTGAAAACTCCTCAGGTGGGTCACTGGGCACCAACGAGTACTTATTCATTATTATATTTGTCTTGGTAGTTAGCACATGTAACTCGCAAGGTCAAGTGTCACCCCTATAAACATTCTAAAATAGATATTGTAATGAAAAATACACATTATTCACTTCAATGTCTATACGAAAAAATAAATATGAGCGGAGAGCGCGTCATCCATGTCCAAAGTTGCAGAAGCGTCATTCTTCGACATCCAAGTGGTCGCCATATTGGCTGCATCCCCTGTTCGTGACATCACCCGGACATTCACCAATGAAAACACGTGGTGGATCCTACTATGGGAGACGAACACGCCCCTTCTGACACGGAAGCTCTTTTCGAACAAGAGAACATTACACAACCGAGTGAAGTTACCGGGGCAATATTACCTTATTGTTTTGAGGCATATTGAGATGATATGCGATCATGGCCTAACTGCCTCCCCGTCCGTTCCACTTCCGGGGTGGAGATGAGTCATCGCGGCCCATCGCAACCAGTCAGTGTGGCTCATTTTCGGCACCGAGGTGGGTTATCACGGAGCCGAGACGGGCTGCTTTAGGGCGTTTTTCATAGCCGCCACAGTCCGTGATGAACAACACCGTCGAGCCGGGGCGCATTATGGTGTTGTTGTTGGATACGGCTGAGTGCAGCATTGTCGGCAGCGTTCTTCAGAGCCGCCACCATCTGCGAGCCTGACGCGCAGCCTTCGCCGAAGCCGTGACCGGCGGACGGGGCGCCTCGGCCGGCGCTGCGTTTTTCATAGCCGCCGCAGTCCGTGATGATCAACGTCGAGCCGGGGCACTTTACGACGTTGTTGTCGCACGTGGCTGAGTGTGGCATTGTCGGGAGCGTTGTTCATAACTGTGTAAAATTGAAAGACAAAATTTTAATTCTGTGACAATGTTATGTTACATATTTATACAAAATGAAGCACACAGTTCAATAAAAAGGCTATGATTCTAGTTCAGTGCTGTATGTTTACTTTGTATACAAACATATACATCAACATTTATGCACATAAAAAAAATTCATTATGTAGACCACTTAAAACCTTTGTATTGTTGCCCCTCAGGATTAGGAAATGTGTCACGAAACTTTGACACACAGCAGGATGGAAGTGGCACGCCGCTGTTTCTGCCAACAATTCCCCAACACCATCTCACAAGCTGTCTACAAGCTGTATGTTGCATTAACCTGAAAATGAGAAAATATCATCATATGACAAATTTCCAGAATGGGACTTTGGTTGAACAAGCATTGATTGGAAAAAAAAAAAATCTGCTTTCAGCAGGAACAATAATCCATTTATTTTCTGAGCCACTTATCCTCACGGGGGTCACCGAAGTGCTAGAGCCAATCCCAGCTGTCAACAGGCAGGAGCCACGGTACACCCTGAATTGGTTGCCAGCCAATCACAGTGCACATAAAGACAGATAGCCGCACTCACAATCACACCTAGGGCCAATTTAGAGTATCCAACTAATATTGCATATTTGTGGGATGTTGGAGGAAACTGGAGTGCCTGGAGAAAACCCACGCAGGCACTGGAAGAACATGCAAAATCCAAACAGGGGGAACTCCGGTTCCCTCCTACATCTAAAAAATATCCAACATTTGTTTGACACACTAAATTGCCGCTAGCTGTGAATGTGACTGTGACTTTTGTCAGTCTCCGTGTGCCCTGCGATTGGCTGGCAACCAGTTCAGGGTGTCCTCTGCCTCTTGCCCGTTGACAGCTGAGATGGGCTACAGCACTCCCACAGCCCTTGTGAGGGTAAGTGACAAAGCAAACGGATGGATGAATGTAAATGGAAAAAAGCTGGGCTGATTAGGTGTTTTTGACCAACTTATTCAACAGAATACTAGCGGGCGTAAAGATGCCTAAAGAATGGAGGAAAAGTGTTCTAGTTCACATTTTTAAGAACAAAGGTGATGTTCCAAGCTGTGGGAATTAAAGAGGAATAAAGTTGATGAGCCACACAATGAAGTTTTGGGAAAGAGTAGTGGAGGCTAGACTCAGGACAGAAGTAAGTACCTGCGAGCAACAGTATGGTTTCATGCCTAGAAAGAGTACCACAGATGCATTATTTGCCTTGAGGATACTAGAGGAAAAATACAGAGAAGGTCAGAAGGAGCTACATTGTGTCTTTGTGGATCTAGAGAAAGCCTATGACAGAGTACCAACAGAGGAACTGTGGTACTGCATGCGTAAGTCTGGTGTGGCAGAGAAGTATGTTAAAATAGTACAGGACATGTTTGATTGCAGCAGAACAATGGTGAGGTGTGCCTTAGGTGTGAAAGAATAATTTAAGGTGGAGGTGGGACTGCCATCAGGGATCAATGAGAGAGGTGGAGGGGGAAGAGTGAAGCTACAGGGAGAAGAGATAGCGAGGGTGGAGGACTTCAAATATTTAGGGTCAACAATCCAGAGCAATGGTGAGTGTGGTAAGAAAGTGAAGAAACGGGTCCAAGCAGGTTGGAACGCGTGGCGGAAGGTGTCTGGTGTCTTGTGTGACAGAAGAGTCTCTGCTAGGACGAAGGGCAAAGTTTACAAAACAGTGGTGAGGCCGGCCATGATGTACGGATTAGAGATGGTGGCACTGAAGAAACAACATGAAGCAGAACTGGAGGTAGCAGAAATGAAGATGTTTTGGTTCTCGCTCGGAGTGAGCAGGTTGGATAGAATTAGAAATTAGCTCATTAGAGGGACAGCCAAAGTTGGATGTTTTGGAGATAAAATTCGAGAGAGCAGACTTCGCTGATTTGGACATGTTCAGAGGCTGGAGAGTGATTATATTGGTGGAAAGAGCGAGAGGAAGACCAAAGAGAAGGTTTATGGATGTGGTGAGGGAAGACATGAAGGCAGTTGGGGCGAGAGAGGAAGATGCAGAAGACAGGCTAAGATGGAAAAAGATGACACGCTGTGGCGACCCCTAACGGGACAAGCCGAAAGGAAAAGAAGAAGAAGAATTAAAATCATGAAAACACGGCAGGCGAGTGCCACATCCTAGCAGGCCTCATGCATGAACCCAAAAACTGTCAACAATCATCACCGAAATATATGCAGACATCTCTACTTATACTTTTCAATCAGCCATTCAATTCAATGTTGTTTTTAGCTCCATGATGCAATAGTTTCAAAAATGTCATGGCACAGCAAACCCCCCCCTACCCCCCCAAAAAAGTCCCCATGACATTATAATATAATATATATTTATTTTCATGTTTAGGGAATCACTGATCGTGTAGTGGTACACAAGCCTGACTTTGGTGCAGGCAGCATGGGCTCGATTCCTGCGCAGTGATGCTGTCCATATCTGCCCTGCGACTGACTGGTGACCAGTTCAGGGTGTAGTCTGCCTTTTGTCTGAAGCTAGCTGGAATAGGCTCTGGCTCACCTCCGACCCTTGTGAGGATAAGCAGCTTGGATAATGGATGGATACATATTTAAGTTTTTTTATGGGTTATTAATCCAAATTATGGCTTCCATGCCTTCATTTGTAGTACTACCACATTGTGAGACAGCATACTGCACAGCAATGAGCAGTAATGTAAGAGATGCAGCGTAACCAAGAGCAAGATCTTATAGAAAAAGACACAATGTACATGTTTTAGACCATGAGTGGCCAACCAGTGAGAGATGAAGAGCCACATTTTTTACTATTTTATGGAAAAGAACCACATCATACACATGAACATCACTCCCTTCTCATTCAAACGCATACCTTTGGTCAGCCAGATTTACTGCAAATGTCACTCACCCATGTGATAAGAAAAATTGACTCCTACGGAGTCCCAAGACAGGCCAGTAATTTAAAAAAAATAAAATTGTGTGCTCTCTCATACAAACAAACTACCAGCTCAACCAAGTCTTGTCCTGTATGGCACTAAAATGCTCACATGACTGCAGGCCCGAGTGTAACGAATCAGTACCTGAAGCTGTGAATCACTGCAGAAGCTGCACCGATCCGTCTGTCAATCTCCCACTCCATTCTTCCCTCACTCGTGTACAAAACCCCAAGATACTTCAACTCCTCCACTGAGTAATTTTTTAATAAATGACCCTTCAATGTCTGGCTTTTTGGCCCTTCCAATGTTCCAAGCCACTTGATATGATGCAAGCATTCATCTCTGGATGCTTCTTTTTTTTTTTTTAACTGCATCTGCTTTTCTGTGTGATTTTTCAAAGTGACTAATTTGTGACTGGGAAGTTTAGTCCCTTTTAGAAATTCCAGGTCGACGTTCGCATTGAGTGAGATGAAGTGAAGATTTGAAGCTTATAAATGTGATATAGACGTATGACACAAAAGGCAGAGAGTGGCTTGCTGTTGCGCTGAAAAAAAAATATATACATATAGCTACCCCATTCTGATATAAACGTCTTGAGTTCATCCACATATTTTTGTTTAACTGCATTTTTACCTGATATTTTGAGAGCAAAACTGACAAATTATTTTTCTCCAAAGATCATTATCCGACTGGGGAACGTGGGGTTAGGTTAGATTTTGGCTCAGTGCGAAAGCCAGTGTTGCGAAAATACCTGTTGTCGTCACATGACCATGGTCAGGAGACGCAAGAGAGACGTCTTCTCCGTGCTTTGGTCGTCTTGCTCAGGGTTAACTCTTCTTTTTGTCGTTGCACAGTCTGTGTGGTGGGAACAGTACAGGCACTCTTCCTCAGTCGCCCTGTAGTTTCTTTACTTCTCACCCTAACGACTGCACACGCTGCACAGTCCTGTCTCACTTATCCATCGACACACATGTGCACACACACACACTCGAGAGCCGCGGCTACCCCTGTTTTAGACCGACCACCAATCCATCAATCCATTTTCTTAGCCGCTTATTCTCACATGGGTCGCGATAGTGCTGCAGCCTATTCAAGCTGTCTACAGGCAGGAGGCGGGGAACAGCCTGAACTGAACTGTGAGGCTTTCACTCTGTGGAGTTTGCATGTTCTCCCCATGCCTGTGTGGGTTTTCTCCGGGCAGTCCACTTTCCTCCCACATCCCAAAAACATGCAACATTATTTGGACACTCTAAATTGCCCATAGGTGTGATTGTGAGTGTGGCTGTTTGTCTCTATGTGCCCTGTGGTCGGCTGGCTACCAGTTTAGGGCGTATGCCGCCTCCTGCCTGTTGACAGCTGGGATAAGTGCCCCAGCACTCCTGCAGTTATAATAAGCGGCTCGGAAAATGGATGGATGAATGGTTCTCTAGGGTTAAGATTACAGTTTTACTGGATTCTTAAACATGCAATGCATTGTGGGTTAATTAGAAGGTGAAAAATCGGTCACAGAGGGTGAGGATTGACTTCACTTAGGATTTGTGACACTTAGCTTAAATAATATTTACAATAAAAATAACTTTCAACTTTGTCTGAAGTCCGGACTGTGTGCAGGTTTAAAGCGTTGAAGTGGTGACCTCACAAAGTTAGTGCCCACCACCCCACAATTAAGAAACCAATCAATTTGCTCGTTAAAAAACTGGTTAAATTTTTCATTGAGAGTGAAAATATTTTCTCGCTCTTCGCATCAAAATTAGTGTGGTGTGGTGTGTTTTTCTCCACCAAGTGAATAGTTCATCATCATCATGTTTTTATCTCGAGGGGAAAGAACATTTAGCGCAGGGGTCATCAATGTGGTGCCCGCGGGCAAATGGTAACCCGCGAGGACCTTATAAGGTGCCCGCGAGGTGTGTCCTAAAAATACCATTGGCCTCACATTGTTACTATTATTTGTGCTTTAAATTATGAATCTGACTTGCTTACATGAATTAAAATTTTAAAATACCTGTAATGTCATTTACTACGATAAATTAAAACAAAAATATTTTATGTACGTGTAATGAACTGAGTCTGAAATTTGCCGCAAACAGGTCATGTAGCCCTTCATACAATCGGTCCTCACGAAGTAGCCCTCAGCCTCAAAAAGGTTGCTGAGCCCTGATTTAGTGGGACAAATCATGAGACCACCATCAAGTAAAAAAAAAAAAACGTGCATACACAAAACCTCACTGTCAGGTTGTAGTGGATGAGTGGTTAAGGCGATGGACTAGAAATCCGCTGGGTTGTCCCTGTGCAGGTTTGAATCCTGCCAACAACAGACATGTAGTCTTTTGGTTTGGGATTACTTCAAATCATAAGGTCAGTTTGTGGGTTCTGGGAGAAGATTCTCTCATTGCCTCTTCTGATAGAGAATAAATCGATGGAAAACTGGAAATATTAGCATTACTACTACGGTATATTTGGATGATATATTGAAGAAAGCAATTTCCATGTCACATTTAGATTTTCTTACATTTTTCTGTCCACAGCAAGACGATAAAAGACTTCACAAGGCAAAACAATACAATCTAGAACAATCCACACCACTATCAAGATAATAAAACAATGTAAAGTACAAGACGACCCAACAATACAGGATGACACAAGCCAATCTGATGGTAAAGGACAATACAAATTGATTCAGAGATAATCTAGAATCGATACAAGGCACTATCGAGACAAGATGATTTCGGACAATCTGACAATACAGCCATATAAAACGTTATATCACATTATGAAACAATCCATATCATAAGAGTTATATGTTATACAGGCGGCACGGCGGTGCAGCTGTAAGGTGTTGGCTTCATAGCTCTGAGGACCCAAGTTAAATCCTTGCCCCACCTATGTGAAGTTTACATGTTCTCCTTGTACCTGAGTGGGTTTTCTCGGAGCTCTCCTGTCTCCTCCCACATCGCAAAAACATGGAGCGCAACTGTTGTTGCTATCCCAGCTTTCAACGAGCAGGAGGCGGGGTGAACCCTGAACTGGTTGCCAGCCAATCGCAGGGCACATAGAGACAAACAGGCACACTCACAATCACACCTCGGGGCAATTTAGAGTGTCCAATTAATGTTGCATGTTTTGGGTATGTAGGAGGAAACCAGAGTGCACAGAGAAAACATGCAAACTCCACACAAGGTGGGGTCGGGATCGAACCTGGGTCCTCAAAAATGTGACGCCAACGCTTTACCAGCTGAATCACCGTGCCGCCCAATGTGAGCTAGCTTTATGATAATAATCAGACAAACAAATTCCTGATTGCATGTGCAATATTTTACTTTATTTTGGAACATATGCAAATATTTAAATTTATTTTGGAACATATGCAAATATGACAGCATTATTAAGACCTAAAATTTTGAAGGTTAAAAAAAAATTGACTCTCCACAGTTAACTAGTTTTCACAAAAAACATAAGCAACAGCAAAAAATAAATGAAAAAAAATATTCCTTCCTTCACAAATAAAACAGGAGGTCATCCAGTTCCATGCTGGGCTCTCTTTGGAGACTTTGACCCACAAGAAAGGCCAATTTGTGGGCATACTGGCAAGGCGCAGGGACTGTGATGATCCCCTGAAAACATTTCAAAAGGGACAGTTTGACTACATTGTATAAATGTTTTAGAATATTGTGAATGGCATGAACAGTACAGTAAGCAAAGCAAAGCAAAGCAATTTGTATCGTGCATTTCAGACGCAAGGTAACTCAATGAGCTTTACATGATTACTGTTATTATTATTATTATTATTACTATTATTTACATGATTTGAATACAAAGAACTAAAACACTAAAATCTCAGAGCTCAACTGGGTTTGTATGTGCTCAGGACTTAAACCATTTTGTGATTTATAGAGCAGGAGCAGAACTTTAAAGGGGAAATCCAGTGAATGATGATATTTTAAAAAAGACAATAAACCGTCAGTCACAGAGAGGTTTACGTAGCTTAGCATGTGGGCGCAACACACTTTGTGTATGGAAGAGCTGACTCGGTCTTATTTTTTTAATGCATTATTCTCAAATGAGCCAACTTCCGGTCTCTGAACTGGTGACAACAAATCGAAGAAGCTCCGACCTGCACGACCGTGCAATAACTAAATCCTGCTGAATTTGGACTGAATGTTGTGAGTACTCGACGTGGGACGCCCCTGGTGACGACTTCAGTGGACTAAAATCATCATCTGTATAATCTTAGTACCCAAATTGGACCCGTATTCGTTCGCATTGAAGTTATGCAGCCTAGCCTAGCCTAGGTCGGGAACATCAAGTAACCTATGTAATCCAATATTTGCGGAGAAGGTAAAGATCAATAGTAATACTTACACGATCTGCAAAACCTACGTTTCGTATACAACGAGGACCGTGAGTACTTGTACTTACTGACTTACTTATACCAATTTAAACTTGCATATATGCCCAGACCACCTTAGCTTAGCTGGCTAACAACGAGTAGCTTTTGCGATCAAACCGTGCTGTTGAAGAAACATTGAACGTGTGTAACTTCATAATGTGTACAATTCCTGTGCGTCCTGTAGGGTGGTCCCAAGCCTGGATAAATGGAGAGGGTTGCAGCTGCAAGGGCATCTGGCGTAAAACTGTGCCAAACATATATGAGCGTTCATCAAATTACTTCCATAACGGATAGGTCGTGGCCCATGCTAACTGTGCCCACCCCCGGCATTGTTAATCTACTAGGTGTAGGTACAAATTCAGGTAATGTAGGTCAAAGACAAAACCTCAGAAACCTTCACGATAAGAAAGAGACACAGAAGATGCTGTTTCCACTTGGTTTTGAACCGAGGACCTTTCATGTGGAAGATGAAGGTGATCACCAACACAGGATGGAAACAGCTGTCATGCTTGCAATCAAAGGTGGTCTGCCAATAAGCAAGAACTTTCCCGTGACTTGATAGAAAAAAAAATACATTTCACTGTGACCGTAAGTCAGGAATGGTGTAGTGGTCCACTCCACTGTGGTTGATGCGGGGCTCAATTCCTGCTCCATGATGGTGTTAATATGTGCTCTATGACTGACTGGCGATCAATTCATGGTCTCACCCGCCCTTCCCCCAAAGATAGCTTGGATAGGCTCCAGCACTCACATCACCCTTGTGTGGATAAGCAGCTTATAAAATGGATGGGAACGATGTTTGTTACTATGAGTCATCTATCCATTCACCTGTTTTTCTAGCCGCTTATCCTCACGAGGGTCGCAGGAGTGCTTGGGCCTATCCCGGTACACCCTGAACTTGTTGCCGGCCAATCGCAGGGCACATAAAGACAAACAGCCGCAATCACACCTCGGGGCAATTTAGAGTGTCCAATTAATGTTGCATGTTTTTTTGGATGTGGGAGGAAACCGCAGTACCTGGAGAAAACCCACACAGGCACAGTGAGTACATGAAAATTCCACACAGGTGGGTCAGGGATTGGACCCGGGACCTCAGAACTGTGAGGGCAACACTTTTCCAGCTGAACCACCGTGCCACCCAGTTGAATCTATCATATAAAAAAAATACCAATAACACCCCCACCTCACATCTGTAGACCTCAACCATCAGGCATGCAACTAAGGATAAGAATTTTGTGTTGTATTTCTCCTTCCACAGAAACCATATTAAAACCAAAAATATACTTTTCTCCCCCATCTTTTTCCAATTTCATCCATTTTTGAAGAGCTCGAGCGAGCCACTAGGGCGGTGGTAAAAAAAAAAAAAACTCAAGAAATGTGGGTTGGTCTTGTGGAATTATTCTAAAACAGTGTCAACGGGTTACTATTGTGGCTCGTTGTTCTAGGGGTATGAGTCACTTAGGGTGCGAAAGGTCCTGGGTTCAAATCCTGGCCCCTATAAAAGGTCTTCTGTGACCATTTCCGATTGTCACATGGTATATTATAAAACAAAAAGGTTAATACTTTGGCTCCTTGGTCTTGTGCAGTGATTCTCAATTGTTTTCTGTTACAAGCCCCCACAGGAAAAAGAAAAAAAAATTGCAAACCATATCAGCCGCAGCCACGCACAGTACACTTAGAAATAACATTGTACATAAGGGATAATCTAATGTAATCCTTATAAATAATGAAGAAAGTGTAAAAGAAAGCTATTGATCAATAAATAAATAAAGAAATAAGTAATAAATACATAATAAATAATAAGCAATAAAGAAAACGTTTATTTTTGTTAATCATTTTCACTTGGAAGTTGCTAAAACGTTGCATGCGACATGAAAGCAAAGGTGGTTTATGGCTTGTTGGTCAAGGGGCATCATTCTTGCTTAGGGTGCGAGAGGTTCCAGGTTCGAATACCTCAGTATCTAAAATGCTATGAATGGGAAATGTGATGACTTGCAATTGAAAACTATAGATTTCTGTTAAAGGATGGTGTGTAATGAACCACAAACCAGTAAAGTCAGAAATTTGGGTTTACACTAGTATGACGTGGCTAACATCCATCCATTTTCATCACCGCTTATCCTCACGAGGGTCGTGGGGAGTGCTGGAGCCTTTCCCAGCTGTCAGTGGGCAGGAGGCGGGGTACACCCTGAAATGGTTGCCAGCCAATCGCATGGCACATGGAGACAAATGGGCTCACAATCACACCTCGGGGCAATTTAGAGTCTCCAATTAATGTTGTATGTTTTTGGAATGTGGGAGGAAACCGGAGTGCCCGGAGGAAACCCACGCAGGCACAGGGAGAACATACAAACTCCTCATAGGCGGGCCCAGGATTGAACCCGGGACCTCAGAACTGTGAGGCAAATGCTTTACCAGATGATCCACCGTGCCGCTGCTTGGGAGGCACGCACCTACGCCTCATCCTGGCTGACCCCAGTGTATATAGGACCATGGGGACGACTGGTCCGGCGCCAGATCGTTGCGTTACATGCCCGTTCCAGCACTCCCGTATCTCTGATCGTATTCCATGGTGTACCGACCTCCGCCTGTTCTCCGACCGACCTCGTAAGCCTGACTCATTTGTTACTCCTGCCTGCTTTGATCAATATCCCGTGTACCGACTCCTGCCTGCCCGCGGACCTGCTTTCTACGCCCGACGTCCTGACTACCGCTGCTGCACCTGACTGCCTGCCCGATCCCCGACCTTGGAATAATAAACGTTTTTCCCGAATTACCTCTGCGTCTCCCGTGTACTCCTCCATTTGGGTCCTACCTCCGTTCCGATGGGTCGTGACAGAGTCCACAGTGGATGCTCCACTGCAAGGGAGCCTGGACAATGACACTTCTGTGACTGACACTCCGTCGCTCGGTGTCACTGCCACAACCGGAAGTAACACTCAGGAGGTAAGACAGACTGTTCCAGCTGCAGACCTGTCCAATAATCAGGCGACAGAACTGTCTGAAACTCAGCCTCGCAGGTCACAGAGGCAGAGACGACCAAAAGAGACACTGACTTATGATCACTAGGACAACCTGTTCATCGTGTGGTTCACTGTAACCCGCTGTATATGAATACAATGGGACTAGCGTATGGACAGTATGACATGGCCTATGTATTTCCACAGATGTGGGGAACACATCTGGTTCAAGTTCCTGTGGAGCACTACTGTAAGACTGTCAACAAAGCTGTTATGGACTGTTTCGGACAATTCTGTGACATCTGAGCAGAGTAACAGAGACTTGTGAAGAATTTTTTTTTTAATTATTATTTATTATTATTTTTTTCTTGTTGGTATACGTTCACCTGGTGGAAATATGTTGGCTATGTGACTGAATACTATTATGTGGTTGGAATACCATTAGAATAGTTTGGGTCATATGCAAAATGGTTAAAATGCATTCATGGTTTTGAAACAATGTATATGGAAAGCACATGTTAATTACTCCATGCTGTATATCAGACATCGAAGAGCTAATGTTGAGGATAACATTAATTAACCAGGGGAGGAATTTAACACCAGTAAATAATTTTTGTTGTATATATCTCTTCTGTTATTATGTTCTCCGTGTGTGGTAGATGGACAGAAGTTTGCATGTTCAGCCTGCCAGCAGGTGGTGGTGGGGTATATGCTGATACAGTTGATTGAAAGAGAAGAAGAAAGTCAGAACACGCGAAGAAGATGAAAAAACACTTGCAAAGTGTTGTGCTTTTGTTCTTGAGAGTTTTCCTGGCATTAAAGTGTCAATCAAGTGAATCATCCCAACATTTTATTGCATATTAATCATTATTTGATATGGATTACCATTTCAACCGCTTTGATAATTAAATCTTGAGTGGCGATTAAAGGTGACATTCAGGTCACTCTCCACATTTTCAGATTATTTTGTTTTTTTAAATAAATATCCATCCATTTTCTTAAATGCTTATCCTCACAGGGTTCGGAGGAGTGCTGAAGCCTAGCCCACGTGTCATTGGTCAGGAGGAAACGTTCACCCTGAAATGGTTGCCAGCCAATCGCAGGGCACATAGAGAAAGACAGTCACACTCAGAATCACACCTAAGGACAATTTAGAGTGTGGGAGGAACCCGGAGTGCCGATGGAAAACCTACGCAAGCATGGGGAGAACATGGAAACTCCACACAGGCAAGGCTGGGATTTAACCCTGGTCCTCAGAACTGTGAGGCCAACGCTCAACAGCCGCGCCACCGTAAAGTCCTTCTTCTCATCCAGCATTGAAACAAGTACCAGGCACACATCAGCAGTATTAATCACTGGAAACTTCTACTTTCCTCAAGATTTACAACAAGACCAGAAAGAAAAAATAAAACTGTTCCTTGACAAGCAATCTGTCACGACCCATCGGAACGGAGGTAGGGCCCAAATGCAGGAGTACACGGGAGACGCAGAGGTAATTCGGGAAAAACGTTTATTATTCCAAGGTCGGGGATCGGGCAGGCAGTCAGGTGCAGCAGCGGTAGTCAGGACGTCGGGCGTAGAAAGCAGGTCCGCGGGCAGGCAGGAGTCAGTACACGGGAGATCGATCAAAGCAGGCAGGAGTACCAAAGGAGTTAGGCTTACGGGGTCGGTCGGAGAACAGGCAGAGGTCGGTACACACGGGAATACAATCAGAGATACGGGAGTGCTGGAACGTTGTACTGCCTCGAATGGCGGCCATTTTCAATCGCTGAGCTCCGTTACTCATACATAGGCAAGGTGGATGACATTATGTTTCTAACTTATTGAAGAGACAACCGACAGCACATCAAGCCCAGACTGACTATTAGGCAACCTGGCATACACACATCATGGGACTCAGGACTGCGTCACAAAGGTGCAGTATTGTGCCCTCGATCTTTTACTCTATGTGACAGAAATCACGAAGGAGGAGCACTTACCGATGTGCTAACATGGAAAACGAAAGGGTGTGGAATATGCTTTTATATCAATGAGGAATGGTGCAGAGACATTCCAGAGTTCAGCACACACTGCTGCAATTTTTGTTAGCTTCAACAACCTAACTATAACAAAAATAAACTATATAAAAAATATATAGATGGGCACTTACCTGTATGCTAATATGGAAAACAAAAGGCGGTGGAATATTAGTTTTTTAATATTTTTTTTTAATATCAGGGCAAACTCCATTTATTCCATTTTTGTATATTAGTTCACCACAAGCAAAGCAAAATGTTTCTTATTTGTTTAAAATTTTATGACAATGGCAGAAAGACAAAAAAATAAACAAATCCAGTATTTCACAATATTCTCGAGTCTTTCAAGTGACTAACAAAAAAAGGATCTTAACTGTAATGTTGCCCTTCTAAAAAGAGTATCGATTAAACTGGTTAGCTCGGCGACACAATCAGCAAATATGTTCAAGCCGGGCAGCGTGATAGCAGCGTCGGGCACTTGTCCACAAAGCCAAGTCTCCGTGAAGCACAGAGCCGCAGAACGTCCAAAGTCTTCCATCGGAAGCGTTAGACGATGTCCCTGCTTACGCAGCCGGACTCGTGTACCAGATCGCGAGGTTTTGAAGAGCACTCTGACTAGTAACTTTGGAAAAAACTTCAGTGAATTGGCAAGAGTTGTTGAATAAAAGTCAGAAGAAAAGTCAGAAGAAGGCTCACTGATGGTTAGGAAGTCCTCTCGTGTACCTGAGTCCCAAGATGCCCATGAAACACAAAAACACAAACAGTACTGGTGTGATGGTCTAAGCGCTCCGAAGAAGTCTTCTTGTGATTGATGCGCATGCACGTATATTTTATAAACTTCCAGCCAGTCTGAAACATCCGCATCTATGCTTCAACATGTGCCGTTCGACAACTTGTCAACAAGTGTTCATGTTCGCTAAGGACGTCTCAGAAAGACGAACACAGCGAACGTACAGATATGTGTATACTTTTAAGGTCAGGTTAGGGTTACGATTAGGATATAACGTATCTTAGCTCGCTCTATACAGAAGAAGGGGAACTATGAGAGCGGCTCCCAGTAACCGTCTACTTTGTACCCAGAGTTCCCCTGTTAGTAACGCGTGCACTTTAATCACAAGGGGACTTTTCAGCACGGGGGAGCACTCAGACCGTCACACCGGCCAGCATTCCGGAGACTTCCAGACTGGTACGCATTAGGTAGAGAGGTTAAATGGCAGCATGCAGTGCTGTATGGGTAATTCAGCAAAAAATGTGACGTCAGTGAAAACAATTCATCGGTCAGACGAAGTCTGCTGTTTGTCAGAGCTTTTCATCAATGTTTTTTTTTTTAAATTTTATTTCCACTGACCAAAATTGATGGCTGTGGACCAACGGTTTTGTTCAGCTGCCACTATGGGGACCTCGATTCAAGACCCCGACCAATCCACCACCATCTCCCAAACTCATTGCTGTGGTGTTCTTGAGCATGGCACTTAAGTTAGTGCCCTTAAGTTGCCCCACTGCTCCAATGTGTTCCACTACCAAGTGTGTGTGTTGATTGTGATGAATTAAATGCAGACAACAAATTTCGTGTGCATGAATGCATGTTCATGACAATAAAGATGAGTCTTCTATTTCCATGTGTCCTCATGAAGACCTGATGACTTGGAACTCCTGGATCTGTTGGTGGTGAGTCTCTTGAAAATTGATGGATGGATGTTAGCTAATAGTTTGTTTTATTTTTGTTGTGCATTTGTCAGGGGCAAGTGTTGGGTTTTTGTTCAAGAAAATGGTTTGAATGTGCTTGCATTACTATTTGAACAAAATGCATCATGTCCCCTAAGGATTATTTATTATTTTTTATTTATTTATTGCTCGCCAACAAATCACAGGGCACTTGGAAAACAACAATCGTTTGAAGCCTACAGGAAATTTGAAGTCTTCAATTCATGTAATCTGAATATTTTTTGGGGTGTGGGTGGTGTGCTGAAAACCTGCAAAGGCCACAAAAGCGAGGCGGGATGTGAAGCCCAGTCTTCAGAACTGTGAGGTGGATCCCCACCACCATGCTGCACTTCATTACTCAAGAGTTTATTTTGGGTGAGTAGTTTTTAAAATTTGTAGTCAACAAAAAAAACCAATTTCCATTTCAAATGAAATATTGATACAAAAGCTTTATACTGAACAGTATGTAGATATTTATAAATCACTACAAAAGCACAATTTTGCGAATCACAACATGATCACGTAATTAATGCAATACTTAATTTCATCATGAAACAAAAATTATTTTTCAGTAATGTGTTGAAATAAAAATATTTCACTCATCCTGACATTATAAATTAGATTTCAGTCACAAAACTGCAAGTAACATCCTTTATCAATGTTTATTTTTATTTATTATTTTTTTTAAACGGAATTTTGAAAATCCTTATTTTTCTATTTCTGTAATATTTTGCTTATAAGGTATTCTCAAGCGGCACGGTGGATCATCTGGTAAAGCGTTTGCCTCACAGTTCTGAGGTCCCGGGTTCAATCCTGGGCCCGCCTGTGTGGAGTCCCTGTGCCTGCATGGGTTTCCTCCGGGCACTCCGGTTTCCTCCCACATTCCAAAAACATACAACATTAATTGGAGACTCTAAATTTCCCTTAGGTGTGATTGTGAGTGCAGCTGTTTGTCTCAATGTGCCCTGCGATTGGCTGGCATCCAGTTCAGGATGTACCCCCCCCCTCCTGCCCGTTGACAGCTGGGATAGGGTCCAGCACTCCCTGCGACCCTTGTGAGGATAAACGGCAAATAAAATGGATGGTTGGATGTCAACAATCTACTCTGACTCAATAAATTTAAAAAAATTCTCTTCGTCTGTGAAAAGTGAATTTAAAAAAAAAGAAAAAAATAAGCAGGAAAGTCATAGACTTGAGGACTCCATTGATGGCACTCTCCATGACCCTTGTCAGGATAAGCGATGAAGAAGATGGATGGACTGATGGATGTATTCTCAAAAATGTTTCTCCATGGAGAAAAAAACGTGTCAAAAATGGAGTTCACCGGGACTAGGCTGTTGACAGTCGTGCTTTGCTGCCACCAAATGGCTATCATTCAATCTGCAGGTTTAAAATTTGCGCCCTTAGTTAGGCAGGTTAATGCGCGACAAAAAAATAGTTCCCAATAATTCGCTAATAAAGTTGTAGGATTTCATGTAAACATCTGAGTTTGTCAAATTCAGAATGAAAGCATTTTTACTTGCGAAAAAATTTAATTTGTAATTTGTTAAACTGCAGTCTGTTGTGTGTTATGCTGTATTTCAACTATGGTGTACTGTTTTGTTTGAACGTGGAATGATTTTGTTGGTGACAAGGCCACTTAGGAAAGGGAAAGCTTTTGAGCAGACAACTTATTAGCTCGTTCATCACCCATAAACTTCGTTCTTTTTGAATAAGTAGGTGAATTAAAATGTTTGTATTATAACGTAACTTCGAGTATATAAGCGCATAATATTTGTTATCTGCTGCTATAGTTGGAAATAGGATGTCGGCTTCCAAAAATAATTGGACTCATTGTCAGTTAATGCAAATAGGGCAAAATGCGGCCTGGTTTTGTAAATTCAGGCTAGCAACCTAGCATAGGAAACAGGTGTCAAGTTTGAACGTAAACTGCGCAAGTGCGGCCTAAAGCAAGACAGATGCATCGAACAATATTGACGTAATTGTAATTTTAATACACTCAATTCTGGTGTGTTTACTTTGCATATTTATACGCTGAAAAGAAAGAACATCGAGGGAAAAATGGCAAGCCGAGCATGTGCGAGATCTCGGGGCAGAGCGCATGTCCAAGAGACTTCTGCACCTGGGTAAGCGAACTTGAAATGTGCTATTATCAAAGTTCAACAGTCCAAGAGCTAAAACCTCAAATGTGGACTAGCCAGAGTCCAGATGCTGAATTCAAAATGTGGAATCCGCTTAAGTTCAAATGTAGCAGAGCCAAATGATGGACGAATTTGGAAGAGCGAGAGTAGGCCAACAAATCGGCTTGATACTTCTCAGTCTGCTGAATGAGCATCCCCATAGAAAATAATTTGAAAATGGTTTAAATTAGACAACCATCACATGTATCAGGGGACGTGGAAACCTCGATGGCAAACATGCGACTTGTAATCCTCATTGCTCTTGCAAGATTCAGGTTCGAGAGTCAGCATCAAACGTTTCAGAACAAGCACATGCCAGGTTGGTTGGCCGATGGCGGCAGAAAACTGCCCCAGTAGCTTATTCTGAAGAAGGTATGTTGTCATATTTTTATAATAGAAATATTGCTGGCTTCAAATCGTTCAAGCCATGTCTGTGTGTCAAATGCAAACAAACCCTCAAATATGATGAGTGCTGTATGTACCTGTACTTTTAACATCATCACCTGGTGGTCCTTGTCTCCGACCAGTATTGTAAATGTTCTTGAAATCTCTGCTGGATTTCAACAACTGAGGATAGGAGAAAGAGGCACAATGGTCACAGGAGTGCTGGAGCCCATCCCAGCGAACATCAGGCAAAAGATAGTACACACTGTGAGCTGGTTGCCAGTCAGTCATAGGGCACATAATTGACACAATCACTGAGCAAGAATCAATCCTATGGTGCCCCCACCAAAGTCAGGTGTGTGTGTACAACAAGACTAATTGTGACTTTCAGTCTCATCTGGTTTTATTTAATTGTGAAAACGCACCGGCCCCCGACTACATGTTTGCCCTCCGGCAGTTGTGGTCAATGTGAATGTTTTATTTTCCTGAGGAAATCCATTTCATTGAAGTGCGAATCCAAATGTCTGACTTTTCTGGTTTGTGGGACTGTACACACCATCCTGGAACAGAAATCTATATTTTTCAAGTCATCACATTCGATTTCACATTCATAGTATTTAAGATACAGAGGTCTTTGAACCTGGGACCTCTCCCACTCTAAGCAAGAAGCATGCCCCTGCCTCAACTAACAAGCCACAAGATGTACATGTTGAGATTTATTTATTTATTTATTTTTTAAAATCATGACACTTGACCAGGAGGGGAAAACCCACAGCTCATGTGTCACATGCAGCTTTTCAGCACCGCATGAATGAAAATGAATACCAAACTCACACCCAGGGGCAATTTAGAGTCTCCAATTAATGTTGCATGTTTTTGGAGTATAGGAGGAAACCAGAGTGCCCGGAGGAAACCCACACAGGCACGGGGAGAACATGCAAACTCCACACAGGCGGGTCCAGTATTGAACCCAGGACTTTAGAACTGTGAGGCCAACGCTTTACCAGGTGATCCACCGTGGTGCCCAAATTGATCAGGATTTCTTTCTTTTGTACTTTCCTCAATGTTTTATTAGGATGACATTAGACTACCTTTCATATACAGTGAAGAAAATGAGTATCTGAACACCCTGCAATATTGCAAGATCCCTCACTTAGAAATCATGGTGGGCTCTGAAATTTTCATCGTAGGTGCATGTCCACTGTTAGAGAGATAATCTAAAAAGAAAAATCCAGAAATAACAATGTATGATTTTTTGATACAGCAGCAAATAAGTATTTGAACACCTGTCTATCAGCTATAATTGACCCCTCCGTACAGGGCACTTAACCACGCCGCCTGAAGTGACGTCACGCCACGTGCGCCTACGTCAGACAAACAATTACCAAAAAGGGCGGCGCAGCAAGAAAAGAATAGAGCGAAACTGTTCGATTTACCGGCTGATTTCTCACTCGCATTCTTAGCTAACAGTGAAATATTGTTGAAAAGCAGACAACAGGGCTCCAAGTATTTCAGCGAGGGGTATTTCAATGGTATTTACATGCATCTCGACGGAGAAACCATTGATATTAGCTCGAGATCTTTCCAGAGTCAGAGGAAGACCGAGAAGTCACATAATATAATATATTATAACCAAAAGACGAATTCGTCATTGACAGTTTCCTATTTTCGTGTTACATATCACACTTGTGTGCAAAATCTGTATGTGTATCTGTATAGCCATTTGTGAACCGCCGTATGAAGGAAAAGAAGGAGGCAAGGCTTGATTTACGAGTTGTTTCTCTCGTTTTCTTTGTATAACATCACGCGCTCCCCTCAATAATTATTCTTGAATTAGTGCCGAACCTACGTGAGTCCTGACCGAGTACGACTATCACTACTTTATAGTGTCCTCAAACATCCTTCCTTCAGTCTTGGTGTCTCGGTGCACGTCGAAGGCTTTTAGGACTCGCTAGTCCGGTTTAGCTTAGCTAATTAGCCGCGAACAATGGGACACGTTTGTGCAGTCAGATCATCGCAAAATATCGCTCAACACAGATCAAGTGTGTCAATCATTCTTACGTAGCTATGTTATGCAAGCGAAGAACTGCTAATTCATTTATCTGAGACATGTATTGAAAATCAAATATATGGCATACCTTTGTGCCAACACAGTCCGGTTTAGCGTAGCTGCGAACAAAGGGACACGTTTGTGCAGTCAGATCATCGCAAAATATCGCTCAACACAGATCAAGTGTGTCAATCATTCACACGTAGCTATGTTATGCAAGCGAAGAACTGCTAATTCATTTATATGAGACATGTATTGAAAATCAAATATAGGGCTTACCTTCGTGCAAACATATCTGTTCCGGTTGATTTTAGATGGATTCAGTTGATCATACGATCTTCCACAAAGTTTGATCCATCGAAGACATTTTTCGTACTCGGTCTTCTGTTCCGGTTGATTTTAGATGGATTCAGTTGATCATGCCGTCTTCCACAAAGTTTGATCCATCAAAGACATTTTTCGTACTGGGTCTTCTGTTCCGGTTGAGTTTAGATGGATTCAGTTGATCATGCCGTCTTCCGCAAAGTTTGATCCATCGAAGACATTTTTCGTACTGGGTCTTCGGTTTTGGAAAGGGTGCGAATTGAACTCCACCAACTAGCCTTTCAGGGTACCTGTCGTCACTATTAAAAATCCGTGACTACACCTCATAACCATATCTATTGTTAAAGAACCCAAATACGCGATAAAACGCCAACAGAAGCTATACTGGACCATGCAGCGTTGTCTGAGAAAACTGCGGGTCCAAAAAAGGGGCGTGGTTTATGCAGATCTCTGGCCTCTAATTGGTCAGTGACGCGGATTGCGGAATTTCTACAGAGGGGAAGCGAAATTTAGCTAAACTCGACCGAAAAGCTTCAATCCGGACGAGACATCTCCAACCGGACACGAAGATAGCACGAATGATGTAATAATCCACAAAAATAATGATCAGCGGGGTTCTGTGTCGAGGATTCACAACATTTTCTCTAAATACCGAAAGATTTACTTCGTTCACTTCTTCCGCATGACGAAAAGTGAAAGAAGATATATTACCCATGATCCTTTTCCGTCAGAAATATTTAAAGCGACAAGCTCCCATATCGGGCTGCATGAGCGGAACAAAGGCGGGTTACCCAACAGAATTGTCAATCTTGAACAACAGTGCACTAAAGAAGTTTAAGAATTTGCACTCCCGGACCCGGAGACGAACTCGGGCTGCGCCAATAACAACTGGGAAACCACTAGACCGCCAGAGACTTAACGAAGCACTTCCTAAACGTGTCAGTCCTGGATGATTAAAGGGTCTCTCTCCAGCCACCAGTTACACTGCCAACTTTCGGGACAGTTTCCACGAAATTGTGATCGCGCAGTGGTTAGTACTCTGCGTTTTGCCACAGCAACCCTTGTTCAAGTCTCTGTAACAGCAGGACTCAAGCCCCTCAGTCTCCTTTTTCGATGCTGCTAATTGACGGTTTTGTGGGACAGTGAAAATTGCCCACATGGGTTTGCAGAAGGTGCAGCTTTTTTTTTCGTTTGTTTGTTTTGTTTTTGTAGTTCTAGTGGAGGAACGGATAACGCGTCAAGCATATTTGTTTTGCTGAGCCCTGATACACGGAGAAATCCAGGCGCACAAGGTCTTTTGCACATTTAAATATTGTTATCTACCATAAATAATAGCGTTAGGAAACTGTCAGCAGTTTTATGTTCCCTAACATGGACAATGGTTGAAAATCTCATCGCCCTTCTATCTCGGAGTTCTATAGTGTAACTTTAGTAATACTCGGAATTAGCATTTCACAGAATTAGAACAGCTCTGCTTTCGCAGTGTCAAATAAACGAGCTATAACTCTCATTTAGACTCATATTAGTCCGCTCCACGGATATCTGCAAATAAAAGGCAAACGATTCGTGCGATCTGAAGAGAATCCAAGAGTCAGCTATCTCTCCCGTGCTGAAACGGGCTATTTGATTGCCCCGCATACACTTTTGACAAAAGGTATTCAACTCAAAACTGCCACTATTTCATAATAGTTCAACTGATAATCCATCAACTACAGTTAATGTAGTCCGATTGTCTCTTCTTTTGAACGCAAAAGGACAATCAAAAGATGGAAAGACGCTCAGGCTTCTCGTTCTTCATCTAGTTTGTCAAGGGGTTTTTGCAGCAAACCATTGTGGGATATGTTCGGAGGCTATCAACGCAGTTATCTCTCCGTGCCAATTGGGCTTGACGTGACAATAACGAATAGTCTTTGTTATAGACAAGCGAACCAGTAACAACGAGGGGGCACTTGAATGATTTTGTGTAATTTTACACGGTGAAGAAAGCTTTTGGACGTACTGAATCGAACAATCCAGTCTCATCAAAGGAGTTGACCGACGCGACAAGTACGTACCTCGAATAGGCTCTCATGTAATATTGTACGTTCCAAGACTGTTACGTTACTGAGTATCACTTTATGGGAATGAACATTTTTCGTATAGTTCAAGCACGTATTAGTGTAGATATTCGCATCCAGTCATGCAATACTATTCTTCACCAGTGATCAGGGGAGAGCGCAAGTCCAGTCCCCGAACAAGAACTTATGCAGTCGAGACTCTCAATTGGGGAATTCTTAAGAGTCAGCACAACCGGAGTGCAGCAGCTGAGCATTACCGTGGGTGAACCACCCTCTTGATCATGATATCTCTCCTGCCACCCTAGTATGACGTACCGCCAAGAGCACTGGACCCAAACACGCGCACTCTCATGTTAAGCGACGGTGTCGTCACGAGGACGTGAACAAACATCAGAATGGGGAGGTCCGATCAGCGTGTGACGTTTGTCGGGATGAAAGCATTATTTTCCGTTACAACTACTTCTATTTATGCGTTTGAGTTTTTTGGAAAATGTAGTCCTGTAGCGCCGGAGAAAAGGAGTCGGAGGCGGAGTGTCGGACACAGGAACAGAACTTGCTTTATTGTTCGACATCAAAAACTCTACTCGCAAAACGGCGGGAACTCTGTTCACCTTTACTCCGGAAGCGCAACAACAAAAACAGTCCGTGCGGAACCCTGCACCCCAGCTCGAGGTCCCGCGGGTGAATTATGTAAACACCACACAAGCCCCCCCAGAATTCACCCATAGTCAAAATCCTTGTGCCGTGGAGGGATGATGACCCGACCCCGGCGGGTGTGCACTGTAGGGGCCGAGGGGGGCGGGGCCGCACTGTCCATTGAGTCACGGGACAAGGGCTCAGGCGGGGTCAAGGGCACCCCGGCAGGCGCAGGGGCACAGGGCAAAGGGGGACGACCCCGGCGCGGGGGGAGGGCCAACCCCAAAGGCTGGGCAATGTCCAGGTGCGCGGGTTTGACCCTGTCCACGGAAACAGTCTCGGGTCTGCCGCCAATGTCCACGACCAGGCTCTTATCCCTGTGCTCCAGGACCCTGAACGGCCCATCGTATGGGGGGCGCAGAGGTCCACGGTGGGCGTCATGACGAACAAACACAAAATCCGCAGAGCGCAGGTGACGGGGCAGCCGGGCAGCTGGGGTGCCATGTTGCGACATGGGAACCGGCGCGAACCCTTTTGCGGCCTCCAGCAGGGAGGACCGTTGCCTGGCTGCGGACCAGGGCACTGTGGCGTCCGGGATGAATTCGCCGGGGACCCGCAGTGGCTGGCCGTAGACGAGTTCGGCGGATGAGGACAACAGGTCCTCCTTGGGGGCGCACCTGAGGCCGAGCATGACCCACGGGAGCTTATCCAACCAGTTTCCGTCCGTCAAGCCGGCACGCAGGGCTGCTTTCATGGAGCGGTGGAACCGCTCGCAAAGACCGTTCGCCTGGGGGTGATAGGCGGTAGTGCGGTGCAGCTTGACCCCCAAACTCTCAGCGACTGCGTTCCAGAGTTCAGAGGTAAACTGAGGACCACGATCTGAGGAAAGGTCGCACGGTGTCCCGAAGCGTGCAACCCACGTGCCGATGAACGCCCGGGCCACGTCTGACGACGTTGTCGAGGAGAGTGGAACGGCTTCGGGCCAGCGGGTCGTCCTGTCCACCATGGTGAGCAAGTAGGTGAATCCGTGCGAGGGAGGAAGTGGACCTACCAAGCCGACGTTGACGTGGTCAAACCTCCTCTCGGGGACAGCGAAGGGCTCCAAGGGGGCTTTTGTGTGGCGATGCACCTTAGCCCGCTGACAGGCCACGCACGAGTCGACCCAGGCCTGCACATCTTTCTTGAGACCGCGCCACACGAACTTCTAGGCCACCAGCCTCACGGACGGTTTCCTTCCAGGGTGGGAGAGGTTGTGGACCGCCTCGAAAACAGCTCTTCGCCGGTTTGCAGGGACCAGCGGCCGAGGCTGGTCAGCCGAGAGGTCGCACAGCAACCTGACGCCCGAGTCACCAACCGCGACTTCCTCCAGGCGCAAACCCGTGTCAGAAGTCTTGAGGGCCTGCACCCCGTGGTCCGAGGCCTGGTCTGCACTCATGCGGGAGTAGTCGAGACCCAGATGCACAGTGCCGACGATCGCCCTGGAGAGGCAGTCCGCGACCACATTGGATTTTTCGGCGATGTGTTGGATGTCCGTAGTGTACTCAGAGATGAACGACAGTTGGCGTTGCTGGCGGGCGGACCACGGCTCGGGCACCTTGGAGATGGCGAAAGTGAGGGGTTTATGGTCCACATATGCCGTGAACTCACGGCCTTCCAATAGGGAGCGGAAGTGGCGGATCGCCAGCCAGAGGCCGAGGAGCTCTCTATCGAACGTGCTGTATTTGCGCTCCCTGGGGACCAGCTGACGGCTGAAAAAGGCAAGCGGTTGCCAGGCGCCACCGACCCACTGTTCGAATACGGCTCCAACAGCGTAGTCCGATGCATCGGTAGTGAGAGCGACAGGGGCCCCGTGGGTCGGGTGGGCCAGCATAGCGGCATGACTCAGCGCGGCCTTCGTAGCCTCGAAGGCTTCCATCCTCTCGGCCGTCCAGTCAATGTCCCGGTTGGGGGCCTTGTCTTTAAGAGCCTCATAGAGCGGGCGCATGATGTGGGCCGCCCGGCGGATGAACCGGTGGTAGAAAGTCACCATCCCCAGGAACTCCCAGAGGCCCCGAGCCGAGCGAGGTCGGGGAAAAGCGGAGACGGCCTCCACCTTTGCCGGAAAGGGGGCGGCGCCGTTCTTGTCTATGAGGTGCCCGAGGAACTGGATAGAGGGCACCCCGAAAGCACACTTTGCCGGGTTGATGATCAGGCCATGCTGCTCAAGTCTTGCGAAGAGGTCGCGGAGGTGCATCAGATGTTCATCCTCCGAGAAGCTGGCGACGAGGATATCATCCAAATAGACGAACACAAATGGCAAGTCCCTGAGCACAGAATCCATTAAACGCTGGAAAGATTGTGCCGCGTTTTTAAAGACCAAACGGCATCCTCAGAAACTCGAACAGTCCAAACGGAGTGATTACAGCTGTCTTGGGAACGTCTGAGGGGTGCACGGGAACCTGGTGATACCCGCGCACCAGGTCGACCTTGGAGAACAAGATTTTGCCTGCCAGGTGGGCTGAGAAGTCCTGAATGTGTGGAACAGGGTAGCGGTCGGGCGTAGTGGCGTCGTTAAGGCGACGGTAGTCACCACACGGTCGCCACCCGCCACTCGGTTTAGGGACGATGTGTAGTGGCAAGGCCCACGGGCTATCCGAGTGGCGGACGATGCCCAGATGCTCCATGTTGGCAAACTCGGACTTAGCGACTGCTAGCTTCTCGGGGTCAAGCCGTCGGGCCCTCGCGTGAATCGGGGGGCCCTTGGTCTCAATGTGGTGCTCGACCCCATGTTTAGTCGTGGCAGAGGAGAAAGTGGGCAGTGTCAAGCCAGGGAACTCACCAAGGAGGAGCTGGTACTCTGTGCCGTCCGAGAGCGAACTGGAGAGACCACCATAAGTCGCCTCATTGCGGACGCAGGCGACCGTGGAAAAAGTCAGTGCATCCACCAGACGGCCCCTCTTAACATCCACCAGCAGCCCATGTGCACAAAAAAAAATCAGCGCCGAGGAGAGGGAATGAGACATCCGCAGTGACAAAGTCCCATGTGAAGCGCTGACTCCCAAAACACAAGTCCACAGTCCTCATGCCGTAAGAGCGGATAGGGGAGCCATTAGCGGACAGTAGGGGTGGCCCATGAGTCCCGCCAGCGGCGTCCTCCGCAGTGGCCGTCAGGACGCTCCTCTGGCCGCCGGTTTCACAAAGGAATTTGCGCCCGGAAAGGTTGTCCTTGACGAACAGCAGCCGGCTCTTCGCGCCCACGCTCACGGCCGCTGCGAAGCGTGGGCTTTGGCGTTACCCGACGCGTCGTAGTTGCAAGGGGCGCGGCACCTCTTCGCTTTCGCACAGAAACGGGCATGGAAGTAGCACAAGCCTGTGCCAGCACGGCCGTCGGTGGCGATGGGGCCCCTGCTGGATGCCGCTCCCGCGCCCGGAAGCGAGTAACTGCGCGTCGCGGCCAGCGTCTCAGGGGAGAACTGCTGGGTTGCCAGGAAGAAACGGTCGGCCTCCTCGGCCAGGGCCCGGGGTTCAGCGACAGTACTGTTCGCGAGCGCCGTCTGAACATGCGGTGGCATATGCCTGAGAAATAGTTCCATGAAAATGAAATTGGGCTCTTCCGTGCCCAGCAGGTTTAGCATAATTTCCATGAGTTCGGAAGGTTTGCTGTCCCCCAGTCCATTAATAGCCAACAGTGAATTCCCCAAATCTGGGAATCTCGACGGAGAACGCTCTTGCCTGATCGTTGGTGAACAATAATATTTGATAATTGCATGTGAATATCAATTAACAGCAAGAGTCAACGCCATAATGCAACAGTTCTGGAGCGCGTAATATTATAGTTGTCGATTCGGTTCGTCTAAAAGCTTCCTTCACCTTGTAAATTTTCACATAATCATTCAAGTGCCCCCTTGTTGCTACTGATCCGCACGTGAGGTTAACCTTCACCGAAAGTCTACAGCATAATAAATTAGTGCCACTAGGATGTGAATTAGAAATGTAAAATGATTCACTGTGAAATGTAATGTGAAATAGAATTTGAAATTTAAAGTTAAATGGGATTTAAATTTGAAATGTCTTCTATTATTCACATACCCCGGTGTTTGTAATTAATAGTGCACCTCTTTAAAATGGAGGGGGCGGTATCAAGTAAAATAGGAAGGAGAGTGTGTGGCTGACGAGCAGTTCTTTGTGAGAGGCAAGGTATTGTCCTGTTTAAAAAAAAAAAAAAAAACGTTAGGCTGTCGTTCACTGCGCTGACCTGTGCGCCAAGTTTGCAACTGCGCAGGCGCAGCTTAGAGAGAACATTGGTGGAGAGTTATCCAGGAACTCGATTGCTAGAGGTGGAGGAATTGTTGTGAGCCCAGTTGCAAACATCATCATGTCACCCCAAGAAGCAGATGTTTCACCATCTTCAAAGGAAAAATGTTCAGATACACCAATGATGATTTCAACTATCGTATGTGGTTATGAAAATTACAAACTTTCACAATCAAGGAGATAGTTTGCCCAGAAAGCTAAAGTTGTAATCTCTTTAAGGCTTCAGTTACTCCCTGAAGGACTAGGGTTAGGCTTGAAGGGTCTCTCAAGTTCTAAACCACTAAGTTGCTTTTGGAATGGCATAGGACAGGCACCAGCAAACTTGCATATTCTTTGAGTGCAGTCAGAAAATGAAGGGTTGAAAGAAAAAGCCTCTGCACTGTAATGCCAATCATGTCACAAAGTAAATTGACTAAAATGATGCTTCCTTGGTGGAACAGCTGGATAAATGGTCTGCCTCACAGTTCTGAGCACCAGGGTTCAAATCCCAGCTCTGCCCGTGTGGGGTTCTCCCCGTGCACTCCGGTTTCCTCCTACATTCCAAAAACATGCATTCATTTGGGACTCTAAATTGCCCTTTGGTGTTATTATGAGTGCGAATGGTTATCTGTGTCCGTGTGGCCCTGCGATTGGCTGGCAATCAATTCTGGGTCTATCCTGGCCCCTCTCTGATGATAGCTTTCCTGCGACCCTTATGAGGATAAGCGGTTCAGATCATGGATAGATTGATTCCCTTTAATCACAAACAACTGAAGGGCCTATACATTTGTGATTAATGGGATAGGTGTTAATTGATTAAATGGCAACAAGGAAATGAGTGTAGAGACGGGTCACACCTTATTTAAAATGTGTGTCATTACCAGATTACTAGCAACCTTTAACTGCTCTGTGACTGTTCTCGCAATGTCTTGTGTCTCAAAAGCATTCTCTATTAATGCCAGTTGTCGTTCAAGAGAAAATGCAACTACTGGAGACAATTTTATTGTATGTTGTTTTGTTTTTTTTACATACTTGGCAAAATAAAGATTATGATCAGAGAACATGTCTAAAATATCTGTTCATCCATTATCTGAGCCACTTATCCTCACAAGGATTGCGGCGCGCTATAGCCAATCCCAGCCATTATCAGGCAGGAGGCAGTGTACACCCTGAACTGGTTGCCAACCAATCACAGGGGACAAAGAAATAAACAACAGCTGCACTCAGACTCACACCTCAGGGCAATTAATGCATGTCTTTGGGATATGGGAGGGAACCAGTGTTCCTGGAGAAAACCCATGCAGGCGCGGGGAGAACATGCAAACTCTACACAGCCCCCAGATTTGAACTGGGGTCCTCAGAAGTGTGTAGTGTCTAAAATGTTTCACCTGTCAATTACAGATGAGTTGTGATCAATAATGTACCACATTAGGTCGTCGGTCATTATTTGTTTGTTTGGGGTTTTCTTTCTTGCACTGTAGCCACCTGTCGCAGATAACCTGCTCTCTGTAACATTGAGCTATGTTTCATGATGGAATCTTGCAGCCCATGCAGTGATGTAGCATTCTCGATCTGAAACACAAATGGTATAAAATCACAATTAACTATATATACTTCCCTTGATTTTATTCAGTGAGACTGATGTAAACACATCATACTTTATCAGAATTAAACAGAGGCCAATTATGTGTCCACATATGAAAGGAGCATTGTCTTAAATACATTGGTCAGTATATAAACCTGCCATACCACACTAGTACTTTCTACTATTGTCACTTCTTGCAAAACTTTCCCAATTTCTTTTCCTGTTATTAAATTAGCCATTGAATTTAACGAATGCTGTCCTGCAAGATAATGCACAAGATTTTCAGACAGGAAATGTGGTCCTGGACCTCCATGTACAACTGTCACGGCAATCATCTTTCCTGCGAGGTTGTATTCATCCTCCCTGACAGCTGTAAATTAAGTTATGGAACAAAATTAAAACGTGCAAATACATTATATACTTAAAGATATTCAGAGGAAAAGACACACACGAAACTCCCCCCCCCCTCTCTCTCTCTAGAGAGGGGGGAGCGCGGGCGAGAGAGAAAGAGAACCTAGGCATACCTTTGCATTGTAGACCAAGAACCGATGTCCATCTGGTCCATCATTGGGTTTTTCAGTTGCTTCATTAACAGGGTTAAAAACCCGCGTCTTGGACCACCCGTCAACTCCTTCCTCAGCAACACCAACATCATCAGTAAATCTCGACAGCATGTCGCAGGTTTCAGAGTATGTTGCGCCCTTGAAACCTCTGACTCCTCCATTCCAAAAATCAGCCCTTGAGACATTGAACCTGCTGACTATTATGTGGTCAAGGCAACATGACAGGTTTGCCACAATGTCGTGGAGTGTCATGGTCGTCTCCTTGCTGCAAAGATGATTGTGACTGGTGTAGATTCCAAACAGTCCATTTACTAAAAGCAACCAAAGCAACAGGAATATGCTCATTTTACTCTGCTGGATGTTGGAAATTCTCCACATTGACTGCAAGGAGCTCCTCCACCTCATCTTCCACATGTGGTGAAAACACGGCTGTGTATCTGGTGTTGAAGTATTAAAACTAAAACATTTAAATATGTTAAATATTTCCCACATCATGTGGATGACATTAAATAAATGTCTTTTTAAATTTGTATTTACCTATAGCAAGAAAGATTGACTGGTTTTGTTTCAGACAGGTCAACATCTTCAGAGTCAGATATTAATATCTGAAAAACAAAATGTGTAATGAAATGTATGTGAAATAATAATGTATTGAAATATATGAAATATCAGTGGTGAAAATTAGACATTACCTGGGCAGGCTCAATTGTGGATGAAGGATCCCTGTGTACAGTGAAGAAAATAAGTATTTGAACACCCTGCTATATTACAAGTTCTCCCACTTAGAAATCATGGAGAGGTCTGAAATTTTCATCGCTGGTGCATGTTTACTGTGAGAGAGATAATCTAAAAAGAAAAATCCAGAATGCACATCCATCTGTGTGAGGTCGTTGGCCGCATAAAGACAGCTGTCCACCCCATACAATCAGTAAGACTCAAACTTGTAACATGGCCAAGACCAAAGAGCTGTCCAAAGACACCAGAGACAAAACTGTACAACTCCACATAGCACGAAAGGGCTACAGAGAAATTGCCAAGCAGCTTGGTGAAAAAAGGTCCACTGTTGGAACAATGGAAGAAGGTAAACATGACGGTCAATCTCAATCGGAGTGGAGCCCCATGCAAGATATCAACTCGTGGGGTCTCAATGATCCTTAGAAAGGTGATGAATCAGCCCAGTACCACACGACAGGACTTGGTCAAAGACCTGAAAAGAGCTGGGACCACCATTTCCAAGGTGAATGTTGGTAATACACAAAGACGTCATGGTTTGAAATCATGCATGGCACGGAAGGTTCCCCTGCTTAAACCAGCACATGGTCAAGGCCTGTCTTGAGTTTGCCAATGACCATTTGGATGATACAGATGAGCCATGGGAGAAAGTTTTGTGGTCAGATGAGACTAAAATTTAATATTTTGGTCATAATTCCACTAACCATGTTTCGAGGAAGACAAATGATGAGTTCCATCCCAAGAACACAATTCCTACTGTGAAACATGGGGGTAGGACCATCATGCTTTGGGGGTGTTTTTCTGCACATGGGACAGGACGACTGCATCGTATTAAGGAGAGGATGACCGCGGCCATGTATTGTGAGATTCTGGGGAACAACCTCTTTCCCTCAGTCAGAGCATTGAGAACGGGTCGTGGCTGGATCTTTCAACGTGACAATGACCCGAAGCACACAGCCAGGAAAAGGAGTGGCTCCATATCAGGTTTGACACCCAACCACTGGACTAAATATGCAATTAATTAGGGATAATGAAGAGGTCTAATCAGCTCATGAGGAGAACTGTTTTGGCTGACCAGCTGCACCTCCAAACCACGTACTAAATCAGCCAAGCTGTTGTACCTCTTTTTATTGCTTTCTCAGGTTACATGGTTACACAGTATAGATAGCTACACCCACTCCAACATAAGTACATGTTTCTTCAAGGTTGGACAGTGTCCTGATAAACCCACGAGAGAAAATCAGGGCATTATTTAAAGACATGTTTATAGCGTTTGGGAGTATCCGCATGTGGTAGAAGTGGAACATTGCCTCCCAGTGTTCAGGAGTATCTGCTTAAGGTCAGCAGAGAAATGCGCTCAGGTCAGAATGGAAACATCGCTACCCAGTGTTTGGGAGTATCTGCTTGAGGTCGGCAGGGAGGCATCGCTGGGTCACGGTAAATCTCGCATGCAGCTCACAGGGAGAACAATTCAGAGCAAGACTAACAAACAAATTCAATATAAAACAATTCGAGCAATAACTAAAATAGAAATAAATTCTTTCACACTCCGTAAGAGTGTGGCGGTGCCTTGTCAGTCTCAAGACCTAAACCCAATGGAAAATCTTTGGAGGGAGTTGAAACTCCGTGTTTCTCAGCGACAGTCCAGAAACCTGTCTGATCTAGAGAAGATCTGTGTGGAGGAGCATGCCAAAATCCCCCCTGCAGTGTATGCAAACCTGGTGAACAACTGCAGGAAACGTTTGACCTCTGTAATTGGAAACAAAGGCGACTGTTCCAAATATTAACATTGCCTTTCTCAGGTGTTCAAATATTTGCAGTTGTATTACATGAATAAAAAAAAAAAAAAAAAAAATCATACATTATAATTTCTGTATTTTTTTTGTTTTTCTCTCTCATAGCGGACATGCACCTACGATGACCATTTAAGAACCCTCCATGCTTTCTCAGTGGGAGAACTCGAAATATAGCAGGGTTTTCAAATACTTATTTTCTTCACTGGAACTCCAATCCTAAAGTCCTTGCACTGGCTTCAATTCAGGTTTTGAATATATTTTAAAGTTATGATACTGGTCTACAAATCACGAAATGGTTTAGGTCGCGAATACATGAAAGCAATGCAAATGGAATGCAATCCCAGTCGGGCTCTCCGATCAACTGACTCAGGTCTAATAATGGAGCTCAGACCCCAGATCAAACATGTTGAAGCAGGATTTCCCGATTATGCTATAAGAAATGGAATAAGTTGTGAACAGAGGTGACGTCAGGCACAAGTGTGAAGGTTTCAAATCCAGGTTGAAATTTTTTTTTTTTTTCAATGCTCTTTTGCGTACTTCCACTTTTCAGTGATATTTGTTGCACTAAAAGCTGTTTTAATTGTATTCTTTCAAATGTGATGTATTTGAATGCTTTTAATCATGCAAAGCGCATTGAGTGACCTTGTGTATAAAATGTGCCAGAAATTTGTTTTGCTTTGTTGTTCCTTCTTCCCAAGTGTGATTAATCCTTCTTCTTTCGAGACCACACTAAGCCATAAATTGAATGCAGGCTGCAAAATGTGGGTTCTTCATCCTGGCATCCTGGGGGTCATTGTGGTCTTTGTGGCGACATGCCCTGTGGCAGCAGGTTGTGGCACCTTTTGGTGTAACAGTCAAAAATGTCTACAGTACGCATGATTTTAACAATTCCTATTCATGTTGTTAAAGCGTTAGCTTCACAATTCTGATGTCACGGGTTCAATCCCAGACCCGCTTGTGCGGAGTTTGCATGTTCTACCCGTGGCTGCGTGGGTATTCTCCGGGCACTCAAGTTTCCTCCCACATCCTAAAAACATGCCACATTAATTGGACTTTTTAAATTGCCCCGAGGTGTGATTGTGAGGCTATTTGTCTCCATGTGCCATGCGATTGGCTGGCAACCATTTCAGGGTGTACGCCGCCTCCTGCCCGTTGACAGCTGCGATAGGCTCCAGCACTCCCCGTGACCCCCGTGAGGATAAGCAGCTATGAAAATGGATGGATGGATATTCATGTTGTATACATTAGTGGTCCCAAACCTCTGGTTCATGGACCGGTAGCAGGTCGTGAGGTATTTGTTACCGGGGCAGAGAAAGAATGACCAAATAAGTTTTCTTATTGTGAAAATTGACCATATCTTCGCCACTGCAACAGCTGCGTGTCTCAATTGACACATCAAGACTGCACAGAAGGCTTGAGATTCCGTTCCAGTGGGCTGGCTAATGGCAGCAGAGCTCAAAGAATGAATCATATCAAAATATGTTCGCAAATGAAAAAACAATCCAGTATTAGGAGTCCTCCTAAAATTTGGGTTTATTGCAACAGTTAACACACACACACACACACACACACACACACACACACACACACACACACACACACACAAAGTCTGCTCTGATACAGATACAGTTGTAGGTTTCTGCTTGACAAAGATAAATACTTTTATGGAGTTAAAAGTCTACTCTCACCTAGGAGCTACAGAACTGCAGTCTGGTCGGACTGCCGACAACAACGCCGATGCCCAAGCATGTGTTTATACACACATACACACACACACGTATCTGGCCCTTGAGAAAAAGGCCTACTCTAAACCGGTCCGCGATGCAAAAAGGTTGAGGTACACTGGTGTACAAGAACCAAAATTCTATGAGTCCTAATTTTTTTTTCATGAGTATAACTTTGTATTAAAACTTTTTTTCATGTGGGTACCAAAATTTCCGATTATAGGTCGCATGCTCAAGGTAATGTATGCAAAACAGTAAATTTGGTTGAACTTTATTCAATAAAAAATTTTAATATTCACTTTCTGATCAGCTGTTTGTCACAAATTCATCAAACTCCTCATCTTCTGTATCTGAATTGAACAGCTGGGCAATTTCACCATCAAATATTCCGGGGTCCCTCTCGTCATGATCAGTCAGCCTCGTTGCAGTGTGGGTATTTACCAATGATGCCGGCTTTCGTGAAGGCTTCAATAACAGTCAAAGCAAGTACTTTAGCCCAGGCATCCACAATCCATTCACATATGGGTGCGTAACTCGCCCGGCGCTGCCCCCCAGTCTTATTAAAGGTGTATTTCCCATCTCTCATCCATCGCTCCCACGGTGCTCGCAAATTCACTTTGAAGGCTCTGTTTACACCAGTTTTCAGTAGCCGGAGTTCTTTTGTTAATCCTCCTGGAATAATGACAAGCTCTGAATTAATTTTAATTTCTTGCTTTTTCACAGTAGCGGTGATATGGGCACGCATGGAGTCGCAGATCAACAGAGACGGTGATGCATGGAAAAAAACATCTGGTCTCCTTACATACACTTCTTTTAGCCACACTCTCATTTTATCCTCATCCCTCAAGCACTTTTGATTGGCCTAAACAATGACTCCAGCAGGAAAGATTTCTTTTGGCAGCATCTCCCTCTTAAAAATTACCACAGGTGGTAGTTTCTGTCCATTCCCGTGACAACCAAGAACAACAGTGAAAGCTGATTTCTCGTGCATCTAGGAGCATATGGATACCATGTTGGTCCCCTTTTTCTCCACAGTGTGGTTCACAGGGAAGTCAAAAGTCAGAGGGACCTCGTCCATGTTGGTGATGTGGTTGGGCGTGATTTTCCCTTCAGAAATCGATTTTCCGCAGCAGGTCCGGAAGATGGCCAGCTTTTCTTTGTAGTCTGATGGTACTTGTTGCGCCACAAAAGTCCTTGAGTGGATGGCAATATGGCGCCTTTTCATAAAACGAAAGCACCAGGACGGACCTCCTCGAAAGTGTTTGATCTTCATGTCTTGTGCTATCGCTATTGCCCTCAGTCGAATGGTGACTGTACAGACGCTTCTCCCGGCTGTTCTTTGCTCAAAAATCCATTGTTCTAGTTGGTCTTCCAATTGTGGCCACCTTGGCTTTTGCCCACGGAAACTTCGTGTCGTCTTCCGAGCCTGGCGCAGTTCATTCTCCTGCTTCCTCCACCTGCGAATCATCGATTCGCTGATTTTGAATTCTCTCCCGGCTGCTCTATTTCCATTTAGAATCGCGTAATTGACAGCTTGTAGTTTGAATTGTGCCTCGTAAGCATGTCTCTTTGTTGATGCCATTTTAGGGGGTCCTTCGTCCTCACTCTCCAAAGGGATGCCAGTCGCTGAAAACTTAGTGACATCCTCCTCTTCCTTTTTGATGTGGGGGTGTTCTGGCTGCTCCTCTTCTTTAATGGGATAGGGATCAATTTCCTTTTCCTGTTTGACGTGGGGGACCTCTTTATGCTCCACTACCCCTTTAATGTTAGGTGGCTGTGGCTCTTTGTAATATCCTGGGAGTTGTTGCGCCACAGAAGACCTTGACTGGATGGCAAGATGGCGCCTTTTCATAAAACGAAAGCACCAGGACGGACCTCCTTGAAATTGTTCGATCTTCATGTCTTGTGCTATAGCTATTGCCCTCAGTCGAATGGTAACAGTAGAGACGCTTCTCCCGGCTTTTCTTTGCTCAAAAATCCATTGTTCTAGTTGGTCTTCCAACTGTGGCCACCTTGGCTTCTGCCCACGGAAACTCCGTGTCGTCTTCCGGGCCTGGCGCAGTTCATTCTCCTGATTCCTCCACCTGCGAATCATCGATTCGCTGATTTTGAATTCTCTCGCGGTTGCTCTATTCCCGTTCAGAATCGCGTAACTAACAGCTTGTAGTTTGAACTGTGCCTCGTAAGCATGTCTCTTCGTTGATGCCATTTTAGGGGGTCGTTCATCCTCACTCTCCAAAGGGATATCAGTCGCTGAAAACTTAGTGACATCCTCCTCTTCCTTTTTGATGTGGGGGTGTTCTGGCTGGTCCTCTTCTTTAATGGGAAAGGACTCAATTTCGTTTTCCTGTTTGATGTGGGGGACCTCTTTGTGCTCCATTTCCCCTTTTTTGTTAGGAGGCTGTGGCTCCCGCCAGTCAGGACGAAGATCTGCACAGACGTCTGCAAAATTAGACAAACACACATGGTTTAACAAAATTAAGTCTCATATTGTGATTTTAATGTTATATGTTACTGTTCATATGTAATGTATATTTAAGGTTATTAGGAGCCACAAGTTTCATCAATTGGAAATTAAAATGTACAACAAAATGGGAAAGTTGAAAATGATAGAGACAAAGAATAATAAAACCAAGTATGAATAATGGTAAGATCCCTGCACACCTCTAATTTCAATTCTGTATGCAGCAGTAGCTCAGAGGTTAAACTTTCTGAGCGCTTCAGAGGCGGCAGCAATGTACCATCCAACCTAAACATTCACCAGACCCATGGCTGTGGTGTCCTGAAGCGAGACACCAATACTCCCAACTAATCCCTGGGCACTTATTTATTTTTTATCATATTTTTCGGACGACAAGCCTACTTGTTTCCACCACTGTGAACCGCTTTCTGATGCGATAATGTTGTTTTTCACTCGTGACTATGAGTTTAAAAGAACAAAACAACAAAATGAAATGGTTCAAACATGGCCGTGCCCGACAATGCTGTTATATTTGGGCATGTGCAGAGTCTTCCCCTGCATAGAAGAAGAATAATGGACATCAATTGACCGTAGAAGAAGATAATCTACTACAATTGTTCTAG
The DNA here is from genome assembly GCF_019802595.1 of Syngnathoides biaculeatus. NCBI lineage: Eukaryota > Metazoa > Chordata > Actinopteri > Syngnathiformes > Syngnathidae > Syngnathoides > Syngnathoides biaculeatus. The sequence continues at coordinate 2,810,491 of NC_084659.1, read as the reverse complement.
AAGACAACAGCATCCTGAAGGGAGGATGCTGCACAACACTCGCAAATGCAAAATCCATCCATCCATCCATTTTCTTTGCTGTTTATCCTCACAAGGGTCGCTGGAATGCTGAAGCCTATCCCAGCTCTCAAGGGGCAGCAGGCATGGGTACACCATTAACTGGTTGCCAGCCAATCGCAGGGCACATAGAAACAAACAGCTGCACTCACAATCACACCTCGGGGAAATATAAGTTCCCATATAAGTTTCCAATTAAGGTTGCATGTTTTTGGGATGTGGGAGAAAACCGGAGTGCCCAGAGAGAACCCGCGCAGGCAAGGGGAGAACATGCAAACTCCACACTGGCGGCTCCAGGATTGAACCCGGGACCTCAGAACTGTGAGGCCAACACTTAACGAGCTGAACCACCGTGCCGCCCAAAACGCAAAATATATATTTAATTATAAAATCTTTCAGAAAAAGTAGCTGCATGTGAAGCTCTTTTAAATGCATGAAGCGTGGAGCGTGGAAGAATCTACTATCAGGAAGGGATTAAAAGGCTTGAGTGCTACATGAGGAAACAGCACAACTTCAGCGGTAACTCAAGATAAAAATGACATTGGGAGTGACAGAGCCTGAAATTTCAGAAATAAAATCAATTGTATCAAATCCAGTCTTTTATCTCAGAAAGTGACATTTAACACCATCACACTGCAGGAATTTAGCCCTGATTTGGGCCCGATTATCTATCGCGGTCCAGTTCCCATATCGGGCGCAGAACATATTTTGACACATGTCCTCTCTCACAACATCCATCAACCTTTTCTTTGGTCTCCCTCTCGCTCTTTTACCTGGCAGCTCCATCCTCAGCACCCTTCTACCAATATACTCACTCTCTCACCTCTGAATATGTCTAAACCATCTCAGTCTGCTCTCTATCTTGTCTCCAAAACATCCAAGTTTGGCTGTCCCTCTAATGATCTCATTTCCAATCCTATCCAACCTGTTCACTCCAAGCGAGAACCTCAGCATCTTCATTTCTGCTACCTCCAGTTCTGCTTCCTGTTGTTTCTTCAGACCCACCATCTCTAATCCGTACATCATGGCCAGCCTCACCACTGTTTTACAAACTTTGCCCTTCATCCTAGCGGGGACTCTTCTGTCACATAGAACATCAGACACCTTCCGCCAACTCTCATGGAATCATGCATTTCATGACAGTGGCCCTTTAAATTATTGTGTTACACCTACGGCACATCTCACCGCTGTTCTGCTGCCCTCATACTATGTCCTGTACTATTCAAACATATTTCTCCACCACACCAGACTTGCGCATGCATTACCACAGTTCCTCTGTTGGTACTCCGTCATAGGCTTTCTCTAGTCTACAAAGACACAATGTAGCTCCTTCTGACCTTCTCTGTACTTTTGCACTAGCATCCTCAAGGCAAATAATGCATCTGTGGTACTCTTTCTAGGCATGAAACCATATTGTTGCTTGCAGATACTTACTTCTGTCCTGAGTCGAGCCTCCACTACTCTTTCTCATAACCTCATTGTGTGGCTCATGATCTTTATTCCTCTGTTATTTCCATAGATCTGAACATCGCCTTTGTTCTTAAATATTTGGATGAGCACACTTTTCCTCCATTCTTCTGGAATCTTCTCTCCCGCTAGGATTCTATTGAATAAGTTGGTCAAAAACTCCATAGCCACCTCTCCAAATTGTTTCCATACCTCCACTGTTATGTCATCAAGACCAACTGCCTTTCCATTTTTCATCCTTTGTAGTGCCTTTCTGAGTTTCCTTTTATTAATCATTGCCACTTCCTGGTCCTTCAGACTTGCCTCTTCAACTCTTCCTTCTCTCTCATTTTCTTCATTCAAGTTCTCCAAGTATTCTTTCCATCTATTTAGCACACTACTGGCACCAGTCAACACATTTCCGTCTCTATCCTTAATCACCCTTACCTGCTGCACATCCTTCCCATCTCTATCCCTCTGTCTGGCCAACCTGTAGAGATCCTTTTCTCATTCTTTCGTGTCCAACCTGGTGTATATGTCTTCATATGCCTCTTGTTTAGCCTTTGCCACCTCTACCTTTTCCCTACGTCGCATCTCAATGTACTCCTTTCGCCTCTCCTCAGTCTTCTCAGTGTCCCACTTCCTTTGCTAATCTCTTACTTTGTATAACTCCCTGTACTTTGGGGTTCCGCCATCAAGTCTCATTCTCCCCTTTCCTACAAGAAGACACACCAAGTACTCTACTGCCTGTCTCTCTCTTTCAATTTTTCATTCTGTTGAAACTTCCCCCTTACTAATAATTTCTGCTTCCTGGTCATTCACGCTTGCCTCTTCTCCTTGACCTTCGCTCCCATTTTCTTCATTCATTAACTTCCCAAAGTACTCTTTCCATCTACTTCGTACACTACTGGCACCAGTCAACATATTTCCATTGCTACCCTTAATCACCTTTACTTGCTGCACATCCTTCCCTTCTCTATCCCTTTGTCTGGCCAACCTGTAGAGATCCTTTTGTCCTTCTTTCGTATCCAACCTGGTGTACATGTCGTCATATGCCTCTTGTTTAACCTTTGCCACCTCTACCTTTGCCCTATGTCGCACCTCAATTAATTCCTTCCATCTATCCTCAGTCCTCTCCAAGTCCCACTTCTTCGCTCATCTCTTCCCTTGTATGATTTTGTGTATTTTGGGGTTCCACCACCAAATCTTCTTCTACCCTTTCCTATTAGAAGGCACCCACTCTCATGCCTGCCTCTCTGAGTACCTTGGCAGTCGTATTCCAGTCTTCCGGGAGCTCCTCCTGTCTCACCTCTTTTCGAAAGGCCACACAACAACAGAAAATAATTTCTGGAGAACAATTTTCAAGCAACAGAGTTAATACACAAGCTAAAGTCGCACAATAAAATGCATCAAGTATTTGTTACAATATATAAATACTGTCACGACGATGGAGATTTCAAAATAGGGCAAGTCCATCATGTAAGACAAGCCACTATTACAAAGCCTACATCTTGAAAAATCGGAAACCAGCTCTCAGTGTGTTGAAGAAGGCACTACATTCACAAACTTTCAATCACTATCAACCAAATGGCCAACCAGACCAAGGAGAAGTCATCTGACCAAATCAAGTTTTGAACCATTATTCCACAGTTTTAAAGATGCGGGTTGTGGAAAACCCACTCAATCAACTGGATTTTCATCCTTTACATCTTGAGTACAGACATGACCAACAATTTTTTTTTTTTTCAAGTATTAAAGTTTGTAGAAGTACCAACACTCACATTTCCAACTGTTCTCTGGGTGTAGGAAATGGGGATAGGTTGGCATGTTTCGCCTGCCAGCAGGTGGCGGTGAGTTGTATGCTGATGAAGTTGACTGAAGGAGAAGAAGAAAATCCATCATATCCACTAATTTAAAAAAAAATGGTTAAGTCTAGGAGCCTCCAGTTTTCTTGCTGGGAAGGCAATAAATTAAAATTTTCCACACACCACCTGAGGCGTCTGTCATGCTAGAAAGTGGTGAGTCCGACATGTTCGCCTTTGGGCGGCTTTCTAGTTTATCGTGACGAACCTTGAATGTGGAGCTAGCTACCGAGCTAGCTACCACGGCCTCATGCCGATAACATAACTAGGTGACAACCCGTAGTACTTTTTATTCGAAACTTTTCTCCGTTTAAAACCTTGATCAAAACCTGTTGGCAAGTACATATTTTTTTCAAAATTATTTCAAATGTTTTATTTTTACTTATATATGTAAAAGTAAGTAGTAGATGTAGAAGTAGTAGAAGCAAAAGTGAAATATGAACGTGATGTGACCGCTCGCACTGTTTTTTGAAACTCACGAAAAAATTTGGTCGCATTGCAAAATCGGTAAACTTGCCGGATTTGGTACTTTGTATGCAGTTATATGCAATTGTAATGAAAATAAGTGCAAATGGCAATAATAAAGGGATCTTCACTTAAATTTCATGAAAATTCATTGAGAAACAAAAAAAAGTCATTATATTTTGAAGACCCTAATTAACCTGGGAGGTCACAACTTATTGTTCTTTTCTATTGTTTTACCAATACCATAATTAGCCTATACTCTGAATCTTTAAATGGTCATAACTTTTGTTTGAGCTATTGAGATAATTTAAGTATGATTTTAAGGGGTTTTCAAAGGTCTTTCCAATAATAGTTTTTTTAAATTCCATCCATTCATTTTCTTAGCCACTTACCCTCACGAGGGTCGCATGAGTACTGGAGCCTATCCCAGCTGTCAACAGGCCGGAGGCACGGAACACCCTAAACTACAACACCTGTCATGAAAAATTTGGTACTTACATTAATATATTGACCTTTTTTGCAGGCAAAGCTACCATGGCAAATCCTCCGAAGAATAAATATGTTCATCTTGAGAGTGGTACGTAATTTTAGTAGATGGAATCTTGGTACTCAACCAAATATATTTTAAATATCCTGAAACCCTGGCCTCCACCACTGAGGATATATATTCCATCAATTAAGGGTGCCGGCTGTGCCGATTACATTTATAATTCATCCAAAATATCTGTTCTTTTTTCAGCTAACACAAGTGGTTATGGTACCCGCCCATCTTCCCTGGGGCAGAATAAGACGGGTATAATAAAAGTGACCAGTAAGTTATTTTTCCCCAGTTGTGCATGGTGAAATGATAATTGGCATGTCTCATTTAATTCTCTCACTACATGCATATCAACAGTGTCATTCATTGATTTTTATAGTATTTTTATATAAATGTATAATTTTGGATGTTTTGTTTTTAATTTTTCAAAAAGTCCAGGAATTCAACGAATTGATGTCATGACTATATCATATCAACTTTTCAGTGATGTGATATTGCAAGTCACGGCTTATTTTCTTTACAGCTCCAAAATCCTTCTTAAGTGGAGGATTCGGAAAGTCATGCCAGTACTCTAATTGCCCAGCAAGACCATCAAAGTAAATACATGTTCCGTTTGAATCACTTGATAAGAAGTTCTGGCCCAAAGAGCGCAATAAAAAAAAAAACTTTGTTACTATGATATTCTGTTTTAGGCAGTGAAGATTTTGTACTTGTTTTAACTTTCAAATGATATTGCATTTATTAATACAATTGAAAGTATTTTGTGTGCTGTTTGCAGACTTCTGAACAATGAGGTGCTCTTTCTATCATCAAAATATGGATTCTTGTGTTTGATAGATTCCTAACTGATAGTTATAGTGTTTGCCAGGCGTAATAATAACCAAGTCTCTTAATTTTGAACTCAGAATATGTCTTGAGAAACCACGAGGGGACCCTGAGTGATGTACGAAGTGCAGCCACGTCATGCCTGAAATATGCACCTGACAGATGCGATGGCAGTGGTGGGAAACAGGACGGGAGGAACCAGGATGGACAGTAAATATGAGACACAGTTAAAGTTCACATAGTGGAATATTATATTTTAATTTGTTTGTAAGAAAATTTAAGCATGAAGTTATTTGTTCTAAATGACGAAAAAAAAATTGTTCTTAATGTTAAACATGCATGTATTACTGTGGGCTGAATGCCCAATTGTTTGGAATTGTCTGTAGTTTGAAAAACAGTCTGGTTTCACACTGCATTATAAAGGTTTCAATCAAGAATGTTTGTTTTAATGGCTCAATTTCCATGGAGCATGGCAATGTTGTTTTTATGTTCTATGGCAACATTGATTGTATGTGCGATTGTCACATTAATGCTTAATGCTTAATGTTTACAAATACAATGTTTCAGTTCTTTAGAACAGTTCTGTAGAACTTCAGAACAAAATTCTACAGAACAATTTATTTCAAACAGTTCAATAGAACTTCGGTCCTAAAGTTCTATAGTATTTCTATAGAATGTTTCTATAGAAATTCTTTAGAACTTGGGTCATAAAGTTCTATAGCATTTCTATACAATATTTCTATAGAACTTGGGTCCTAAAGTTCTATAAAATGTTTCTATAGAATTTCTTTACAAATGTTATACAGAAAATTTTTAGCAGGGTACCTCTAGACCTTTTCTGGGAGTTGGCACACTCATCCCCCAAGAACCACAAACCACTGAACAGCCAATGACCTCATAACTTGTCACATGGACCACCGTGTGGAAAGGTAGTTGAAAATACACTAGATAGATGTTGTACTTGATAATGCGGTATCTCTTCCACTAGAGCTCAATGCTGGTCAATATTGTCTCACAATATGGTTGTACAAATGAAGGTGCGCAATGGAAAATTTAATCTCTAGAAAGCCATAAAACAAGCCTCCTAAAAATCTGGATGGATGTTCGTGAAATATTTCCACCACTTGCTCTCTTGCAATATACTGTTTGGTTGAGTTTGTTTAGTTTTGAAGTCTTTAAACACCTCAAAATAGTTTTGAGAGTCCCAAATGGAATAGACATACACCTACGGAAACAGGGTTTTTCAAAATTGCACAATGTCATTTATCACAAGATGGTAAATAGACTGCACCAATATTGTGCTTTTTCGACACTAACACAGTGCCTAAAGAATCGCACAAAGCCTCATATAACCATTCCATTCATCCATCTATCCATTTTCTGAGCCGCTTATTCTCACAATGGTCATGGGAGTTCTGGAGCCTATCCCAGCTGTCATTGGGCAGAAGGCAGGGTACACCCTGAAGTGGTTGCCAGCCAATCGCAGGTCACATGGAGACAGACAGTCAAATTCACAATCACACTTAGGGGCAATTTAGTCTCCAGTTAGGGAGGAAGGCATAGAACCAAAGCTGGCTGCAATTATGGCACATTAGATTTGTATCCATCCATCCATTTTCTGAGCTGCTCAGCCTTACAAGGGTCACGGGATACATTTGATTTTTAGGCGTCTATAAAGATTTATTTTTATCTTACTGTCAACAATCTAGGCAGCACGGTTGATCAGCTGGTTAAGTGTTGGCCTCACAGTTCTAAGACCTGGACCCGCCTGTGTGGAGTTTACATGCTCTCCCCAAGCCTGCGAAGGTGTTCTCCGGGCACTCCGGTTTCCTCTCACATCCCAAAAACATGCAACATTAATTGGCGACACTAAATTGCCCCGAGGTGTGATTGTGAGTGTGGCTGTTTGTCTCGATGTGCCCTGCGATTGGCTGGCAACAAGTTTTGGGTGTACCCCGCCTCCTGTCCGTTGACAGCTGGGATAGGCTCCTGCGACCCTTGTGAGGATAAACGGCTAAGAAAATGGATGGATGGATGGATGGATGGATGGCAACAATCTACTCTGACTCAATAAATTAAAAACAAATCTCTTTCTTAGTCTGTGAAAAGTGAATTAAAAAAAAAGAAAAAAATAAGCAGGAAAGTCAGACTTGAGGTCTCCATTGATGAATGAATGTTGGGGTATATGAATAATAGAAGAAAAAGTGCTAAAACTGGAAGAGATTTGCTCTTTTTTGAGTAAAAAAGGTCTGGTTTGAAGCCAAAGTAGAAAGTACAGGATGAGATGGTGTATAATGTTAAAATTCCACCTTGGCACAGCCTGATTGAGGATGAAAGCACAGACAATACAGTGCACAAAAAGCTAATTCTGTATTTTAAATATAGGAGGCAACATAACATTAACCCTAAAAGTGGGAGCATCATTTAGCTTTCAACATGCATTGCTAAAGATATTCTGCAAGTAATAATTCAGTTTTACACCAAGAAACACAGACAGGGATATCATTGTGGGTTTAAAAAAAAAAAAAAAAAAAAAAAGGAAACAAGTTGCAAGCGACCTTTCAAATTTATGGTTCAGAGTTGGCTTGGTTTAGCAATGTATTATTTTGTTTGTTGACATTTTCAATCTAAGTTTGCAAAAACACAAAATTGTTCTTAAAAATATTCTGATGGGAATGTAAATGCTGTTATATGAATCTTTGAATGAGCCATGTAACTTCAATGGATGACACTGATCTGACCACAGTGCATACGTCTGATGTTGCTCACAGTGGTCAAAGAGGGTACTCACAGGCTTAGTGTGTTTCCTCAGACACGTAAAAAATTAGAGGGAACGTTGGTCTCGACATTAATTTACGTGTTTATTTCATAAACATTGGTAACAAAAGAAGCCTGATCCTAAACAATCAGTATTCACCCGGAAACAGGAAACGCAAGTTAATCCTACTGAGCATGTTTGGAAGTGATGCCAAAAGCGCATGTTCGGGGGTTTTTCCATGTACTGCGAGCGCATTTACGTCGAAAGTCATCAACCTCATGAGCCATGTCAAAGGAAATTCAGTTACACTGAAAACATTTCTGGGATACAACACGGGAAATGTTTCAGAATCTCACTATAATAAGCATGAGATTGTGATGAACTTTGACTTGATCTAAGTTCTAACATTAGACTAGTCTGTCCATATATCTAATTGCGAACAGTCATTTTCCCCATGTTACACGTTATCTTGAAGTTGAAAACATTTCCCCTCTACATGCTTTAGGAAGATATAGATCTACTGCTAGCTTTCATCAATGGATTGACAATAGATAGCGCCGTAAATTACACTACATTATAACAATACATCATGATGAAATCAAATGATTTGATTATATGAATACTTAGTTTTGAAATTGAATGTCTATTGACCTCTTTAAAAATGTTTGTCTCAGTGCAATGTCAATCAGTTATGATTATGGTATTAGGTAACAACTACATACTCGGTATGACAACTAAGTTATTTTAAGGTCTTGATATTCCATATCCCTAATCACACCGACAACTTTATCTGCCGCCATGATTGATCACAACCGTACATTTTTCAAATGTGAGCGACTGATGTGTGCATGTGGGCTCATGCTGATGCTCCAGGCGATTTTGAGAGGATCAAAGTAGAGGTTGAACCTGAAGTTAAAAAAAAAATGTTTGGCTAGGAAAGGCTGAGGAGGACATCGACGAGTTGGTTCAGGAGCACAACGAGGATCTTTCGACCGAGCAGCTAAAGTAACTGGAGGCGATGCAACATAGGGCAATGCAGGAAGACTTTTGTGAAGATGCCGTCGAGGACGCGGGAGCCTCATTTCCGTCAGGCAGAATTAAAAAAGTGTTGACGAAATTCCACGACATTCAAAAGAATCATCCAGATAATGTGGTAACTAGTCAGGCTATCGCTCACGTCGATGACGTTTGCCTTGCACATTTATTAAAAGCTGTCAAAGCCAAACATTCTTGGATTGGTACTTCATGAAACATTGGAAGTTAATGTTTGTTTTGCATTCATAGTTTGTAGAATTTATTAATTTCAATGGAATGAAGTTGTGTACATGCCTTCTCCATACCCCACAATGCCTCATCACAAACCCTTCTCTTCACATTGTTGCTCAATGCCAAAGGTAAATGAACATAATTTTTTAATATTTAAGAACAATTTTGTCTTTTTGGAAACTTACAATGAAAATGTCAAACAAAAAATACATTGCTAACCAAACCAACTATGAACTGTAAATTTGAATTATTTTATTTAAACCCACAACGATCTACCCGTCTGTTTTTCTTGGTGTAAAACTGAATTATTGCTTGCAGAATATCTTTAGCAATGCATGTTGAAAGCTGAATGATGCTACCAAACAGTTTTAAGGTTAATATTATGAGGTCTCCTATATTTAAAATACTGAATTAGCTTTTTGTGCACTGTATTGTCTGTGCTTTCATTCTCGATCAGGCTGTACCAATGTGGGATTTTAACATTAGACACCATCTCATCCTGTACTTTCTACTTTGGCTTCAGACCAGACCTTTTTTTACTCAAAAAAGAGAATCTCTTCCAGTTTCAGCACTTTTTCTTATATCATTCACATACCACGATATTCATTAAAGCAAGCTATTTTTTTTTTTTTTTTTTACTTTTACCATTATTAGAGAGTAAACACAAGCAGCATGTTTAATGGTGTTTGTAATTATGAGTGTACCCCTGTGAGAGCCGAAGGGGAGAGGAGTCAGCTAAACTATCAGGAGACGGTGGCGGGGATCAGGCTGTGGTTCACCACGCTGGATTGGTTCTCATATGCGCTGAGAATGTCTTCGTATTTGTACTCGTAACAAATTTTACGCGTGATTTTTCGTGCTCGACTGTGCAGATTTGCGACTGGGACCGCGCCGTCAAGTCACAGTGACTAAAAATCCCATAACATTCCTTGACCCAAGCCAAATATTTTTTTATTTACCGGACTTTCCAAGACCTAGAAAAGGCATTGTTTCTTCCCATGATATTCCAGAAATTCCCGTACGAACATTGCGCTTACCATACTCGATCGTCATCTCCTGCTCCGCTCTATCCCAAAAAAGAAAATTTGTGGTGCACAAAGATGCTCAAATACATTCTTTTGAGTGAATATACTGAAGTATCACTTACAGACTTTTCTGATTCAAAAAAGCTATGACGTCCATTTGTATCAGGGTTTATGAACGCTGGGCAAGCAACTATGACTTCAGGGGATTTTATACCATATTTTGCTCTTCAAAGTTGCCGGACAATTTTCTCGTCATTTCTATAACAGTTTTATAATATTTTGATTGTGACACTTTTAATTCTCAATTGTTTCAATTAACAGTGTTTTTTTTATGTTCAATTACATCATAAAGAGTTGCTTCTAACTGAAACGACGACGCAGCCTGTCAAGATAGCTGGCACCCTTAATTAATTAATTAAACTAATTACTTAATTAATTAAGACCACTTGTAAGGCCAAGAATTCCATGGATGCCAGCTGCGTAACTGCATAAAAACATATTTTGTCCGATTGAGGCAGGCTGACAAAATTATTTATTTAATTTATTTATTTTATTCAGGGGTCACCCATCGGGTGGCAGCTGCAGACCCACATAGTTCACATCGGATGTTAAACATATACTAAATGTGGGTATGTTACAAAAAAATTCAAACTCATGAAATTGAACAATACGATCATAAGATATCACTGGAAAGAGTTTTGAAAACCTTTTAAAATATGACTTGAATGATCTCAATAGCTCAAAAACATAAACGTTATGACCATTTAAAGATTGGGAATAATGATGGTATTAGTAAAACAATAAATAAGAAGAAAAAGTTGTGAACTTCCCGGTTAATTAGGATGTCAAAATGTCATCATTTTTGTTTCTCAACGGATTTTCTTGAAATTTCAGTGATGATAGCTTGACTAAAGAATTACCGTTTACACTTATTTTTATTATAATTGCATATAATTACATATACTACTACTACATATACAGAAAAAAAATCCATCAATTTTACCGATTGTGCAATGCGACCAACATTTTTGCGAGCATTAAAATACAGTGGAAGTGCTCATATCACCTTCATATTTCACTTATGCATGGATAAGTACATAAATAAAGAACTTTAAATATATATATATATATATATATATACACACACACACACACACACACACACACACACACAAACCAATAGGTTTTGATCGAGGTTTTAAAAGAAAAAAATTGGGATAAAAGTACTACAACTTCTTATCTAACGATTTTAAAACACAAAAGGGAAGTTGTAGACGGAAACGTGGACGACATCATCAGCTTCTGTGTGTTTTGGTGTAATAATAAAAAAAAACCCTTGTACGCCTAAATGGTCGTATTCCAGATAGTTTCTTATACAAGCACAGGCTGATCCATCTCGCAGTACAATGGACGGCCGGGTTGTCGCGGACGCACTAAATACATCAAACACGGCTCGTACATCAACACAGCAATATCACTAACATTTAAAATCCAAGCAACAAGTGAACAGACCTGCCCTGCGTAGCACTTTTTGAGGGTGCAGATGGAAGACTGTGTCCAATAGTTGAAGTTCTGGCTTCTTTTCTTCTTTTGATTCTTCCTCCTAATAAAATAAAGACATTATTTTAACAAAGCATTCAGAATACAGATTAAGTCAACACCGATGCAGAATATAATAATTACAGGATATTATTTTAGAATCTCCAATCTCCGAAAAACAACGCTGATAGAATGTTGCTGTTGTTTTTTTTATCCATTTTTTTCCGAAACACTTCAGGACTTTGTGAGAAATTCTTTCGACTTGGTGGCGGAAAAAGACTTTACCTCACGTTTAATCTCTCGAGCCAAGTGTTGATTACAAACGCTTCTCTTTGTTAGCAAGCTAAATTTAGCTAAACTCGACCGAAAAGCTTCAATCCGGACGAGACAACTCCAACCGGACACGAAGATAGCACGAATGATGTAATAATCCACAAAAATAATGATCAGCGGGGTTCTGTGTCGAGGATTCACAACATTTTCTCTAAATACCGAAAGATTTACTTCGTTCACTTCTTCCGCATGACGAAAAGTGAAAGAAGATATATTACCCATGATCCTTTTCCGTCAGAAATATTTAAAGCGACAAGCTCCCATATCGGGCTGCATGAGCGGAACAAAGGCGGGTTACCCAACAGAATTGTCAATCTTGAACAACAGTGCACTAAAGAAGTTTAAGAATTTGCACTCCCGGACCCGGAGACGAACTCGGGCTGCGCCAATAACAACTGGGAAACCACTAGACCGCCAGAGACTTAACGAAGCACTTCCTAAACGCGTCAGTCCTGGATGATTAAAGGGTCTCTCTCCAGCCACCAGTTACACTGCCAACTTTCGGGACAGTTTCCACGAAATTGTGATCGCGCAGTGGTTAGTACTCTGCGTTTTGCCACAGCAACCCTTGTTCAAGTCTCTGTAACAGCAGGACTCAAGCCCCTCAGTCTCCTTTTTCGATGCTGCTAATTGACGGTTTTGTGGGACAGTGAAAATTGCCCACATGGGTTTGCAGAAGGTGCAGCTTTTTTTTTTTGTTTTGTTTGTTTTGTTTTTGTAGTTCTAGTGGACAGCGAAGGGCTCCAAGGGGGCTTTTGTGTGGCGATGCACCTTAGCCTGCTGACAGGCCACGCACGAGTCGACCCAGGCCTGCACATCTTTCTTGAGACCGCGCCACACAAACTTCTGGGCCACCAGCCTCACGGGCGGTTTCCTTCCAGGGTGGGAGAGGTTGTGGACCGCCTCGAAAACAGCTCTTCGCCGGTTTGCAGGGACCAGCGGCCGAGGCTGGTCAGCCGAGAGGTCGCACAGCAACCTGACGCCCGAGTCACCAACCGCGACTTCCTCCAGGCGCAAACCCGTGTCAGAAGTCTTGAGGGCCTGCACCCCGTGGTCCGAGGCCTGGTCTGCACTCATGCGGGAGTAGTCGAGACCCAGATGCACAGTGCCGACGATCGCCCTGGAGAGGCAGTCCGCGACCACATTGGATTTTCCGGCGATGTGTTGGATGTCCGTAGTGTACTCAGAGATGAACGACAGTTGGCGTTGCTGGCGGGCAGACCACGGCTCGGGCACCATGGAGATGGCGAAAGTGAGGGGTTTATGGTCCACATATGCCGTGAACTCACGGCCTTCCAATAGGGAGCGGAAGTGGCGGATCGCCAGCCAGAGGCCGAGGAGGTCTCTATCGAACGTGCTGTATTTGCGCTCCCTGGGGACCAGCTGACGGCTGAAAAAGGCAAGCGGTTGCCAGGCGCCGCCGACCCACTGTTCGAATACGGCTCCAACAGCGTAGTCCGATGCATCGGTAGTGAGAGCGACAGGGGCCTCGTGGGTCGGGTGGGCCAGCATAGCGGCACGACTCAGCGCGGCCTTCGTAGCCTCGAAGGCTTCCATCCTCTCGGCCGTCCAGTCAATGTCCCGGTTGGGGGCCTTGTCTTTAAGAGCCTCATAGAGCGGGCGCATGATGTGGGCCGCCCGGCGGATGAACCGGTGGCAGAAAGTCACCATCCCCAGGAACTCCCAGAGGCCCCGAGCCGAGCGAGGTCGGGGAAAAGCGGAGACGGCCTCCACCTTTGCCGGAAAGGGGGCGGCGCCGTTCTTGTCTATGAGGTGCCCGAGGAACTGGATAGAGGGCACCCCGAAAGCACACTTTGCCGGGTTGATGATCAGGCCATGCTGCTCAAGTCTTGCGAAGAGGTCGCGGAGGTGCATCAGATGTTCATCCTCCGAGAAGCTGGCGACGAGGATATCATCCAAATAGACGAACACAAATGGCAAGTCCCTGAGCACAGAATCCATTAAACGCTGGAAAGATTGTGCCGCGTTTTTAAAGACCAAACGGCATCCTCAGAAACTCGAACAGTCCAAACGGAGTGATTACAGCTGTCTTGGGAACGTCTGAGGGGTGCACGGGAACCTGGTGATACCCGCGCACCAGGTCGACCTTGGAGAACAAGATTTTGCCTGCCAGGTGGGCTGAGAAGTCCTGAATGTGTGGAACAGGGTAGCGGTCGGGCGTAGTGGCGTCGTTAAGGCGGCGGTAGTCACCACACGGTCGCCACCCGCCACTCGGTTTAGGGACGATGTGTAGTGGCGAGGCCCACGGGCTATCCGAGTGGCGGACGATGCCCAGATGCTCCATGTTGGCAAACTCGGACTTAGCGACTGCTAGCTTCTCGGGGTCAAGCCGTCGGGCCCTCGCGTGAATCGGGGGGCCCTTGGTCTCAATGTGGTGCTCGACCCCACGTTTAGTCGTGGCAGAGGAGAAAGTGGGCAGTGTCAAGCCAGGGAACTCACCAAGGAGGAGCTGGTACTCTGTGCCGTCTGAGAGCGAACTGGAGAGACCACCATAAGTCGCCTCATTGCGGACGCAGGCGACCGTGGAAAAAGTCAGTGCATCCACCAGACGGCCCCTCTTAACATCCAACAGCAGCCCGTGTGCACAAAAAAAATCAGCGCCGAGGAGAGGGAATGAGACATCCGCAGTGACAAAGTCCCATGTGAAGCGCTGACTCCCAAAACACAAGTCCACAGTCCTCATGCGGATAGGGATAGGGGAGCCATTAGCGGACAGTAGGGGTGGCCCATGAGTCCCGCCAGCGGCGTCCTCCGCAGTGGCCGTCAGGACGCTCCTCTGGCCGCCGGTTTCACAAAGGAATTTGCGCCCGGAAAGGTTGTCCTTGACGAACAGCAGCCGGCTCTTCGCGCCCACGCTCACGGCCGCTGCGAAGCGTGGGCTTTGGCGTTTCCCGACACGTCGTAGTTGCAAGGGGCGCGGCACCTCTTCGCTTTCGTACAGAAACGGGCATGGAAGTAGCACAAGCCTGTGCCAGCACGGCCGTCGGTGGCGATGGGGCCCCTGCTGGATGCCGCTCCCGCGCCCGGAGGCGAGTAACTGCGCGTCGCGGCCAGCGTCTCAGGGGAGAACTGCTGGGTTGCCAGGAAGAAACGGTCGGCCTCCTCGGCCAGGGCCCGGGGTTCAGCGACAGTACTGTTCGCGAGCGCCGTCTGAACATGCGGTGGCATATGCCTGAGAAACAGTTCCATGAAAATGAAATTGGGCTCTTCCGTGCCCAGCAGGTTTAGCATAATTTCCATGAGTTCGGAAGGTTTGCTGTCCCCCAGTCCATTAATAGCCAACAGTGAATTCCCCAAATCTGGGAATCTCGACGGAGAACACTCTTGCCTGATCGTTGGTGAACAATAATATTTGATAATTGCATGTGAATATCAATTAACAGCAAGAGTCAACGCCATAATGCAACACTTCTGGAGCGCGTAATATTATAGTTGTCGATTCGGTTCGTCTAAAAGCTTCCTTCACCTTGTAAATTTTCACATAATCATTCAAGTGCCCCCTTGTTGCTACTGATCCGCACGTGAGGTTAACCTTCACCGAAAGTCTACAGCATAATAAATTAGTGCCACTAGGATGTGAATTAGAAATGTAAAATGATTCACTGTGAAATGTAATGTGAAATAGAATTTGAAATGTAAAGTTAAATGGGATTTAAATTTGAAATGTCTTCTATTATTCACATACCCCGGTGTTTGTAATTAATAGTGCACCTCTTTAAAATGGAGGGGGCGGTATCAAGTAAAATAGGAAGGAGAGTGTGTGGCTGACGAGCAGTTCTTTGTGAGAGGCAAGGTATTGTCCTGTTTAAAAAAAAAAAAAAACCGTTAGGCTGTCGTTCACTGCGCTGACCTGTGCGCCAAGTTTGCAACTGCGCAGGCGCAGCTTAGAGAGAACATTGGTGGAGAGTTATCCAGGAACTCGATTGCTAGAGGTGGAGGAATTGTTGTGAGCCCAGTTGCAAACATCATCATGTCACCCCAAGAAGCAGATGTTTCACCATCTTCAAAGGAAAAATGTTCAGATACACCAATGATGATTTCAACTATCGTATGTGGTTATGAAAATTACAAACTTTCACAATCAAGGAGATAGTTTGCCCAGAAAGCTAAAGTTGTAATCTCTTTAAGGCTTCAGTTACTCCCTGAAGGACTAGGGTTAGGCTTGAAGGGTCTCTCAAGTTCTAAACCACTAAGTTGCTTTTGGAATGGCATAGGACAGGCACCAGCAAACTTGCTTATTCTTTGAGTGCAGTCAGAAAATGAAGGGTTGAAAGAAAAAGCCTCTGCACTGTAATGCCAATCATGTCACAAAGTAAATTGACTAAAATGATGCTTCCTTGGTGGAACAGCTGGATAAATGGTCTGCCTCACAGTTCTGAGCACCAGGGTTCAAATCCCAGCTCTGCCCGTGTGGGGTTCTCCCCGTGCACTCCGGTTTCCTCCTACATTCCAAAAACATGCATTCATTTGGGACTCTAAATTGCCCTTTGGTGTTATTATGAGTGCGAATGGTTATCTGTGTCCGTGTGGCCCTGCGATTGGCTGGCAATCAATTCTGGGTCTATCCTGGCCCCTCTCTGATGATAGCTTTCCTGCGACCCTTATGAGGATAAGCGGTTCAGATCATGGATAGATTGATTCCCTTTAATCACAAACAACTGAAGGGCCTATACATTTGTGATTAATGGGATAGGTGTTAATTGATTAAATGGCAACAAGGAAATGAGTGTAGAGACGGGTCACACCTTATTTAAAATGTGTGTCATTACCAGATTACTAGCAACCTTTAACTGCTCTGTGACTGTTCTCGCAATGTCTTGTGTCTCAAAAGCATTCTCTATTAATGCCAGTTGTCGTTCAAGAGAAAATGCAACTACTGGAGACAATTTTATTGTATGTTGTTTTGTTTTTTTTACATACTTGGCAAAATAAAGATTATGATCAGAGAACATGTCTAAAATATCTGTTCATCCATTATCTGAGCCACTTATCCTCACAAGGATTGCGGCGCGCTATAGCCAATCCCAGCCATTATCAGGCAGGAGGCAGTGTACACCCTGAACTGGTTGCCAACCAATCACAGGGGACAAAGAAATAAACAACAGCTGCACTCAGACTCACACCTCAGGGCAATTAATGCATGTCTTTGGGATATGGGAGGGAACCAGTGTTCCTGGAGAAAACCCATGCAGGCGCGGGGAGAACATGCAAACTCTACACGGCCCCCAGATTAGAACTGGGGTCCTCAGAAGTGTGTCGTGTCTAAAATGTTTCACCTGTCAATTACAGATGAGTTGTGATCAATAATGTACCACATTAGGTCGTCGGTCATTATTTGTTTGTTTGGAGTTTTCTTTCTTGCACTGTAGCCACCTGTCGCAGATAACCTGCTCTCTGTAACATTGAGCGATGTTTCATGATGGAATCTTGCAGCCCATGCAGTGATGTAGCATTCTCGATCTGAAACACAAATTGTATAAAATCACAATTAACTATATATACTTCCCTTGATTTTATTCAGTGAGACTGATGTAAACACATCATACTTTATCAGAATTAAACAGAGGCCAATTATGTGTCCACATATGAAAGGAGCATTGTCTTAAATACATTGGTCAGTATATAAACCTGCCATACCACACTGTTACTGTCTACTATTGTCACTTCTTGCAAAACTTTCCCAATTTCTTTTCCTGTTATTAAATTAGCCATTGAATTTAACGAATGCTGTCCTGCAAGATAATGCACAAGATTTTCAGACAGGAAATGTGGTCCTGGACCTCCATGTACAACTGTCACGGCAATCATCTTTCCTGCGAGGTCGTATTCATCCTCCCTGACAGCTGTAAATTAAGTTATGGAACAAAATTAAAACGTGCAAATACATTATATACTTAAAGATATTCAGAGGAAAAGACACACACGAAACTCTCCCCCCCCCCCTCTCTCTCTCTAGAGAGGGGGGAGCGCGGGCGAGAGAGAAAGAGAACCTAGGCATACCTTTTGCATTGTAGACCAAGAACCGATGTCCATCTGGTCCATCATTGGGTTTTTCAGTTGCTTCATTAACAGGGTTAAAAACCCGCGTCTTGGACCACCCGTCAACTCCTTCCTCAGCAACACCAACATCATCAGTAAATCTCGACAGCATGTCGCAGGTTTCAGAGTATGTTGCGCCCTTGAAACCTCTGACTCCTCCATTCCAAAAATCAGCCCTTGAGACATTGAACCTGCTGACTATTATGTGGTCAAGGCAACATGACAGGTTTGCCACAATGTCGTGGAGTGTCATGGTCGTCTCCTTGCTGCAAAGATGATTGTGACTGGTGTAGATTCCAAACAGTCCATTTACTAAAAGCAACCAAAGCAACAGGAATATGCTCATTTTACTCTGCTGGATGTTGGAAATTCTCCACATTGACTGCAAGGAGCTCCTCCACCTCATCTTCCACATGTGGTGAAAACACGGCTGTGTATCTGGTGTTGAAGTATTAAAACTAAAACATTTAAATATGTTAAATATTTCCCACATCATGTGGATGACATTAAATAAATGTCTTTTTAAATTTGTATTTACCTATAGCAAGAAAGATTGACTGGTTTTGTTTCAGACAGGTCAACATCTTCAGAGTCAGATATTAATATCTGAAAAACAAAATGTGTAATGAAATGTATGTGAAATAATAATGTATTGAAATATATGAAATATCAGTGGTGAAAATTAGACATTACCTGGGCAGGCTCAATTGTGGATGAAGGATCACTGTGTACAGTGAAGAAAATAAGTATTTGAACACCCTGCAATATTACAAGTTCTCCCACTTAGAAATCATGGAGAGGTCTGAAATTTTCATCGCTGGTGCATGTCTACTGTGAGAGAGATAATCTAAAAAGAAAAATCCAGAATGCACATCCACCTGTGTGAGGTCGTTGGCCGCAAAAAGACAGCTGTCCACCCCATACAATCAGTAAGACTCAAACTTGTAACATGGCCAAGACCAAAGAGCTGTCCAAAGACACCAGAGACAAAACTGTACAACTCCACATAGCACGAAAGGGCTACAGAGAAATTGCCAAGCAGCTTGGTGAAAAAAGGTCCACTGTTGGAACAATGGAAGAAGGTAAACATGACGGTCAATCTCAATCGGATGATACAGATGAGCCATGGGAGAAAGTTTTGTGGTCAGATGAGACTAAAATTTAATATTTTGGTCATAATTCCACTAACCATGTTTAGAGGAAGACAAATGATGAGTTCCATCCCAAGAACACCATTCCGACTGTGAAGCATGGGGGTGTTATTCTGCACATGGGACAGGACGAGTGCACTGTATTAAGGAGAGGATGACCGCGGCCATGTATTGTGAGATTTTGGGGAACAACCTCTTTCCCTCAGTCAGAGCATTGAAGATGGGTCGTGGCTGAGTCTTTCAACATGACAATGACCTGAAGCACACAGCCAGGAAAACTAAGGAGTGGCTCCGTAAGAAGCATATCGAGGTTGTGGCATGGCCTAGCCAGTCTCTAGACCTAAACCAATAAAAAGTTTTTGATTCTCAGTGGCACGCTACAAACCTGTCTGATCTCGAGAAGATCTGTGTGGAGGAGTGGGCCAAAATCCCTCCTGCAGTGTGTGCAAACCCAGTGAACAACTACAGGAAACGTTTGACCTCTGTAATTGCAAACAAAGGCTACTGTACCAAATATTAACATTGGCTTTCTCAGGTGTTCAAATACTTCTTTGCAGCTGTATCAAACACATAAATCGTTAAAAAAAAAAAATCATACATTGTGATTTCTGGATTTTTCTTTTTAGATTATCTCTCTCACAGTAGACATGTACCTACGATAAAAATTCCAGACCCCTCCATGATTTCTAAGTGGGAAAACTTGCAATATAGCAGGGTGTTCAAATACTAATTTTCTTCACTGTAAATCTCAATGACTTACTCACCAGATACATGTGTGGATCCAGCTGTCCAAGACAAGCGAAAGCAGGGTAATAGTCCAATTTCCTATCGGCGAAAACATGAACTTCGGCATTAAATATGGGTCCTCTATGCCAAGTGTCTCTCATTTTTCCACGTACCTTCATTTATTATCACGTTCTAAATATTTATTGGTATCGGACAAAACGCTGGGTGTCGTGTTTTTCAGATATTTTTTCGCATCGTCTCCAATCGAGTTAGCATTGAAGAATGTTTTGTTTGACCAACACTTCCGGCCAGTGACATGATTTGATGATGTAGGTGAACGAGCTCTATACACTCACAATTCATAGGCTTAAAGTAAACACGCGTTCTCTTTGTTTATGGGTAAAGGATCGCGGCTGTAGATAGCATGGGCAGAGTTCAGAAAACGACATTCACAGATTGGTCAAAAGGGAGGTGTCAATCATTCTCATGGATCCATCCATTATGTGCCCTGTGACTGACTGGCAACCAGTTTACAGTGTATTCTCTTTTGCCTGGTGCTTGGTGGCATCGACCCCAGCACTCCTGCGACCATTGTGGGGATAAGTGGCTTAGAAAGGGGGTGGATGGATAAGACTGAAACAAAAAAAGTTTGATATGTGGAAGGAAAAGATTACAAGGAGACATTTTCTCGCTTGCCTTGAGGCCAAGAAAGTGCTGGTAGTTCTTTTCATCTCCACCAAAACATAAGCAGTTCCACTGGCCTCCAACTTCCCTCCTGGGCCCATAAACAGTAAAACCTCACAAGTTGAGGGCACAAAAGACCATATTTATGTTATACTTATACAAAATTCCTTATACGCTGAAACAGAAATGGACACAGTTTTCTAATCAGTCCACTTTGTTCCCTGCCTGAGGGTGGCCTGCAGGATGGGACTTGAGATGTGAGGTCTACAGCCAGACTCTCTTGAGTGCAAAAGGACCAGGAAACCGATGGAAAGAAAGGAAAAGAAAACTGAGCGTCCAAGCAGCTTTTTGCCAGTAATACTTTGTTTTTGTGTCTCAAGTCAACACTAATTCCAATTCAGTGTTGTTTTGATTTCAGCTTTTCGCTTCAACCTAAATTTAGGTTTAATTCCTTTATGGAATATACAAATAAATAAGAGAATTACATGGTTTTCTTTTGCTGTCACACAACATGCCAGTTTCCATAGTGTAGTGGTTATCATGTTTACCTCACATGTAAAAGGTCCCCGGTTTGAGAGTGGATGGAAGAGAGTTTTCTTGCTTGCTTGTTTGCTTGCTTGTCAAGGAGCATTTTGAGACCACCATTCGGTAACAAAAAAAAACAAAAAAAAAACATGCATACACAAAGTCTTTCTGTACGGTTGTTGTGGTTGAGTGGTCAAGGCGATTAACTGGAAATCCATTGGGGTTTCTCTATGCAGGTTTGAATCCTGCTGACAACGAACATGTAGTCTTTTGGTTTGGGATAAGTTCAAATCATGAGGTCAGTGGTGGGTTCTGGGAAAAGATTCTATCTTTGCCCGTTCCTATGCATATCAATCAATGGAAAACTGGAAATATTATCATTACTTCTACTGTATATTTGCATGATATACTGATGAGAGAAATTTCCTTGATTACATGTCACATTTAGATTTTCTTACGTTTTTGTGTGCACAAGAAGATTGTTTCTTTCTACAATATCTTATCGAGCCAAAAGTTGCCCAAAACAGTACAGATGATATACAGCAGTATCAAGACAACACAAGACAATCTGAAAATGGCAGGTGACAATTCAACATTACAAGAAAAAACACGCACTGTTTTGATGCAAGACTTCACGAGAAAATCCAACAAAACAATACAATCTAGAACAATCCACAGCACTATCAAGATGATAAAACAATGTAAAGTACAAGACGACTCGACAATACAAGATGATACAAGCCAATCTGATGGGAAAGGACAATATAAATTGATTCAGAGACAATCTACAATCCATACAAGGCACTGTTGAGACACAATGATTTTGGACAACCTGACAATCCAGCTATATGAAACGTTATAACACTTTATAAAACAATCCATATCATAAGGGTTATATGTGATGAAGGTGCCACAGTGGAGCAACTGTAAAGCGTTGGCCTCATAGTTCTGAGTACCTTGGTTCAATCCCGGCCCCACATCTGTGAAGTTTACATGTTCTCATTGTATCTGCGTGGATTTTCTCCAGGCCCTCCGGTTTCCTCCCAAAAACATGGAATGCGACTGTTGTCTGTCTCCATGTCCCCTGCGATTGGCTGGCAACCAATTCAGGATGTACCCGGACTTCTGGCCAAACATGTTGTCACTTCAAGTCCCGCAACTGCATCTGATCTTATTTGATCCATATAATCTAAAATATTGGGATAATTGTAATATATTCTATATATATTGTAATATTTTTAGAGGTTGATGTTCCCAAGAGTACAGATATCTGCATAAATCATGGTGAGTATTGTTTTGAGTTTTTGAGTTCATGCATGAGGCCTGCAAGCATGCGTCACTGGCCCACTGTTTCTATTATTTAAATGATGACACCAAATGAAGAACAGATTTTCCTGCATATTAAATAAGTGATTGAACATTATTTTTGGGTAACAGATATCCAACCCCAAAAAAAGTGCAAAGCTGGGGCACTATGGAAGATCATGCACAGACAGCTTCCTAGCTCCATAATCAGATAGTGACGAAATTATGTCACATTCTCCTCATTGATGAAGACATGCCCCAAAAATTTGAAGGTTATATGACACGTCACCACTGACAACAAATGGTGGAACTCTTCTCAGTGTGGGAAATTCTTTGTTATGCCAACCAAATGAAACATGAGGAGACAGACTGGAGAGAAACCATTTTCCTGAAGATCTACTAGTCAGTCCTGACTACATTAACGCGGAGAACGGTTCTGGTTCTGATACCTATGGTCATACAAAAGACTGCAGAAGCAACTTCTGGACAGAGGACAAATCCAATGTGGTCGGTGATAAGAAGGCGAAGTACTAATAGCAGCACGAAGAAGCCGGTAAGTTGTCATCAACATATCCAAAAAGTATAACATGACAATCGCCATTTTCTTGCATATATGCCTATGATATCATTGAAACTAAAGTCAAAGTACAATTTCGAAGTAGTCATGGGGGATCACCCATCAAGCTGATGCCCTGTGACTCAACCAGGATCAACTGGGTGGGGCTGTATGTGAAACTGGTGCGTCATGTTTTTTCCATATTTACTATATACAACAATCTGCACATTATTTATTTGTGTGCATCGAAAATATCAAGTTCCCTGTAATTATTCAGGTATCTGGCTTCACGAGTCGGGGGTCCTTGCGGCATCTCCAGATGGCATTGTCCTCTCCTCTGCCCCCCGATCAAGAGGGACGATGTTCTGGCAAAGATTAGAGGCCCAGCATCAAGTGCCTCAATTGATGGTGGTCAAGTGGCCATATTCAGTAGGACAGATGAAAATTGTGTTACCTTTTATGCCTTTTTGCCCAAAATGTATATTGATAATCATGTACAATAGGTGTCATGGTCCTACCAGTCCAGCCCTGGCTGTGCAGGTCCCAGGCGTTGATGAGGAGGTGCACACCTGCGCCTCATCGCTGATAATTTACCCCAGTATATATAGGAACCAGCGGACGGTTTGGCTTGGCCAGATCGTTGGCATCCATGCCTCATTCCCGCACTTCTGTATTCCTGATCCTGTACTGAACTTCGCCTGTCCTTCGACCAACCCTGTAAGCTTGACGCTCCTGATACTTCTGCTCGCTCTGACTGACTCTTGGGCATTCGACATTGGAATGAAGAAAGACCTTCCTCTAACTGCTTTCCTGTCTATTGAGTCGTGCATTTGGGTCCGCCCTAGCATTGTGGTTATGACAGAACGATCTGGCCGCAACATGGACCCAGCCAACTCAGAAGCCTTCCTCCACACATTGCAGATCCAAAGCAGACGCCTGGCCGAGCAGGAGACTGCTTTTCAGGTGACTAACCAGAGGTTTCATGAAATCTGTGCCCGATTAGAGCCATGGCTAGCTTCCCAGGCTTGCGCCCCAAACGCCAGGCCGACGATAGCCACCACGGTTCCTACCCCAGTCCAGGTCGCGTCGACTACCCTGCCAGTCGCGGAGCTTCAGCGGCTTGGAGCCACACCTCTCTCCCGGCCCGAACGCTTTTCCGGCGACTCAGGGAACGTCAAGCCCTTTCTCGCCCAGTGCGATCTTCACTTCGAGCTCCTGGCCACCACCTTCCTGACGGACCTCACACGAATCGCCTTCGTCCTATCCCACATGACAGGAAGAACAGAGGCGTGGGCGACGTCCTTTGTATGAACGATGATGCCGGTATTCCAGTATGCCTCGCTGGAACGCGAAGCAGCGACGACGTTGATCACGTTACGACAGGCACAGTGTTGTCTGGCCGATTACACCATTGAGTTTCGTATCAGAGCAGCCGAAATCCAATGGAATGAGGAGGCGCTTCTCGACGCCTTCTTCCAAGGGCTCTCACCGCAAATCCGCAGCCACCTCCTCGCTGTGGACCTGCCTACCTTCCTGGATTCCCTCATCGCCCTAGCTCTCAAGATCGACCAGAGGCTACTGATCCAGGGACAAGTGGATGTGCGCCTCGAAGGAGAGCAGAGCGCATCCGCCTTGCCGGTTTCCCTGCTGTCGATGCCCATACCCGCGACAGAGCCGATGCAGGTTGAGGGACTCGATGGTCCGGCCGAGGAACGACTGTGACGTCGGCGAGAGGGCCAATGCTTCGACTGCGGACGCCAGTGTCACTTAGTAGCCCACTGTCCGGTCAGACCCAAGCGCTCCGCCCTCAAGATCACGACTCCGGTGAGTGCGAGTTACACCGCAGCGGGATCGAGTCGAGCTCTGCTTCGAGTCCCCTTGAGCACCGGGGGGGGGGGGGGGGCGTACTTATTCCACCACACCCTTTATTGACTCGGGATCGGACACGAACCTGATTAACCCATGGGTAGTCGAGGCCTTGGGTGCTGTGACTTTTCAGATGCAGCAGTTCCGCAACGCGTTTGAGGCCAATGGTAAATTCCTCTGCCGAGTAACTCACCATATGCAATCTCCGAGGATGACATTTCAGGACGCTCACACCGAGAGAATAAGTTTCCATGTATTCAACTTGCGGAGCAGTGATGTCATCTTGGGTAGCCCCTGGCTTAAAAGACACAAACCACACATTGACTGGACTACTGGTCAAATCAGGGCATGGGGCGAAGAATGTAGTAAGGTATGTTTTGGGACTTAAGAAGAGAGGAGTTTACTGATCGCTGACAGGATTGATCAACTTACATGAATCGAAGTCCGTACCGGAGTTACCAGCAATGCCGTCCTGTTATCAGGACCTCAAGGAAGTGTTCTCAGAGGCAAAAGCCAAATCCCTTCCGCCACACTGTCCGTACGATTGTGCTATCGAGTTGTTGCCCGGCACCTCACCCCCTCAAGGGAGGCTCTTCTCATTAACAGGACCGGAACACCAAGCCATGAAGGAGTACGTGGAGGAGTCTCTAGTGGCAGGACTCATCCGACCATCATCATCATCACCGGCTGGAGCAGAATTCTTCTTTGTCAAGAAGAAGGACACCTCATTACGGCCCTGTATTGATTAGAGGTCGACTCAATGACATCACCATCAAGAACAGGTACCCTCTTCCCCTAATTGCCACCGCATTCAAACTGCTTCAAGTGGCCCGGATCTTCACCAAGTTGGATTTATGAAATGCGTACCATCTGGTACGCATCAGAGAAGGGGACGAGTGGAAGACGGCCTTTAAGACACCAAAAGGCCACTACGAGTACCTAGTGATGCCGTTTGGGATCACAAGTGCCATTTCTGGTTCTCACGGACCACAAGAACTTGGAGTACCTGAGGACCACCAAGAGACTGAATGCTCGCCAGGCAGGTGGGCACTCTTTTTCACCCGCTTTCGGTTCACTCTGTCCTTCCGTCTAGGCTCAAAGAATAGCAAACTTGACGCACTATCTCGGATCCATGAAGGGGAGTGAACAGAGCCCGTGAGTGTTCCGATACTTCCGGAGGTCTGTGTCCGGGTTCACCTGGGAGATCAAGACACGGGTAGAGGAGGCTTTGAGGAACTCTCTAGGTCCAGCTGAATGTCCTCCGGGCCGTCTGTTTGTGGTTCCTGCTCTACGGGGAGACGTCATTGGTTGGGCCCACACAAACAAGATCGTCTGCCACCCTGGCATGGTGAAGACCCGCTCAGTAGTGGAACAACGGTTTTGGTGGCCAAACCTGAGAAAGGACGTGAGGGAGTATGTTAAGGCGTGCCCAATCTGTATGGCCAATAAGACCTCTCACCTGCGACCTATGGGTGAGCTACGGCCACTACCAATTCCCTCCCATTCCTGGTCACACATTTCCCTAGATTTCGTTACCGGTCTACCCTCCTCCCAGGGAAATACAGTGGTTCTCTCAGTCATCGATCGGTTCTCTAAGATGGTCCATTTTGTTCCAGTTCCTAAGATTCCGTCCGCCAAGCAGATGGCACAGCAACTACTAGACAAAGTCATCCGCTAACATGACCTGTCAGTGGATGTAGTATCGGACAGAAGACCGCAATTTGTATCTCAATTCTGGAAGGAATTCTGCACCCTCATCGGGGCAAGGGTAAGCCTCACTTCAGGTCATCACCCGGAGTCCAATGGCCAAACAGAAAGAATAAACCAGGACCTGGCATCGCATGATCACAGCACTTGGAGCCAGCACCTCGGTTGGGTGGAGTATGCCCACAACTCCCTGCCTTCCACCTCCACAGGTATTGCTCCATTCGACTTTGTTCATGGTTACCCTTCCTCTCTGTTTCCATCTGTGGCCACCGACTCCGCGGTGCCATCTGCATTGGCAGTGGTGAGAAGCTGCAAGCGGACCTGGGAAATAGCCCGAAAGACACTAATACGCATGGGCATTTCCTACAAGTCCGTGGCGGACCTCAAGAGGAGAAGGGCACCAGCGTTCAAGGTGGGACAACACATATGGTTATCCACAAAGGACCTTCCGCTGCGGACGGAGTCACGCAAGCTAGCTCCCAGGTTCCTGAGTCCCTTTCCTATCACTAAGATCATTAACCCTTTCGCTGTTTCTTTGAAACTCCCCAGATCGATGAGGGTCCATCCCACGTTCCATGTAAGTCGCCTCTGACCAACTCGTCCATCGCTATTAGTCCCCCCACTCAAGCCTGCCCCCCCAAACTCCCCTCCCAGTATGATCGACAGAGGTCCGGTGTACTCGGTACGCCGACTTTTATCATCTCGTCGTAGAGGGCTTCAATACCTGGTGGATTGGGAGGGGTATGGCCTAAAGGAACGTTTTATCGTTGACCCTAGCCTCATCAGGGACTTCCATGCATCTCATTCTGAGGCTCCTGGCCCGTCTGGAGTCGGCCGTTAAGGGGGGGGTACTGTCATGGTCCTACCGGTCCAGCCCTGGCTGTGTAGGTCCCCTGCACAACTGCGTTGATTAGGAGGCGCGCACCTGCGCCTCATCGTTGATAATTTACCCCAGTATATATAGGACGCAGCGGATGGTCTGGCTTGGCCAGATCGTTGCCATCCATGCCTTGTTCCTGCACTTCCGCATTCCGGATCCTGAACCCCTGTGTACCGACCTTTGCCTGTCCTCCGACCAACCCCGTAACCTTGATGCTCCTGATACTTCTGCTCGCTCTGACTGACTCTCCGGCATTCGACATTGAATTTTTTAGATACAGAAAATCTGTTAACAGTGAACTTTGTTCGGGGGTGAAGGCCATATTTGACGGTTTGTGTTTCTTTCTTCTCACAAACACGGATTACTCCTAATAAAAACAAGTTCCGACAAAAAGATAGATGTTACAAACCTTTTCGGAGTGCAAATTATCCCCAATTATGCCAAACGTATCCGTTCACCAATGTTCAAAATGTTTTGTTTTTTGTCGCTTCTCTCATCAGACTTTATTTGCCAGCGGAAGTGCAAAATCTCGCTAATGATATTATGCTCCCATTTAGAAGATATTTTTCTGTGTTTCTGACAGAGGTAGTTTGTGTTTTTTGAGTGTACTTGGGTGTTAAAGTGAGCGCCAAATAGTGTGAATGTGAGTCAGTGAGTTGTGAATTTGTGAGAGAGAGAGAGAGAGAGAGAGAAAGACAAAAAAGTAAGAGAGAGAGCTAGCATTACGGAGGTTCCCATAGTGTAGTGGTTATCACATTTGCCTAACATGTGAAAGGTCCCCAGTTGGAGACCAGGTGGAAATAGGTTTTATTTTGTTGCTTGCTTGTATTTGGTTTGGTGGTCAAGTTGTAAAGTTTGAGTCGAGTGGAAGTCATCATAGTTTAGCAATGCACATGTGTACCACAAGGGACTGGTCCTTGTTTCAAAATTGAGTCCGAGCAAGGACTTAAAAAAAATATATGCATGTAAATCTGCCATGAACTTTGCCAAAAGGTGACGCTGACAAAAACCTTCACCTGCTCAGGAATTGAACCCCAGTGTCCTTCGTGGACATCATGAATACTAGTAAAGATGGTGACATGAAGCTTCATTAAAGGTCTACTGACATGCAAAACATAGTTCTTAGTATCCATCCATCCATTTTCTTTTACTGCTTATCACGGGGGAGCTGGAGCTTATCCCAGCTGTCAACAGGCAGGAGGCGAGGTACACCCAGAACTGGTTGCCAGCCAATTGCAGGGCATATAGAGACAAACAGCCGCACTCACAATCACACCTCGGGGCAATTTAGAGTGTCCAATTCTTGTTGCATGTTTTGGAATGTGGGAGGCAACTAGAGTGCACAGAGAAAATAGTTCTTAGTATGTTTTTAGTAAAAAAAAAAGTTAGGCAGAATGGACCCATCCATTTTTTCACCACATCAGCATGTTGTCGCATATGGATTTTTGCATCTCCCGCCATGAAAATCCTCTTGAGACATTTGTGTTGGAGAAGAACCAGGAAGTGACGTTTTTTGCAGACGCCCACTCTGGCGGGTTCGTGTGTTAATACCTGTTTTACCAACAGGAAAGTTGCTCTTTTTTTGTGCATGTTAGCCAAAATGCCGGGTAGTTGTATTGCTGGATTTTGCTCGAACACTCGGGAGGATGGTTTCACTCTTCACACTTTTCCAAAACACCTGGTACGTCGTGAAAAATGGATTGCACAGGTGCAAAGGATGAGAGCTTTGTGGGATCCAAATGACCTGTAGGTCTGTATAGAGTATTAAAAAATATAGTTATAGGGGACAATTTTGTCTCACAGTTTATAGCATATGTTACATGTGAATTTAGAATAAATCCCCTCGGTCAAACCGGCAAAATATAATAATGCACTTGTATTGCGTTTAAGATAATTTAACCACATACAATACAACATAACACAAAACAACAAAATAGAAGTACAAAGACAGTTTAGTAGCGTGTAACATAAGCTAACTAGTCACCAAACTCGAAAAACGTCTCTGAAAGCAGCAATAATAAAAAGTTTCGTCCGCATTCAACGACATAATCCTTTTCTCAGAATGTAACAAAAGATCTGCATCATAATAACTTCATAAAGTATGTAACTCAGGGGTCCTAAATATGTCGATGTGCGGGGGCCACCGTTGTTGTTGTCCGCTGGTGGCCCGGCGTTGTTGTAGTCCGCTGGGTGCCGGCGTTAGCCTCGACATGAAGGTGGATTGGCCGGGGAGGTGGTTTGGCTGAGTGCAGGGAGGAGCTCTCCCCCCTACTCCCCACTAGTGTCTGGGCACCCCTGAAGTAGTTACTTCGTCCGGCATGGGTCCTCCTGAGTACACTACATACACAAGACTTGTAAAAGAGTTGTAATTATAAGCCCATCATTTTGAATATTTCATCGGGTTCCTTGTCCATCTGTTGGGAAGTCTGTTATTAGTTAGAAGTGATCCGCATATCATCTAAATATGGCTCGAAACTGTAGGGTAATATTGCCCCATTCACTTCACTCGGTTGTGAGATGTTCTCTTCTTCAAAAAGAGATTTCTTGTCAGAAGGGGCGTCGGAAAAATCCGAAAATCTCTCTTGTACATCTCCCATAGCAGGTGGCACAGTGCCTTCTCAACGGTGACTGTCCCAGTGTGACATCTGCAAGTGACGTTGCAAGCCACTGGGATGTTGAGAGAGACTTAATAGAACAGTAAAACCCATCAGCATCCTGACACTTCTGCTGTAATTCTCCCCAAATAAAATTGTCCGTAGGACATTCATATTGTCATGGTAAAGTACAACGAGCGAAACAAAATGAAAATGTTTTGGGGATCTTAACAGGACATGCGATCCAACACGATGTCATAATTCTCACACTGACCAAGATGATAACAAGTAAAAAGTTGAGATGACCTGTCACACTTAAAACAAGATGGACATTTTCTTGAAGTGGGAAAACCTTTACTTGTAAGAGCAAATGACACGAGAAGACACATTGCAAAGAAACCCTTTCCCTGCTCAGTTTGTGGTCAAACATTCTCTCCTCAGGATAGTACATGACGTCACCCTTTTCACAGCGCCATATTGCTAGTCAAAAAGAGCTGCTCGATAGTGTGGGGGACATTGAACCAGAGCAGAATATTCACAGTGCCCGAGACTTGTTGTACTGTTGGTTGTTACATGTATGGTTGAGACATATTCAAAGAGATTATTCTTTAGAATACCAGCTGAAAAGACGAGAAAAGATCGATGGATTTCGGCAATTAAACGTGATAGATGGTGCCCAACCAAATACAACTGTGTAGCAATCACTTCATTTCAGATGGGAATTATTCCTCTCAATCTCAAATTCCCAAGAAATATTTATAATGCCAAGGTGGCTTATTTGAGAACAATGCATATTTTAAAAAAAAGTCTGTCGCAGAGGTTTACCGAGGTTAACGTGTGGCTGCAACATGTTTCCATGTACGGGGGCTGAAGCCTATCCTATCCTAGCCTATCACATCGATAGATTTAGCACGCCTGTCATACGTACACGGATCTTTTATGTTATGAGAGGCCGATTGCGTGGTCCACCCCAAACTATTACCCACGAAGCTCTCGTGGTCTGCACCCGTGCAATCCATTTCTCATGACGAACCGGTCCCTTGCAAACTTATGAAGGGTAAATCCATCCTTCAGAGTGTTCAAGCAATGCCCAGCAATGCAACGAACCGGCATTTTGGCCAACACGAAGGAACAACGAGCTACCTTCTCGGAGGTAAAACTAATAGAAACAAACAAGTCCACTTGAGGGTGGTCCTTCCATGTACATCACTTCCTGCTTCTTTTCGAAAACAAATCCCTCGAAAGGGTTTTCATGGCGGGAGTTACAAAAAGCTGTATACGTCAAAATCACGTTTTGTGGTGAAAAGCACATGGGTCCATGTCAGCTGCCGTTTTTTTCCATTAATAACGTACTTAAAATCATGCATTTCATGACAGTGGCCCTTTAAGTAGCTGTAACTGAGTAAATGTAGTTCATTAGTACCCACCTCTGTTCTTAAGCCACCATTTACCACTATATATGTCCTCAGCTCACCTAAAATAGAATTTTCGCAAAAGCATTCTTGTCTGTCATGCTATGACCTCCACTGTCCTCTTGTCAGGGGCGTTGCCAGGCCACCACCTCCTCACCTGCGCCTCATTGACTCTCATTAAGCAATGCATTTAAGCCTTCTGTGTCGTATTTTCAGTTATTGTGTTTGTGACTGCATCGTTATGTGTGAGAATGCAAGTGCAGCGGGGCCAGTCCACACACCCCGACTACACTGCGTTGTGTTCTGGTGCATAGAGGGAGACTGGACACAGAGGGACGCTGGACACAAAGGTTGCTGTCTGACTGGTATTTTATTCCTGCATCATATGAAATGAAATCAAGAGTGTGAGCTTCATGTCATCCAAAGGCCACCTCTCGCAGTCAGATTCATGGCCGACTTACATTATGCTCTGCAACCTCAGAATTTTATGAAAAATAAATGTATGAATACATTGTATATAAGATTAATAACAAATGAAAAGCCAGTGGTGAATGGACGGTATTAAAATAATACAACCAAATCACACGTGAAGGGATTAGCAGGAATAAACAAAATACAAAAAAACCCCATCAAACTAAAATACATATATTAAATAAAAAATATCAAAAATACATTTCTCACAGGAACACTTCCATGTTAGTCAGCAATACATTTTAAATATGAACTCTAATAATTGTAAACCTATAGCCCAACCAACTGTGCACATACCTGCATCATATGAAATGAAAGAGTGTGAGCTTCATGCCATCCAAAAGGTCACCTAGCACAAAGGTTTCAGGAGAGGTGGACGAGCACCTGCGCTGAGGCGCACCCCTCCAAAACTCACATACAGGAATAGACTGTTTTCAACTGACATCACACACCTTCCGATTTAGAACCCAAGCGCAACCTTGATTTGGTGAATTCACGTAAACACACGTAACTAACCAGGAATCGTTTAAGAAAGGCATATGAATGGGGGTGCACTGCTATGTTAGCAGTTGGTCAAACAGGCGTGAAGAGGCCTCTCTCTCTCTCGGTAACAAAAATGAAAATAATAATCTACACCTCTTTCGTTGGTATAATCAACATAATTTAATACAACGCTGACTATAATCACGTGGTACATATTTAAATTGCATTGTGCGGTAAACTAACCTTAGCAGTGTGGGGAGACAGGTTGCTTACAATGGATACCGCCGCTTGACAAACCCAGCCATTGATGAATTGGTTGTAGGCCTCCAGACCTTTGTAATTCTTTAGTTGGTCCATGGTATAAGCGCTTGTCGAGAAGAGATAGTGGACAATGTCTGGATAGGTTACCGACGGCCACAGTAGTGTGCTCCATTGGATTTCTCCAAGGCATATGGGTCAATATTGTCGATCAAAGCACACTTCTTGTCACGGTTTCTTGAAAAAACATCTAATAAGCACCGATAAAAGTCAAAAGTTTTTTTAGCCATCATGCGCCACTTTTAAGTCATACAAGCCTTTCTGTAACTCCAAAAGCATTCGAGTGAATGGGGCGTCAGTAAAGTGAACCCATCCAACACGGCCAGGAGCCCCGAATGTAGTCACGTTGTCAAAAACAGTCTATAGGAGGTACAGACCTTAATAATATTCCCCTATGCCAAACGTCAACTCCCACGCTCACCTCTCATCTTTGTGTAGCAGGCATTACAATTGATATATTCCCCAAACTACAAGGAATTTTTTTGGACAGACAGAACAATCACGGAAATGTTATCAATAAATTGCAAAGTATCATTCTCAGGTTTATAAATGAATCATCTGAGGTATTTACATTAGTTTTGTTTATCCAAATAGGCCTACTATACATTACAGCCATCATCCTTTTCTTCATAACATAATAATTTGCTTTTATTATTATATACTTTTCTTATATTATTTAACAGGAAACGTTTATTGTACACCAAAATCTAGTATTTTTTCAATGGTATAAGGTATATGAATGTGAACATAAAAATGTTCACAATATACGCATTCACTTGTGACAAACAATTCAGAATGCTATTATTTAGCAATGTAAATTTTCCAGAATTAAGTACTTCAATGATATCATCCATTTTAAGGACATAAAATATCCAAAATGTCACTACACATTTACAACCACAAACACAGTTAAGCGACATGTAATATTACATCATATAATGGAGCAGTAGCAACATTTTTTTATTGATAACATATATACACAATAAGAGACTGGTTGTACATATATACATACATGCTTATGTTAATTAAGTCATTAAAGACACAAACAAATTCACCTGAGATATTGATGCACACCAGTCAAAAATCTATACAGTATATGCATATGCCATTTCAGTACCAGTTTAGTACAACCATCCTGCTTTTTGTCCTAGTGGTGTTTAAATAGCACCGTTTTGTTCAACTGGTGGCTGACACTGTTGCCTGTAAGACAGATTGGTGAGATTTATTGTCTGGAATCTACAAACCTTGATGAAGTGTTCACAAATCAATTTGATCATTACATACATAACAGTGTGTGTCAATACTTTTTGTAGTTTCTATAAAATGGAGAGTCATTTCAGGAAACAAATCATTTGGAAGGTCAATCAACATTCTAGATACCAACATCTTCTCCCACTGTGCACCAACAACTTGATTGATGTTAACAGAAGACCTCAACACAATTTCAGTGTTTTACAATAGGAATAACACTTTCTGCTGGTACAACAAGTCCACCGCTATTTTTCAAATTCAGCAAGACTGATGTACATCCTGAGGCAGGCCTGATAAGTACTACTGAACATTCGCTGCAAGACATCTTTGTGACTGCACGCACTACTCAGCTACCAATATATTGTAAGATTCCCTCAACAAATGCACTCAGCCCAGGCTTGGTAAAACTATACAGTGAAGAAAATAAGTATTTGAACACCCTGCTATATTGGAAGTTATCCCACTTAGAAATCGCGCAGGGGTCTGAAATTTTCATAGTAGGTGCATGTCCACTCTGTACGGAGCCCCGAAATGGACAATGAAAAAAAAACAAAAAAAAAAACAACTTGTTTCTCATTGTATTGAGTAAGTTTTACTCATTAAGATACGTAAGTTACACATTGTAATGAGTATGTTTCTCATTGTAATGAGTGTCGATAAACGTGTCTTTCCTCAAAACAAGGAATATCCCTGACAGCGTCATCGATCAACTCAAAGAAGATAAGGTGAGTATAACTGTAAACTTATCACACGAATATAGCAGTATGTGCTTCATCTCTGCTTGCTAGGCTAAAATGATTGACATTTGTAACCCGCATCTTTCTTCTTACAGATCGATATTAACGTCATATGTGTTCTGACAGATGAAGAGTTAGGACAGTATTTCGTCAGATATGGGATATGCATTGAGAGCATTTTGTCGTCGGAGAAACCTGACAGACGAAAACCAGGGTGGAAGTGAGGCTGTTAAAGACATGTTTATGCAACGTATGAGAGAAAGGTTCGGGAACGAACTGAGAGCTACTACCGACCGCGGCACTATTAGAAAAAAAGGTGCCGTCAAAGTCACACACCATGTTGAAATGGGGTGGCTCCACTTTCAGAATAGCTCGTATCATCAAGTCAGAGCAAGAGGTGGAACACAGGACTTGTCCGTTGAAAAAACAGTGAGTATGGCGGAGCTGCTGGAGACAGGCAAAGACTTGTTTTTCCAAATGGACGTTTGCTCAAAGGACCATGTGAAGACTTTTACTTTGATATACGTGACTATAGTCATAATTTAGTGGCTCGTGATGTCACTGTCGGTCAGCTATACGAGCAAAGTAAACTAGCCATGCTGCGCATTCACACAACCTCCAAAACCAAAGTAATACAGCTCTCTGATTTATCCTCGGACTTTGAGCCCACAGATGATCCACCAATGGAGGTAAGGCAGCTTCTCTTACACGTTTTTTTTAATACAGTACATAGGGTATTGCACATATCAAAATAGTAAAGATACCATTTTAAGTTTGGCGTTTGGGGCAGGAATTACACTGATTTGAACCCCAGTCTACAGATCTGTGAGGCAGATGCTCTAACCTGTCGTTGACTGTCCCATCACCTATATTTGGGGGGAAAAGAGCAACAATGGGGAAGCATGACTATATAAATCTACAATGTGCTAATCTGCTAACAACTTTGTTTATTGTTGCCACTGCAGAGACAATCTTTGAGGAAATAATCTTACAGACATCAGCACAGCAGGACTAGAAACAACCAAGTGGCTCACTCAGAAAGCTTCTTTGCTCCAGATCCAGCACTCACTTGCTCAATGCAGGTAAACCACGGAATAGTCTGTATGGAACAGGCATTGGAATAATTCTTGCCAAATCGTTTAAACAATATTTTTTAAAATTCAAACAAAAATGTAATCAAAAGTTTCAGTTTCGTGTAGTAACAATTATGTTACATCTACATTACACATGAGCAAATTGGAGCCCATAATGTAAATTGGGGAAAAAAGAAAAAAAATGTGCTTGTTCTTGGAATAAACTTTCAGAGTTCATTGCAAAACTTCCATGGGATTGGATTTTGTGAGGAAACGTTTTTTTTCCCCATGTCACTTTACTTTGGATATGCTTTTCGCTGTTTTTGTTGTCATCAATAACGGAGAGGAGAGCAAATGAATCACTCAAGTTCAATGTCCGAGATGACCAACACAGAAGCCCTTCATCCTCTATCTTCTGTAGCTCTTGGACAGTCAGCAGGCATCCATGGTTATGAGGGAGGCCATTTAATGACTGTCAAATGAATATGGTGAACAATGGTTCTGTGACGTTTTCGATCCACCCCTTGTCATAGAAGCATCCCCTGACGATGATGTACAGTTTGGACCAATTACTGGTGGTGACGATGACCAAGATTCCACCTTTCCTTCCTGGAATCCATATGAGGTAAACAGGATGCAGGTATAGTAGGTGTAGAATGAAGTTATAACATTGCTAAAAAAACAAAAAACAATAAAAACCCAACACGGCAAAGAAATGTATTGCCTATAGTGCTGTGAAAAAAATATTGGTCCTCTTCTCAAACCCTCATACTTTTTAAGAGAAGCATTTTCCCCATATATTAATCAAATATAACCAAAGTGAATTTTAATTGCTATTTTAAATGCTGGTTTTGTTTATTCGAAGAAAAAAAAATCTTAAAAATTACTTGGACCTATATGACAAAGTAATGCCCCGTAAACCTAATAACTAGTTGGGCCACCCTCAGCAGCAACAACTGAAATCAAGCATTTTCTATAACTGTTGAGTATTTACATCACTGTGGAGATATTTTTCTTCTATCTTGCAGAATTGTCTTAGTTCAACATGAACAGCTTTTTTTAAGATCATGCCAATACATTTAATTTCCTTTTTTTTTGCTGTTCAGAAGTCGATTTGCTTGTGTATTTTGGACCATTGTCCTGTTACAGAACCCAAGTGCGCTTCAACTTGAGATCACAAACTGATGGCTGAATATTCAACACCAGCCTTTTCTTGTAAAGAGGAGAACTCATGGTCCCCATCAATCACATCATCACAGTTTTCCAACACTATCCATTGCACTACCATCTCCATGTTTGACTCCTTATAGTGTTTTTTTTTTTACATGATGTGCTACCTACAGGTCGGCTATGATATATATTTAATAAAATAAATTTTTATCTCATCAGCCCATATATTCTCTCAAAAGTCTTGGGAATCATTCAGATCCTTTGTTTTTCTGTAAAAGTAAGGGAAGCATTTATGTTCTTCCTGAGCATCTGTGGTTTTGACCTTTGAAGTCTGCCATTGGTTCCTTTTTGTTAACTGAGGAAAGGGAGGCTTGAAGTTCTTTAGAAGTTTTCTTGCGTTTCTTTGTGGCATCCTTGATCACAATTGCTATTTTTATTGGTAATCTTCGTAGGGCGCCACTTCTGGGAAGGTTCATCACTGTTCCATGTTTCCTCCATTTGACGATAGACGCTCTTGCTTTGTTTCTCTGGAATCCTAAAGATTTAGAAATGACCGTTGAAACTCTTTCCAAATTTGTTACTTTATTTACTTTACACACAGGGCCGAGATACATTTCTGTCTAATAAATAAAATCACCATTGAAAACATCATTTTAAATTCACATATTACATTGGTCTATTTACATTTTTGGATGATTAAAGTGATGAGACAATGCAAAAATACAATAATTTGGAATGGGGACAGTATTTTTTTTGTTGTTGAATAATATTTTGTTCACTATTGGATGAACTGATGAGTATGTATTTGTGCAAACATAGTTGATAATTCTCCTAGTGTCTTTATGGCACCAGAAGTCCTAAATAGTGATTTGAAAATAGAGTTCACGAGTGAAAAAGCGGTGGACATTATTGGTGTATCCGCAGAGGCATATTCTGCATTCTGGGAAGATTTTTTGGAACAGTGTGAGGGGTGCGATGAACGAGTTCCCAGACTCAGGCCAGACTATTCTCTCCAAAAATGGCAAGCGCTTGGAAGAGTCTGGTTGAAATGATACCGGGACCACTAAATCTTACCTATCAGACTGTCACCGCCTTTTGTTCTTGCTTGTTTTCAAGGACTTGGTTCAGTGGATGATGAACTCTTGTCATTTTCAGAAAGTGAGCGAGGATCACTTGAAAAAGTCATTCAAGGCAACATTGATGACAGTGTTATGGAAGACCTGATAGAAATCTTTTCAAGAATGGGTTCACACTGCCTGCCCTCTACAGACAACATACGAGCTGCCACTCTAAAAGTTGCAGATAAAGCAGTTCTTCAAGAACCTAAGTACATAATTGACTGTTTCCATTCCAGTATTGACAAATCTGTGACAACATTGCTAATAAAAGAAAACATAATGAACCTTTATGAATCCAAGAGGCCACCAAACAAGAAAGTGGCCCAGATGATAAAACCATCAATTGAAACACGAAATCCGCAAGAGCAGACAGCTCTCAACCATTTGCTACACTATGTGAGAAGCATCGACCAACAAAAACCTGAAATTTTCTCGCACTTTTGCAGAGGAGCCACTGTGCTGTGCAAGAGAAAAACTGAAAATTACATTTAATAGACTGTATGGTTTAAGTCTAAGACCTGTAGAACACACCTGTGGATAAGAACTTGAATTACCTTGTACCTACAGCTCATACCCTGAGTTTCGCCAAGAGTTTGACAATGTTCTGTCTGGTGATTGCTACATGATTGATATTTTGTAATGAATGCAAGGAATCCATATCATATGAAGTTGTTATGGTTGTGACTCAAAGCACTTTGTTCATTCATATGTGAATTGTTTACATTGTTAACTACCTGTGTTGTTGTGTTGCTACACAATGGATATTTTGTAATGAAAGCAAGGGATCCATATCATGAAGTTATGTTTGTCACTCAAAGCACTTTGTTCTTTCATATGGGACAACGGTTTTTGTTTTCAAATTGTTTACATTAAGTACGTGTGCTGTAATACGTTACAACAGAATATTGTAATTGACAATTTTCTCAGGTTCAAGAGAAGGTGAAAGGCTTTTAAAAAGTGATGTTAACTTCTTTCAAGCACCATTTGCTCATTTAGCATGTTTTTATTGTTCCTTTTATTTAATTGTTCAGTTGGTTTAAAGGCATTTAAAAATAAATTTTTGATACAAATAGAAAGACAGCTTTATGGGCTCGGATCACTACAGGTTTGGAAAATCAGAAGAACCCAATTGTTTCAATTAAACATTTTGTGGGTTATCCTGACCGGATGCAAGAGAATCTACAGAGACATGAAGCAAAAACAATTGTTGGGCCAGTATATATATATTTTAAAATAGGTATAATAGATTAACGGGGATTCACAATGAAAGTGGTGTTCTGAGAGAAACCACAACCACAGTGTGGCCTTCAACCAAAAAAAAAAGCTGACAGCCCTGCAATAAACCATGGTGGATTGTGAATACCTGTTTAAACAAATGTTCAGTTACGGAGTCCAAAGGTAGTTAGGTCTCAACTTAGAGGGCAGTTATTATCTCATGCCTCAAATGGAGGTAAAGATCCAATGCCTGATCAGGATCAGCTGGAAGATTTATTTGTGACTCCACCATCAGAATATTGCAGATGTTGTAGATGTCTGTCCCATGGCAGTGCTGGACGAAATCTGCAGTCACTCCAACACAACTGTACATCTATTTTGTCAACTGGGGATATGCAGTCACAAGTTGAGTAGAGTTCTGGGAATGCGTACATGATTTGGGGATGGGCACTGGGTACCCTGGGATTCTTCGACGGTCTGTGTGCATCCCACACACGGATGGTCTCATCTAATTCATCCTGGGGAAGGGGGTAATGATGCTGCATTATAGATCGTAAGAGAACAGTTTATTATTTATGTTGTGTCTGGCATTTTGGAAATAGGATATCTTGAACCAAATCATTTTAAAAGTTGCTGTTTTTCTTAAGCAAATTTGGGGGTAACTTGAAATAAAATGTCCAAGAGCAGAGAAATAGAAGCATAGATTTAGATGTGTCACTACCATGTAACGCTCCGGACCTGATGTGTACACAACTATTGGGGCAAAAATACATTGCTGGCCAAAAGTCACTGAACCCTTTAGTTAGGTAAGACAGAAGGTCATTGAATCAATTGACCCCTCCGTAGAAATTGCATCATCCGCGTCGCTGACCAATCAGAGGCCAGAGATCTGCATAAACCATGCCCCTTTTGGCGTCCACCGTTACCTCAGACAACGTTGCATGGTCCAGTATAGCTTTTGTTAGCGTTTTATCGCGTATTTGGGTTCTTTAACAATAGATATGGTTAAGAGGTGTAGTCACGGATTTTTAATAGTGACGACAGGTACCCTGAAAGGCTAGTTGGTGGAGTTCAATTCGCACCCTTTCCAAAACCGAAGACCCAGTACGAAAAATGTCTTCGATGGATCAAACTTTGCGGAAGACGGCATGATCAACTGAATCCATCTAAACTCAACCGGAACAGAAGACCCAGTACGAAAAATGTCTTTGATGGATCAAACTTTGTGGAAGACGGCATGATCAACTGAATCCATCTAAAATCAACCGGAACAGAAGACCGAGTACGAAAAATGTCTTCGATGGATCAAACTTTGTGGAAGATCGTATGATCAACTGAATCCATCTAAAATCAACCGGAACAGATATGTTCGCACGAAGGTAAGCCCTATATTTGATTTTCAATACATGCCTCATATAAATGAATTAGCAGTTCTTCGCTTGCATAACATAGCTACGTGTGAATGATTGACACACTTGATCTGTGTTGAGCGATATTTTGTGAGGACCTGACTGCACAAACGTGTCTTTGTTGGCGGTGAGCTAAGCTAAACCGGACTAGCGAGTCCTAAAAGCCTTCGACGTGCACCGAGACACCAAGACTGAAGGAAGGATGTTTAAGGACACTAAAGTAGTGATTGTCATACTCGGTCAGGACTTACGTAGGTTCGCCACTAATTCAAGAATAATTATTGAGGGGAGCGCGTGACGTTACACAAAGAAAACGAGAGAAACAACTCGTAAATCAAGCCTCGCCTTCTTTTCCTTCATACGGCGGTTCACAAAAGGCTATACAGATTCTGCACACAAGTGTGATAAGTAACACGAAAATAGGAAACTGTCAATGACAAATTCGTCTTTGGGTTATAATATATTATATTATGTGGCTTCTCGGTCTTCCTCTGACTCCGGAAAGATCTCGCGCTAATATCGATGGTTTCTCCATCGATATGCATGGAAATACCATTGAAATACCACTCGCTGAAATACTTGAAGCCCTGTTGTCTGCTTTTCAACGATATTTCACTATTCGCTAAGAATGCGAGTGAGAAATCAGATGGTAAATCGGACAATTTCGCTCTATTCTTTTCTTCCTGCGCCGCCATTTTTGCTAAGTGTTTGCAATCATTATAAAATGGAAGAAGCTAAATTGTCGATCAATCTCAATCGGAGTGGAGCCCCATGCAAGATATCAACTCGTGGGGTCTCAATGATGGTGAGGAATCACCACAGGACTACACAACAGGAGTTGGTCAATGGCCTGAAAAGAGCTGGAACCACCGTTTCCATGGTGACTGTTGGTAATACACTAAGACGTCATGGTTTGAAATCATGCATGGCACGGAAGGTTCCCCTGCTTAAACCAGCACATGTCAAGGCCCGCCTCAAGTTTGCCAATGACCATTTGGATGATACAGAAGACTCATGGGAGAAGGTTTTGTGGTCAGATGAGGCCAAAATGAAACTTTTTGGTCATAATTCCACTAACCGTGTTTGGA
Source organism: Syngnathoides biaculeatus (assembly GCF_019802595.1). Taxonomy (NCBI): domain Eukaryota; kingdom Metazoa; phylum Chordata; class Actinopteri; order Syngnathiformes; family Syngnathidae; genus Syngnathoides; species Syngnathoides biaculeatus. The sequence goes on along the minus strand of NC_084659.1, from coordinate 2,768,578 downwards.
GGAAGATGAATGATGAGTTCCATCCCAAGAACACCACCCTTACTGTGAAGCATGTGCGTGGTAGCATCATGGTCTGGGGGTGTTTTTCTGCATATGGGACAGGACGACTGCACTGTATTATGGAGAGGATGACCGCGGCCATGTATTGTGAGATTTTGGGGAACAACCTCTTTCCCTCAGTCAGAGTATTGAAAATGGGTCGTGCCTGGGTCTTTCAACATGACAATGACCCAAAGGCTTGGCTGATATATGCTACTCACCTATCTATAACGTAACACAAGAACAAAATGTGAATTGTATTATCCAACAAGAACAACAAAAAGAAGTCTAGGGACCAGGTCCCTCATTTGGGCAAGCGTACATACAGCAAAGCTGCACATGTACACTTACAGATACAATAAACATACCGTCAAATAGTTGCAGGGTGTGGTAGATGAAGTTTCTCTCGTGGAAACTAATAGGCTTTTGAGTTGTAAAAATGTGAAGTTGCAAACTGCTTCTGGTCTTCAGAATACTCATGAGCAGGTCTCTTGAACAACACCATAGGGATGTCTAGAATTTGAACAGATTATAAATATTGACAATATAGCAAACCATAAAGTAGGTCTGCTTTGATTATATTAGCAACACAGTTTACTATAAACATTGGAAAGTTCTTAAAAGCAGTAGCTTTTATCTTTCAAAATTGTATTATGCCCATCACTTTTTATGGAAATAAACGTACCTTTGTAAGCCTCCAGCATCTGGAGATTATCATCAGCTTCTTCTCCTCTGCCAGGTCATGTAACATCTTGCCAATGCAGACCTTGGCAAGCATCCCCCGACGCTTTATATTGTGGAGATCATTCTGCATCTCCTCTAGCTTCTGGAGGGCGTTATGGTACTTCTGCTTGAGGGTATCAAGCTGGAAGACGTAACTGTGATCTGAAGTTACATCCTCCACACAAGCACCAAGGTTTGCTGGGGCTGGTTGCTCTTTCATGGATTCCAAGGGGGAAGTACTTTCTGTGACTAGCTGGCCTGAAGTGGTTTTTCTGAATATAAAAACACACTATAAAATACCCATTTATACAGATATGAGTCTACGGTATTATAGGTTCCTACCTCCAGCTTCCAAGAAAAAAACAGGTAACATCGCAGTCTTCTTGAGCAGCTTCAAATGCCTGTGCTTGGAGAGATAGAAGTCCTCTTCTCTGAAGTGTTCAGAAGAAACAAAATCAGATCTTGATGGCACCCATTGCATCTTCGTCACTGCACCAATGCGGTTGATGGCACTCACCCATAATAGCTGACGATGCTTATCTGATGGTATTCTGGAGTAATATAAAAAGTTCTCAAGATATAATTTCTGTGGCAATGTTGTACACATCAAACTATTAGTCCTATCCAATAACTAGTTACACTGGGTCATAAAATAAAGCTGTGACTAATAATAAAAAGTAGTCATTCATAAATTTCAGGATAAGTAATGTTACCCAAGCTTCAAGTTCAAGCCTACGGCCTAATGAAGGTTAAAGTGAAACACACTTACCGGTGAAAAGTTACTTCTTTGCGACCGCTTGCACGGTTTTGACAGTGAACAGCACAACATGAATTAACCATTTTAACACCAAAAAAGCTATTCCAACTAATTTTAATGTTATTATGTTTCACGATGTACAATTGTTAGGATGTCAACTCTACAGGGAAATCGTGCCCAAAGCAATGTTTTGCCCTGATCGGACGTTGAAGCCGAAATACCGGCCTGTGCGGGGTCTGGTTTTTAATTCTACGTCATTGGCTAGGAGGGACGTCAATGACTCGTAACGCACTTGTTTTCGTCACCGAATCCACTGTCATACGCTCACGCACTCGCACTGTACAACTTCTTCGCAGAATAACCACCACCAAGAAACGGATGGCCAGTGCCAGTGAAAAGAAAACGAGTTGTTTTGTCAATCAAAACAAAACAAGAAATGCTTGAAATATGATAAAGGCATGGGTGCATGTGGCCTCTTGCGCTTTCTCCAGAGGATTTTCATAGGATTGAAGTGGAGGTTGAACCTGAAGTTGAGGAAACTGTTTCGCTGGGAAAGGCTAAGGACATCGACAAGTTGGTTCAGGAGCGCGATGAGGATCTTTCTACGGAGGAGCTAAAGGAGCTGGAGGCGATGCAACACACAACGATGCAGGAGCAGTTTGCGGTGTAGAGAAGGAGGCATCCACTATTCCGTCAAACAGAATAAAAGAAGTGTTGCCGAAATTCCATGACATTTACAAGTTTATTCAAAATAACTAGTTAACTAGTCGTACTATCGTTCACTTCGATGACATTTGCCTTGGACATTTTCGCAAGATTATTAAAAGCCGTCAAAGGCAAACATCTTTGGATGTGTACTTCAAAAAATGTTGGAAGTTGAAAAAAAAGTTAAAGATGGTAATGTCTGTTTTGAATTTACAGTTTGTGTAATTTTTTTCATTTTAGTGGAATTAAGTTGTGTGTGTGTGCCTCCTCCTTCGTCCGCCACAATGCCTTTTGCTTGTCACTCACCCTTCTCTTCGTATCAATGCTGAACGACAAAGGTAAATGAGCATACATTATTATTATTCTTTACATTATGTACTTTGGTTCCAGCGGGAGGGGGCGGGTTTGGAATGGATTAGGGCTATTTACATATAAAATGCTTCAACTTGTGAAAAATTAAGGTTACGAAATTACTTCTGGAACTGATTAATTTCGTCAGTAGAGGTACCACTGTATCTAGTTACTAAGGACAATTCAGGATACGTATGGCAAAAAACAGGTGCTGAATTCGCAGCCTCCAAATTCCACCCAACATTAACACCCTGTATCTTTGTTTGAAAGATGCGCAATTGAGCTCCTCTCCCTATTGGCTATCACGGAGCATCTTCCTGGCATCTCAATGGCTAGGAGGGATGTCAATCTTCACCCATGATTGTTGTCGTTTCCCTTGAACACTCAAACTTCACCGAATCACACACAACTGCTTTCAAACACTAGCGCACAATGGTAAAGTACAACTTTTTGAGTTTTTCGTGTTTTTTTTGCAAGTTTATTCATCTCTTTTTTCTATTCAGTGTATTAAAAAAAGTCATTTTTGTACACAGTTATAGAGGAGTTGAAATTTTGAAGGGATTTATTAAATTTAAAAGGTCGTAAGCAATTATTGATTTTTGAATTCTATAATGGGGATAGAACAAAAAAACAGGTAATGAACAGTTAAGGAAGTCAAATATTTCATTTATTAACAAGCTATATGAATTTTGCTCTCTTTTATAATCGGAAATCATTTTGATCCAAAAAATGTTGATGGTTACACTATGAAGTAAAATACAACAGCTTCTATGTGCTTAAAAAAAGTTTGCAAACTATACATCAATTGAAAGGTGCAGCCGAAGCGCAAAAATTAGCCAAACAGCAGCATACAGTTACAATTTTGTCTACTGCAGGGGTGCTACCATTTGGACTTAATAAATAACCCATTGGAAATGTTCCAGATAAGATTGTGTATTTATTTCTAACTAAACTCATAACACGCTCTACATGAATTCTCACATGTGCAATACTGCGTGTTCTCTCAGTCTCTAATCTTGGCAACTGAGATCTCCCTTTGGTGAATCCAGGTATTTTTACCTCAGCACACATAAAACCAAGACACTGTTTTGTGTCAAAACCACGATATGCAAGCACTACATCTCCTGGAAGAAGTTTTTTTAATAACCCACAGTTTTCAGTAATGTACTTATCACTTGTACGACCTCCCCAACCTTTTGAAATGAACGAAACTGAACCCTGAGGAGTCATTCCAAGAAGATATTTGACAGTGTTGTGGTGCTTATCAGACGACCATGTTTGAGCACGGGATTTCAAATCTGAAGGCCTCTCAATCAAAATTTCCAAACAGCTAATGATAACACGCACTTTTAAGGAAAAATATTTTCTAAATTCTAGCGGCATTGACATTCTCAAGTCTTCTCTTTCCGGCCAGTAAATATATCTTTGTAGCCTGATGTACATAACATGGATAACAGACAAAAATGTAGAAGAAACAGTTGCTTGAGACACATCAAATCTATATGCCAGGTCTTGTTCAAAAAAATTGTGTCTCAGTTTCATCAAGGCTAAAATGAACTTTTGAAACTTACTTAAAGAACGATGTGTGTGTGTACGCTCTGGAATGAATTCTTCAATGTATTCAAAAATAGCGATCAATGTTTTGTAGCTCTGAAGACCTGTATAATAGTTCACCTTTTTGTCATTGTCTTTGAAAGTCTCCTGTGTTATTCTCGATCTGCCTAATGCAGATTTTAGATTAGAATTTTCAATTAAAAGTCTTTGATATCCCTCACTTTTCATCTTGCATTGTTGGGAACTGCACGATTGTTTTTCAGCAGATTCAGATGTTAAATTTTTTGATCGAGATGATGTCGCATCATCTGATAATGATGACTTGTCCACACATTTTGAAGATGAGTCAGTCACAGGTGTTTCTGAATGTGTGGCTTGCTTTGCATATGAATGTTCACCTTGTATACATGACAACTCCAACAGAGCTTGTGCAGTTGGGTGTTTTCTGTTTTGCATTTGCTTGGACCTTGTCATATGTTTTGTAGATTTATGTGTTTGTACCCTTGATGACCTGTTAAACTTTTCTGCAGCAAGCTTTAGGGAAGGGGCCCGATCAGAATGTCTCTTATCAAAAAGACCTGCTGGTTTACCTGTAAAAAGTAAAAGAAAAAAATTGGGCTTTGCATAACCTCACATTGTGGTAGTAGTCATTATATCACAAGGTCTGTCACATTAAAAATATCTGAATGAAAACCAATGTACTTTAAGTGAAGCCAAGCCACTGCCAATTTTGAAAAATGACAGTCATGTAACATTATCTTGTCATTTCCATCACTACTTATGAAACTGGAAGCAAAACAACTTGCAAAACCGAAGTCAATGAATCCATTTAACCTTTCCATTTGCTGTATCCAATAACATTGATATCTGGCAAACTAGAATTATGGCTCATAACACAAATTTACAAATGCTTGTATAACAAATGACCACTACTACGATATCTAACATAAAAACTTTCTTTGAACAGTTTATATGAAAAAGTTATACAGAAAATACAAAGCACATTCACGGATAAAAGAGTCTGCCAATTAACTGAGCAGGGAAAAAAAACTCTCACTCGTGTGTGTTCTTGTGTGTATTTTTAAGTTTCCCTCCTGAGTAAATATTTGACCCAAAACTGAGAAACAAAAAAGTTTTCACAGGTGTGGGTTCTTCGTTTTTTTTCTCCCGTTTTCACAACCAAGCAAATCACACCAAAAAATAGCAGGAAAAAGGTTTTCACCAGTAGGTGTTCTTGTGTGTATTAAGTTTTGTTTCTCACAGAATCTTTGACCACAAATTAAAGAAGAAAAAAGTTTCTCACCATTGTGGGTTCTTGCGTGTCTTAAGTGTTGCTTCCGAGAGAATCTTTGACCACAAACTAAGCAGGCAAAAAGTTTCTCACCGCTGTGTGTTTTCATGTGTTTTTTCAAACTACTGTCATTCACAAATGTTTTGCCACACTGAGAACAGTTCCATTGTTTTTTGTCAGTCTGAAGTGTCATATTAATTTGAGCCTGTCCCCTTTCATCATCATAGTCAGAAGAATGTGATGTTGCGTCATCACTGTCTGATGAGGTAGCTAAGAGGCCATCTGGCTGTGATCCTCCACAGTGGGTTCCATCACCTTCTGTTGCTATGTGTTGACTTGAGCTGCTGTTTGGGGGCTCCGCCCCTCTACGCTCCTCACTTTGACCTTCATCTACTCTCCTCAAAGGGACACCAATCAATGGAAACTTGATGTCCTCTTCTACTTCATGTCTGATGTGAAGGTACTCTTCTGCATCCTCGTTTTTAACAGGAGCAGGATCCAATTTCTCTCCTTCCTTAATGTGGGGGTGTGCTCCTTCCCCCTGCTTTTTCACTAAATTGGGCTCCTCTTCCTCTTTGATGTGGTGGACCTCTTCATCCTCTACTTCCTTTATATTGTGAGGGATCTCTGGCTTCTGTCGCTCACGATGAAGATATTCAGTGATGTCTGCAAGACAAGAAGACAGAGTATGGTATCGTCATCATCATGTCATCATCATCGTATCATCGTGTACACCTCAGCAATGTCATCGTTCAGAAAACAAATCAACAAATCAGCAAACTGGTTTGAAACTTATGCTCTGGATATAAGACCTGCAGTTGAAGCAAGAAGGCGACGATGTCTGCCAATAAAAAACTTGCCCCAACGAACAGAACATGCTGACACTACAGGAAAACCACTGCAAAGACCACCAAATTGCGTGGCGGTGTGCCAATGACTATTGGCTTCAGCTCTGCGTCAAGGGCCAGACTGCAGCTAGCACAGGCAACATCAAGGGGATGTATGATGGCATCATGCAGGCTCTTGGACCAAAACATGTACCACAAGACATGAGGGATGCCAACATTGTCACATTATACAAGAAAAAATGTGACAGGTGTGACTGTAACAACTACGATGACATCTCCTTGAGCATTGTTGGGAAGCTATTTGCTGAAGTTCCGCTAACGAGACTCAAGGTGCTTGTAGCAAGAACATACCCCGAACCTCATTGTGGCTTCCGTGCCAACAAGTCCACCATCGACATGGTCTTCTCCCTGAGACACCTGCAGGAGAAATGGAGAAAAGACTGCTGCTCTTTGTACCCTTTATAGACTTGACAAAGGCCTTCAATCCAGTCAGCAGGGATGCCCTCTTCAAGATCCTGCCAAAAGATTCCCACCTAGGCTCCTGAACATCATCAAATCCTTCCACGACGGCATGACTGGCACTGTCATCTTTGATGGCTCAATCAAGAGTAGTGTGAAACAGGGCTGCGTCCTAGCTCCAACATTGTTAGGAATATTTTTCACTGTTCTGTTGAAGCACACCTTCGGATCAGCCACTGAGGGCATCTATCGTCGAACTAGATCAGACGGCTAACTCTATAACCTCTCCCGATTCAAGGCCAAGTCCAAGGTTCAATAGAAATGCCTTTGTGATGTCATTTTCGCCAAGGACGCATCAATCATGACCCATACAGCAGAGGAGCTTTAATTGCTCCAAGTATTCTCCTGCCTGTCTCTATGATCACTTTTGGTATAGTAGTCCAGTCTTCCGGGAGCTCCTCCTGTCCAACGAGAGCCTGTCTCACGTCTTTCCGAAAGGCCGCACAACATTCTTCCTTTCTCAGCTTTCACCACATGGATCCTTTGTATTCTTAATCTTCCTACCCACCACCAGACTCATCCTACATACTACGATTGTATGTTGTCGAGCTACACTCTCCCCTTACAGACAGTAACCTCCTTCAGATTACATCATCTGTACAAAATATAATCCACCTGCGTGCTTCTACCTCCACTTTTGTGGGTCACCCTATATTCCTGCCTCTTCTGGAAAAAAAAAAAATCACTACTGCCATTACCATCCTTTTTGCAAAATCCACCACCATCTGTCCCTCAAAATTCATTTCCTGGATGCCGTACTTATCCATCACTTCTTCATCGCCCCTGTTTCCTTCGCCAACATGTCCATTGAAATCTGCACCAATCACAACTCTTGCTGTCTGGGATGGTCAGAACTACTTCATCTCGTCCCTTCCAGAATTTCTTTCAACTCTTGGTCGTGTCCTCCCTGTGGAGCATAGCTGCTTATCACACTGTACATAAGACCAATTTCAAATTTCAGCCTCATCATTCAATCTGATAACTCTTTTCACCTCCAAGACATTCTTACCCAGCTCTTCCTTTAAAATAACACCTACTCCAGTTCTCTTCCTATCTACTCCATGGTTAAATAATTTAAACCCTGCTCCTAAACTTCCAACCTTACTACCTTTCCACCTGGTCTCCTGGATGGACAATATATCAACCTTTCTCCTAATCATCATGTCAACAAACTCCTGAGCTTTTTCTATCATAGGCCCAACAGTCAAAGTCACGACAGTCAGTTGTAGGCTCTGTGCATTCCTGTTCTTCTAAATTTGCTGTCATCCTCGTCTTTGTCTTCGACCCACGGTAGCTGAATTTCCACCAATACCCTGCAGGTTAGCGGTACCAGGGGCAGGCGTTGTTAACCCGGGCCACAACCAATCCCATATAGGATTCTTTAGATGAACGCTCATATTTCTTCCACAGAGTTTTACGTTGGATGCCCTTCCTGATGCACCCCTCTGCATTTATCTGGGCTTGGGACTGGCCTACAGATACAGACATGCAACTACAATGAAATTTAAGACCCCGCCATGATTTCCAAGTGGGTGAACTTGCAATATAGCAGGGTGTTCAAATACTTATTTTATTCACTGTAGATGATATGTGGATCACCTCTAACAACAGACTCCTCGACAGTATGTAGCGTTTTTTACGATGAACTGGGTCTTTTGGAACCATGTGAAGAGTAAATCTATCCTCCCGAGTGTTCGAACACTATCTAGCAATAAAACGAGCCAGCATTTAACTAACATGAAGGAACAAAGAGCTACCTTCCAACAGGTAAAACTGGTATACACACAATGAGTGTGCTCCTGCTGATAACGTCACTTCCTGCTTCTTCTCCAAAACAAATCCCTCAATAGGATTTTCATGGCGGGAGTTACAAAAAGACATGTATGTCAAATTTATGTTGTGTGGTGAAAAAAACGGATGGGTACATTCCGGCTGCCTTTTTTTTTAATTTAAAAAAACTACTAAAAACCATGCTTTTCGTGTCAGTGGCTCTTTAACAAATTTACTGAATGCCTTCGAAGGAGGGGATGATCTGTCGAGGACCCCAGTGCTGAAGTGGTCGTGATGTTCATCACTCATTTTCCCGACCCCAATCTCGCCATAACTTTTCAGTTAAAAGCGCCTCAGCGATGGACCGCAGCAGAGATTCGGGAGCGTTTGGACAGCCATATGAGGAATGTGCAGAAGACGACAGCTCAGTCCCGACACATAATGGGTTTGTCATCTTATGTTCAGAGCCCGGTGACCGCCTGATTTTATTCATTCAACTCTGTCATGTCCCAGTCTTCATCAGTGTCTTGTGAGCCAGAATGCCTCTCGCCTGTCTCTCTGCCTACATCTGCTTTGGCTCACAACCATTCCATGTCAAATGAGATGATGGTGTGTTCACACGGGCCTGCTGGTTTTTTTCTTCCTGCTGCCATCACCTCTTTAGCTCCAATGGCTACTGAGCCTAGTGTCCCACATGTTATGCCTACGTTTGACAAAGTGCTGTCCTTGTACAACACAGAGATTAAAGTGGACTTTCGTGAAAATTCCTGAAAATACAAATATGGGCACAAGGGGTGTCTGGGAAATTTTTGAAAAAAAATAGATGGCTGTGGTGCATTCTGGCGATATCTGTGACCAAAATTCATACAAAAATTGAAAGTAAAATTTCCAAGTCCTGACCAAAAAAAAAAAAATTGGGCAGAAGTTCCCCAAGGACCAAACCCAGATTTTTTTGCACCCCATCCCCCTATCACTGCATAGCACAAAATCACATTTCTCATTAAACTATGCCATCTGATCTCAAGACAAATGAATTAAGTGAACTATTCAGGAAAAAGACATCTAAATTTGTCCTTTTCTCCACATTATACATATTATAGTAGATACACACACACACACACACACACACACACACACACACACACACACACACACACATATATATCTATATATATACACACACACACACATATACACACACATATACACACACACACGGTATGTATATATATATATATATACATATATATACACACACTCACATTATATACATACATACATATATGTATATATATACACACGCACATATATATACATACATACATATATATATATATATATACACACACGCACATATATATACACACATATATATAGACACACACACACACATATAGATAGATATATATATACACCACACACACACACACACAGATAGATATATATATAGATATATATATATATAACACACACACACACACACATAATACATAACATACAACTATATATACATATATATATATATATACACACACATATACACACACACATACATACAATATAACACAACACATATATACACACACACACATACATACACACACACACATACATACATATATATATACACATATATCACACACACACACATATATATATACACACACACACACACACATATACATACATCTATACATACATACAAATATATACATACATCTATACATACATCTATACATATATACATACATCTATACATACATCTATACATACATCCATACGAATATATACATACGTATATATACATACGTATATATACATACGTATATACACATACGTATATACATACATACGTATATATACATACGTATATACATACACGTATATTACATACGTATATACACATACGTATATATACATACGTATATACATACATACGTATTATAACATACGTATATACATACATACGTATATATACATACGTATATACTACATACGTATATATACATACGTATATACATACATACGTATATACATACATACGTATATACATACATACGTATATACATACATACGTATATACATACATACGTATATATACATACGTATATACATACACATACGTATATATACATACGTATATATACATACGTATATATACATACGTATATCATACATACGTATATATACATACGTATATACATACATACGTATATATACATACGTATATACATACATACGTATATATACATACGTATATACATACATACGTATATATACATACGTATATACATACATACGTATATATACATACGTATATACATACATACGTATATATACATACGTATATACATACATACGTATATATACATACGTATATACATACATACGTATATATACATACGTATATACATACATACGTATATACATACATACGTATATACATACGTATATACATACGTATATACATACGTTATATACATACGTATATACATACGTATATACATACGTATATACATACGTATATCATATATGTACATACGTATATACATATATGTACATACATACATACGTATATACATACGTATATACATATATATATGTACATGCATACATACATACATACGTACATACATACATACATACATACGTACGTACATACATACATACATACATACATACGTACGTACATACGTACATATATATGTACATACGTACATACGTACATATATATGTACATACGTACATACGTACATATATATGTACATATACATACGTACATATATATGTACATACATACATACATATATATGTACATACATACATACATATATATGTACATACATACATACATATATATGTACATACATACATACATATATATGTACATACATACATACATACATACATATGTACATACATACATACATATGTACATACATACATACATACATATGTACATACATACATACATATATATGTACATACATACATACATACATATGTACATACATACATACATATATATGTACATACATACATACA